>NC_137880.1:5145976-5553476 GCF_963924005.1 Protomyctophum bolini | reverse complement strand
CCACAAACAATTATTATATATCTTGAAACGGGGGTCCCACTCCCTTTCACAAAATATTTTCAGGTGGGGCCCGGCCGCACAGGGGTCTGTGGCCAAATGCATAGCCTAACTATTAATTTAGGGGTCCCCTTGATGAACCACTGTTTTAACTATAAGGGTTTAGCAACCAAAATATAAGGTTTGTGGTGGAATGTAAATAATATGACGATAATAGGCCTAATCATTTTATTGAAGTGCAGGACAAGATGTATTGTTGTCCATTTTGCAGCAGGTAACACTGAAAATAAAGCTACTGCATATCATTAAAAGATGAAGTAAAGTAATGCTAAACTTAAAGTAAAGTAGTCTAAAGTAAACATGGGCAATCTAGACCTAGTCTAAACTATCTTAATGAAGGCATATGAATTGCTATTAATCATAATGAATACATACTCCAGCTTGTTGACTTCTCTCCATTTCCATTATGTTATGTAGTGACTAAATAAGAATAACAAGTCATAACAGACCTGTGCAGAAATCTCACGTTTATGAACATCAATCTAAAGTTTGTTTTGCTGCAGCCTCTGCCTTGTAGCTCACAGTTTCACGTTGCTGTGTTTTATGAACTTCAGTCTGAAGATCATAAAAATCCTCCAAATGTTTTTATCTAAATGTTTCTGAAAATAGCAGATCTGCAAGCTCACAACTTGTGGCATAGCAATAGTGAGCTTGTACATAGGGGGTTAAAGTGGTTGAATTATTTTTGCATTGTAGGAATTGCTTAGACATCAGGTCTTGGAAATTATGACAGGGTGTCACATTCTCTCCAGTAAGCACCCCTGGATGTGGACTACCTGGAATTTGCATGTGCACAGGAAAATAGTTTTCATTGATATTGTGTCACAGCATGTTCCGGTGTCCCAGGAGGTTAGAGAGGCATTAACACAATTGTGCACTGCAGTTCAGACCATGAGAGAGTATCAACAACATCCTCCAACACCAGTCCAACTTGAAATACAGTGGGGAACTGGACGACCAAGGATCTCAATAATGAATGAGCATCCAACTCATCTACTGGAACTTGGACTGCCATAAATCCCATAGTCTGAAGACTTCAGACTATGGGATTTATGGTAAATCTCCCATTGGCTTAGAGGCAGCCTAGCAACGAGGCAGCCAATCACCTTTTTGAGACATTTTTACCTTGTGCTGGTTTCACAAATGCTTTGAGAAAATCCACAAGTGGCTGGAGTCACAAATGCATTGAGAAAATCCACAAGTGGCTGGAGTCACAAATGCATTGAGAAAATCCACAAGTGCCTGGAGTCACAAATGCATTGAGAAAATCCACAAGTGCCTGGAGTCACAAATGCATTGAGAAAATCATCAACTCTGACACACAGAGTTGATGATTTACAAATGATATTTTATGATAAATGTGCCAAGTATAAATTATTTCTTTTACAAATTGTCATATATTTGTAAAAATGTATTTAAATGCCAACTTACAAGTTACATGTTTTTTTGTGGATAGGACAATACATTTGTGAAAATTATCATAAAAAAGCGTGACGTTTGTCTCAAAAGGATTCAACAGGAAAAAGGAATGCCAAATGCAGATTTACAATTCACAAGCAGAATTGAGGATTTACAAATGGTATTTTAGGATAAACGCACACACAAATCTATATATTTTTTGTAAAAATACGAAATACATTTGTAAATCGTGGAAAAACATTTGCAAATCTTGTAAACACATTTGTAAATCTTGGAAACACATTTGTAAATCATGGAACATTTGTAAAAACATTCGAGACAAATTTCTCCCCATATTGTGTGTGTGTGTGTGTGTGTGTGTGTGTGTGTGTGAGAGAGTGCGTGTGTCGGGTTTTGTCTGTGCGTGTATAAACTGTGATCTGTAGCCTATGTAACTGGGCGAGGATTAAGGAGAGGCCTGTGTCCTTTGCAGATACCGACCTACGGTATTTTACACTTGAGAAAGAAAATGTCTAAGAAGAGAAAATAGAGAAGTCGAGACAGGAGGGGAGAGATGAGAGGAAACAAAGTGGGAAAATAAGGGAATGGGAGAAAACAGGAGAGTTAGAAAAGCAAACCTCTCGGAGCAGTGTGAACGCACTGTCTGCAGTGCTGCCATAGGTATATACTGACACCTGTTGGTTGGATAAGGCATTGCATCCATCTGGCAGAGGAGATGGATGGATGCAATTGTGCAGATGGCGATCTGCACTGATAATATTATGGATCGGAAACTACTGTATAGGCCTACAGTATATAGCGGGTCTAATTTTCAAAGAAGAGATCGTACACCCCTCTAAAATAAAACTAAAATAACAGCACTACTACAGTAGAGCTAGTAGTAGGCCTAGTGCTTTTATTTATTTTTATAGAGCCTCTATACTTGGGCTACTATAAGAGACGTGATGACGGTAGGCTATAAGTTGCAAAACGCGAAGCCTACAACCACTGACCAAAGTGTGGCGCACTGGCGCTATAGCGCCATATTGAAACAGGCATGGACCGTTTGACCGCCAGCAATAAAACCTTCGATAAACACAATGTGTCTCCTCCTCATGCCGAACAACTTTTGTGCTCTGACTTTTGACCTCTGACCTTTAGATGCACCAACACTTTTGAATGATGACTACTTTCTTCTGTCTGCACTCCAGGCAATACGGTATAGAGGTCTATGCTTAGACACAAAACCCACAACCATTGGCCAAAGGTTGGCACTATAGCACTCAATTGAAAAATGCAAACATTGGACAGGTATAACTCATGAACCGGTTGACCACCAGCAATACAACTTCAATACACACATGGGTATATCCTCACAATGAGCAAATGTATGTATGGAGACTTATGACCTGTGACCTTTAGATCTCCCACCATTTAAAATTGCCATGTCAACCCCACAGGCACAGGCAGACAGACAGATACAGAGATCTCCATTATACAGTATGGGCACAAAAGGGACACGGACAGATAGTTAAAACGGGTGCTATATGACAAGTTGACAACGGGTATCATTATATATTATATATCATTTATATATGAAAAACTGAAAACTTTTGGTCAATTTATGGTCTACTCAGGTTTATGTGAACACCACAGACAGTTTTGAAGTTGCTTGATTCAGTATTTAGATATTTGATTTCATTTTAGCTGCCCCGACCCCTTCCAAAACCATTGTAACTTCAAACTCCATTTCAACCATGACAGATTCATCGAAAACACTCAACATTATTCCCGGTGACTGATAGCTTATTGTCCATCTAATACGTGAGGGGACGTGTTTTTTTATTAACAGTTTTCATTTATTTGTTTTAATTATTTTTGAATATCAAATATCTAAATTCTGAATCAAGCAACTTCGTTTTTTTTTAAGGTAAAATAGATCCCTTTAAAAATCACACCTGTGTGAAGTGAGGGGCGCTTTACCAACCCTTATCGTCTCCATTGTCAATGGCGTTTTTAATGTTTAATGTTTGTAAGACAAATTCTAAACCTGTAGGAGTAGGGGCTAGCAAGAGCCATATAGAGTAAGACAGCTGAGCTACTTACGCAGACTTATGTGGTCCAGTCCAATGGCGGCTCTTCTACATAGACTTCTATTGAATGGGGGACAACCGGAAGTTTACGGAATGCATTGGAGTCTATGGGCTTCATGAGTACATGAACCACGTGACCGGGCTGTTTTTTGCCCCCTCGATATCGCAACTCTTAGATGGCTCTGGGGCTGGCGCCCCCTCAAAAATCGATCTAAAGGCCATACTCCTTTTTCTTTCTTTCTTTTTTTGCAATTTGCAACGTTCTACTGCACACAAACTTTGGAGCAATATCTAAAAACCCAATGAAGCTTTTATGAGCCAATGAAAATTGAATTGCAGTGTTATGAAAAGTCTCCTTCTGCCCCTATACATGTTTATAAAAACCGTACAGTAGGCTATGGTAGAGGGTCATACCAAATAGCATAGTGCCCAAATTATAGTAACCATAATTAATCATTTTGTTGAAATACACACAGTTATGCACAAATAAACGTGCGTAGCTTTATGGCCTTTATTCAGTGAGTTACAAACCTCCTCCACCAGGGGGCGCAAATCATCCAGGAATAAAGGATCCATGCATCCAGGCTCGTTTATTGAGCAAACAAAAATGAGCATGCGCGAAACACGTTGACCCGGAAGTAACTCCGTGGTGTTGTTGTTTACATACATTCCATTCTCACACCATCAAACCACACACAGACCGCCGCATACACACACAGCAGAGAAACAAAAAAAAGCTCTCATGAAAACAACAACGTAAACCATTCAGTCAGAAAGAATGTATAACAAAGCACAGTCGTTCAGGCTGTCGGTAGACGAACACGTGACGGCGGCGGGAGAGGAGATACTGTGCGCGTTGGAGAAGCAGCATTGCTACTATTCCTCGGAGCGCGTCCGAGTGTTCGTCAGCCGGCGGCTGGCCGCCGCCGCGCAGAGCCTCTGCGACCTGTTCCAGAGAGAGATGGAGGACCTGCACACGCTGCTGCAGCAACACTACAGCACACTGCTGCTGCTGGACCTCAGGCTGGTCTCCACTGCAGGTTTGACCACTTTTATACTCACTATTAGTCACTAACTACACAGCACACTGCTGCTGGACCTCAGGCTGGTCTCCACTGCAGGTTTGACCGCTTTTATACTCACTATTAGTCACTAACTACACAGCACACTGCTGCTGCTGGACCTCAGGCTGGTCTCCACTGCAGGTTTGACCACTTTTATACTCACTATTAGTCACTAACTACACTGCACACTGCTGCTGCTGGACCTCAGGCTGGTCTCCACTGCAGGTTTGACCACTTTTATACTCACTATTGGTCACTAAAGAGCACACTGCTGCTGCTGGACCTCAGGCTGGTCTCCACTGCAGGTTTGACCACTTTTATACTCACTATTGGTCACTAAAGAGCACACTGCTGCTGCTGGACCTCAGGCTGGTCTCCACTGCAGGTTTGACCACTTTTATACTCACTATTAGTCACTAACTACACAGCACACTGCTGCTGCTGCTGCCGGACCTCAGGCTGGTGACCACTGCAGGTTTCAGGTTTGACCACTACTCACTCCAACTAAAGCAGTGGTTTAACTCTGAGGGCTGTATTTTGCGTGTCTTAAGTACCAGGTCTTATTACCTAACTTGAGTAAACTAAAGACCTGGAGGCGTGATCAATGCTCTTTGGCCACTCAGAATAGCCAAATGGCATTGATCACGCCTCCAGGTCTTTAGTTTACTCAAGTTAGGTAATAAGACCTGGTACTTAAGACACGCAAAATACAGCCCTGAGAGTGTTAAAATGGCCATTTGTGCACGCAATTACGCAACCATAAGGGTCCATTTGGTTCCAAACTATCATTTAGCTGGGTGGGGACCCCCTGGCTGTGCACTACAGCACTATAGGCTTTTTCACAGTCAGGCAATTTGCCCTCTTCAGACGCGGCCGGATCCAGAGATCTCCATCTCCATGTGGGACACAGACGGACGGTTAAAACGGGTGCTATGACAAGTTGACAACGGGTATTATTAGGTTCCCAAGTTGCCCAAGGACCCCCAGTTTGACATGCATTAGTCTACGCACCCCCATTTAATGGCATTGCTATCTCTGGGACCCCCAATTTATATTGTAAAATCAATGTTAATTAACTCTTGAGAGTGTACAAAAATACAACCCTAACGGGTCCATTTGGTTCCATTTGTACACTCTCAGTTACAGACCCATAAGAGTCCATTTGGTTCCATTTGTACACTCTCAGTTACAGACCCATAAGGGTCCATTTGGTTCCAAACTGTACTCACTACAGCACACTGCTGCTACTGGAGGTCTATTTGGCCGCCGACAACCATCTCAAAATATCTTGTTCCAGCGACCCCCCCCACCCCCCAGAAGCAAAGATTTGAGTTAAACATGTTTTCTTTATAAGAAAATATTACATACTGTATATATTCAATATTTGCACAATTTTTCAAAAAATAGCAGATCTACAAGCACACAGGTTAGAAATAGTGGTACATCTTCCCTCTATTCCATTGTGCCCCACCTTCATATTCTATTTCCTCCTTCCAGAACAGTCTGTGGAGTCCAGCCTGCAGGTGAAGATGAGTTCTCCAGTTTTAGCCAGGAGCCCTTCTGTCAAAGTGGAACCTGAAGACCACCTGTATCTCAGTAAGTTTCATGCTCTCTCTCTCTCTCTCTCTCTCTCTCTCTCTCTCTCTCTCTCTCTCTCTCTCTCTCTCTCTCTCTCTCTCTCTCGGAAACCCAGACGCTTTTATTTCCAGGGAGAAAAAAAAAAGTCTGGGACCGAGTCCACTTCAATTCGGTATAGAGTAGCGCAAACGTTGATCACTCTGCTGATTTTTGATCGTCTGCACCTTTGTTAAATTGACGTACACACACACACACACACACACACACACACACACACACACACACACACACACACACACACACACACACACTGCTCTCTCTCTCTCTGTCGTTAATGAATTAGTCTCATGTCACGCAGCTGCGTCTAGATTCTCCCGACGGATCCTGCCGGGAGCTGCCTATGCCATAGAAAGCATAGTTGGACCCTCACCCCTGTCTTCCATGACGCCAGTAATCTGTGATGTATCTGTGACGTATATGACCCCAGAGTGGGACAAGGTTTCAACCTGAACCAGACTACAAGAAATACAGAGCCTTTCTGTCTGAAGCCACTTTTTCGGCGAATTCCAATCTTGGAATCTTGAAACTTCCGTTCCCGAAAAGCAGCACATGGGACATATCGCCACCTCAACTATGTTGACATTGTAGCCCACCTGCCCAACCCCTTGCAGCCAAACTCGGTAGTCGCGTAGCACCACACGCGGAAGCTACGGGTGAGTCTTAAGGCTCATACATGCTCCAGTTTGTGGAGATAGGTTATCACCGTTTTAGGTGATAGCTTATCACCTAAAACGGTGATAAGAGTTGAGGCCATCATACTCGCGGTGATGTCCTTAAGGATTGACCCCGCCTCCCTGTGGTTTACCCAACTTCTAGACCAATCGGTGGACGGGGGTGATAGCTCCAGAGTGAAAAGACTTGTCTCATATAAAAACAGAGAGATTTTTACCATTTTCAACATTAAAAAAAAATAGCAGACCTACAAGTTCATAGCGCTACACCGAGTGCCGCGCTATGAACTTGTAGGTCTGCTATTTTTGAAAAATTGTGAAAATGTGGCGCGAATCTATATATTCTTTCAGAGCGAACGTTTTTAACTCAAATCTTGGCTTCTGGGGGGTGACTGGAACTACACGTTTTCAGATGGGGGGGTCGGCGGCCAAATGCAGATATTTTTTGGGGTCCTTGACATGAAAATGTTTGAGAACGACATAGAAACAGGGATTTTTCAGGTTAAACAGCCACTGTTTTTTTTTTTACTTAATCGTAAACAAAAAAATCACACCCGTGTGAACCGAGTGGTGCAACCCCTCCTCTCTCTCTCTCACTCTCTCTCTCTCTCTCTCTCTCTCTCTCTCTCATTCTCATTAGCAGGCAACACTGCAGCACTAATACTATCTCTCTCTCTCTCTCTGTTTCTGGCAAACAGCGCCCCTACTGGTACTCAGTCATACTCGTGCTCATTAATACATAAATACATACTGTAGGTGAACACGGACATTGCTGGTTGTAGGAGTGGTTGCCACTCAAAAAAAAAAAGGTTGTTTGCTGTAGGCACAATTGATTGTTAAGGGGCGCTAGCTTTTTCCCCCACACCTCTCAAGATTTGCCATTGACAATGAACGGAGAAGTTACGTCAGAATCCCGCTAAATATTAAACATCAACACTTACGTCATATGTAAACGAGCAAATCGGCTAACCAATCACATGGTTGGTGGGCGTGGCCAATAAGGGACCACCTTATATGTACCTTTGTATGTAGCAATGTCAAATGTCCGCTAACATAAAATTGATGATCTCCCAATCTCTGTGCGGGCACCACAAGGCCACTCGGCTGATTTGTGACACCCCCTCCCCAATCTCAAACCTTGACTCGGTTGAGCAATCTCCCGAGGCGGGAGTTCCCCCGCGAGGCGGTTGGCCAATCGGTGCGGGCGCGAGTCGGCACTGTACTAATTTGGGCGTCGACGTCACCCAATCACACCTGAACTCTATATAGGTAGGAGGAGCGGCCTATACACTCAGCCACGATAAACGATACACATAAAAAAATAAATAAACTAAAGAGATCCATAAATAAGGTTAAAGTCAGCTTTTTTGCGAGTCGCCGCCGGCTCAGTTCATCATCGTCATGTCCGACCACCGCAGAGACATCAAGCTCATCAACGACATCATACAGTACAACAAGCTGTGCCGGCAGAAGCGCGTGTACAAGACCTCCAGCCACCTGGCGCAGCATGTGGCGGCGCGGCCCAGCCCCCCCTGGGGGGGCGGGCAGCAGAGGGTCAGCCAACCGGCGGCGCCCAGCGGCCACGCCTCGAGCGGCCCTGTGGCGGCGCCACAGGGCCAGACCGCGGCGATGGGGGGAGGGGGAGGAGATGGGTCCTGGGAGTGCCTGAACGGATACAAAATGGAGAACCAGCTCCTGAAGCAGTGGAACGCCCGGCTCTCGGCCGAGATGGACAGCATGGCGTGGAGGACGGAGGAGCTGGAGAGGGAGCGGCGGGCGCTGAGCGCGAGGAACGAGGACCTGGTCCAGGAGCTGACCCTGGCCCGCCGGCAGGCCGGCGTCCGAGTGGAACCGGCGTAGATGACGTGCTTTTAGAATCTGATCTCAGGTCAGATCGGAAAGCTGTCAGGATGTAGAAGACATTTTTTAGAATCTGATCTCGGGTCAGAACGGAAAACTGTCAGGATGTAGAAGACATTTTTAGAATCTGATCTCGGGTCAGAACGGAAAACTGTCAGGATGTAGAAGACATTTTTTAGAATCTGATCTCGGGTCAGAACGGAAAACTGTCAGGATGTAAAAGACATTTTTAGAATCTGATCTCGGGTCAGAACGGAAAACTGTCAGGATGTGGAAGACATTTTTAGAATCTGATCTCGGGTCAGAACGGAAAACTGTCGGGATGTGGAAGACATTTTTAGAATCTGATCTCGGGTCAGAATGGAAAACTGTCAGGATGTAGAAGACATTTTTAGAATCTGATCTCGGGTCAGAACGGAAAACTGTCAGGATGTAGAAGACATTTTTAGAATCTGATCTCAGGTCAGAATGTATTAAAGGCGGTGCTCGCCGCTGGGGCTGTGACCGTCGGAAGACTTTATTGACGAATAGAATTGATTGAGAAATTCCCTCGCGTTTTTGTTAATAAATCGTTTTCATTTTATATATATATATATCAACGGAACGTTTCATCACTTAACTATTGTACACTTCGTCGCACAAGTGTCATGCGGAACTAGTGAGAAAAGCAGATCTACAAGCTCACCACGTGCATTGTGAAGGATTTTGCCCAACATGGGGATTATTAACCAATTATGTTTTTTGAGGGGCCCTCCTACACAACACTTTAATGTTTGTCTTTAGTTCAATGTTTGTTTTGTAAACGCATTGACAATGAAGTAAACATTTATGTCATAATGTTTCATTTAAGTCCTATTGTATTGTTAATGGCGTTTAATGTTTGTGTTTGTTTTTCATCCCCATTACATCACCTAATCAACATGAGTTAGACTTTAATATATTAGCGCCCCTCACTTCACAAGGGTGTGATTTTTTTATTGTCAATTGCATTGGTTGGCTAACCGTCATAATTTATTTCTGACCCCTCTCCGAAATGCCTGTCTGTCCTGACCCCTTATCCATAATGTATACATTATGGACTGTTATTTGTCTCTGTTGCGTAGTGCTTTATTACTTGCGCAAGCAGAGCCTGCAAGTCATGTTTTTTTGTCCGGTGCTCCGATGCGTATGTCCCGTGGCAGCGTATGACGTAATGGTTAATCTGTGCTTGATATGGCATTGGTGTCAGATTACATACATGTATACATTAGGAGCATTACCTTTAATCCACCCGACACTGAAGCATATTATTACTTAGTCACCAACGAGAGCCAGTTATACCCTGGCATTGGTACATATCTTCATCACGTCATATACGCAGCTTTGGGACATACGCATCAAACGACCCGAGTAACCACAGTATACTGCTACGAATTGCATATAGGCATTTCCTTTAATCCACCCGTCACTGAAACATATCTTTATTATGTCACCACTGACAGCCAGTTATACCCTGGCATTGGTACGCATCTTCATTATGTCATGTGCAGCTAGGGACATACGCATAAAACAACCATAATGGGTTGTTATTAATTACGTAACCAGTCAATGTTTTTAAATCGTTTAAAATGAATTACGATCATTTAAAAGGTTCAAACGGTTCAAGGTTCATTCAAGAGTTGTCAAATAAGGAATATTTTCTTTCAGTCTAACGGATAAACCCAAAGTAGATACTTAAATATAATAGAATCTAATAGGAAGATGGCCTACAATAACATACAGGACGTTCAAACAGTGCAGTGTGACTCTGATCAGCCCATATAGTGACAATCAAAGCAGATGGGGATAGAAGCTTTTACCATATTTAACTAACTAACCAACTAGCTACGTAGCACATAGCTAAACCTAATAATTCAATATTTAAACCGTTATTTCACAGAGAGGCTGAGATTTGAACGTTCGTAGCGGTCGACAGAGTAGGCACTCGACAGAGTGCAATTCTACTTGCGCAAGCGGAGTGTGCAAGTAATGTTTTTTGTCCGGTGCTCCGATGCGTATGTCCCGTGGCAGCGTATGACGTAATGATTCATTTGTGCTTGATATGGAATTGGTGTCAGATTACATACATGTATACATTAGGGGCATTACCTTTAATCCACCCGACACTGAAACATATCACTTCACCATCGAGAGCCAGTTATACCCTGGCGTTGTTTGTGCTCCCGCTTTGGCAACGCCCATTCCAGAACTGCTGCCGTGGGGAGGGCTTTCAGTCTGAATAATGAAGTGAAAGGACATGAACATTCAGACCGAGTGTCGGGCTACATTGGACTCAAAAATGGAATAACATAACTTTAGTTGCATTTCATACAATAATGAAACATTTGACCAAAGCCAGGACAGACCAGTCCCTCGCCTACCACAACTACAAAACAGGAAATACAGCACATTGTCAATGAAGTTCCAAACATTTAATGGTTCTCTCTCATTTTGTCTTTTGCTTAGACTTTGTGAACCTCCCAAAAGAGGAGGACGACGACGACGAGGTTTCCCCTGAACGGCAAGAGAGGAGTCCCAGTCTTGTCCAGGATGAGCCAGAGGAGGCTGGTGGGTCAACAACAACAACGTTACTAGCAGTGAAGAGTGAAAGAGCTGGTGGAAACGGTGAGACGGAGCCTCTAGCCGGCACCTCAGCTAGTGGGCAAATGAAAGCAAAAGCCGACGAGGACTACTGTGGAACATTGCAACTATCTAGTGATGACCAGCTCCTCCGTTCACACCCTTACGAATCAGACGCCGAATACAGTGGCGAGTGGGAGGAGACCGGCGGAGATCAATCGGCAATTGATCAATTGAGCAATGAGCTATCCCAGGACCTGATGACGGCAAAACTAATTCCATCCCCGAGGAGTCATAGAGGGGAGACACCGGTTAGTTGTACAGTTTGTGGTAAACTATTCGCTTTCGGCGGACATCTGATCAGACACATGCGGACTCATACAGGGGAGAAACCCTTTAGTTGTGCAGTTTGTGGCAAAAGCTTCAATCAGTCTGAAATTCTGAAAAGACACTTGAAGACTCACACGGCCGAAAAGATCTTTAATTGTGCAGTTTGTGGCAAAAGCTTTAATCGAACTTCAAATCTGAAAACACACATGAGGATTCACACTGGCGAAAAACCCTTTAATTGTGCCGTTTGTGGTAAACGTTTTACTTTGAAATGTCATCTGAAAACACACATGATGATTCACACAGGCGAGAAACCCTTTACTTGTACAGTTTGTTGCAAAGGCTTTGGTCAAAAAAGTGGTCTGGAGAGACACATGAGGAATCATACAGGTGGGGAATACCTTTAGGTTGGGATACCTTTACCTCACATGTCGATATAGTTACTTCTGAACAATCCCAGTTGCAATGTCAATCACGGCTATACACTATTAATGTAACAGTCGCGTCTAGGGATGGAGCTCGGAAAATCGGGTCCATTACAAACCCGGTTCGGCATTTATCGAGACCCGAGTATAAATAAGCGTTTGGCCTCACCGGGTATAGCCGCAGCGGCTGACGTCATGGGCCGCACGCTATAAAGGGGGCTTGGACGCGACGGGTGGTTGCGTGGTTCCGTCATCGTTTGCCGTTTGTGGAAGTATGGTGGAACGGGTGAAAAGTTTGGTAACGTTAAAAAGAAAGACAAGAGGGGAGCTAAATGCAATAATGTAGCCTATACTACCACAGTTGTTGCATGCACGAAAGGGAGCATCTCGACAATGCATAGACATCTGCCCATAATGATACCTTGCGATACCTTTGCATGTCTGCACCGAGTCGAAACAACACGGGAGCCGTCAGCAGCGGAACAACCATCCTGCTCTTCCACCCAACGCACGTTGCGCTTGCTGCCCAAGGCAAGCGCGGTAAGACGTTGCCATAATTTATTAATCCAAGTCATAATCATACGTTTGGGAAACTCAAATCTCCCTGCCATTATAATACTGTATCTCCCGCGAATCGATTGAATAGTCTCACATACTACGTGACGTATCCAATGTGCAACTTCTCAGTCTATCGAAAAGCTCACAAGGCGGTGCAACCAGACGCGTTGTGAGCTTGTAGATTGGCTATTTTTGGTGCGCGACACCGCCGTACAATGAACAGTTCCCTCTGTCTGTTAGAAAGGCAGGCCTACTGTATAAGGCCTATAGTAAAATGTAGTGCAAAGGGGGGTGTGTGTGTGTGTACACACACCTTATAACTGTTTATTGGCATACAAACTCTCACAACTGGCCAATAAAAATAAGGTTCTGTTCTTTCCACAAAATAATAGCAAATGCTCGATAGTGGGCTCAATAAGGACCCGGCTCAATAAGCCTGCTCGATAAGGTGATCGTTATCAATAATAATACCTTAAAGGGACACTTCACCCTTTTTGCAAAAAAATATATGTTAATGACGTTTAGAAGCTTTAGAACACTTTCCTGGAGATCTTTATGTGTGTAATATGTGGTTTTAGATATTTTAGATTGTAGCAGTGAGCACACTTGTCTCTGATGTCATGGACACTGGTCTCACTACCTTCCTGGACTACAATTCCCATACTTCTTTGGTGCACTGCTCCTCCTTGTGGATAGGGGGAGAGCTGTCTTACTGAGACAACATGTAGTCCAGGAAGGAAGTGAGCCCAGTGTCCATGACATCAGAGACACTGGGCTCACTGCTACAATCTAAAATATCTAAAACCACATATTACACACATAAAGACCCCCAGGAAAGTGTTCTAAAGCTTCTAAACGTCATTAACATATATTTTTTAGCAAAAAGGGTGAAGTGTCCCTTTAACGAGCTCCATCCCTAGTCACGTCATACGACATAATGGCAGTTTTTAAGCTAAAGAAATTAGGAAATTAGGAGAGTTGTGTGCTTATACTGAAAAGGAGCACATTTCTATGTGGATGTACAAGGAGTCCTACTTTACACCCCGTGGTCGCAGCAGACTACAAATCCCTGCCGTCACCCCTAACATCGTGAATGTCGCGGTCTTCAAAATATGATATCCGGTGGGACTACAGACGATATACTCTCTGTGTGTCACTTTGATATAACCTGTTAAATTGTTTGTTTAAAATCGCAGTCAGCAAGATTGTATGACACTTTTGTTACTCACGTAAATGGTGCAATACATGCTTTTTTCTTTGGTTTGTGTGAGATACTCTGGATCTTACTTCTTAGGGTGTGTTCACAGTCACACTATAGCCTCCTTTGAAAATACAATGGAACTCTGTGAGAAGCGATCCAAAGGCCCCCCGACGCACCCACACCACCACCCCACACCATCTCCCAACGTGTCACCACGTGACACGTTGGGAGCTTGTCGATCTGCTATGTTCTGCAAAAGCTTTCCCCCACAATCAGTTCAATGGAGTTTGAAGTTACAATGGCCTTTTTATAGGAAGGAGGTGTGTCTGATAAAATGAATATCAAACATCTAAACAACTGAATCAAGTAACTTAAAAACGGCCCAGTCCGGAAGCTCACAATTTTTTTTAAATGTGGAAATATATCAAAAGAAACTTTAGAATGTCTCGATTCATTGAAAAAATAAACTGAGTTGATAACATCTTTTGTTCTGTAGATATCGACAGATAAATAAAGGTTGTTCTCCGTGTGTACCCTCGTCTGAAAACTACTATTAGCGTGAGACTCATTTGAATTCAGCCATATATCAAATTAAACCTGAGGTTGTCCAGTGTAATTGTAAAGAATATATATTTAAAAAAATGAATTGCATTATCAAAAGATCAGCCTCTACAATGCAGCATGCATGTAAACATACTGCTGTATTTTGTTGTGGCCCCAATCCGTCTTTGACTATGTGAACATAATGTATATCCAAATACAGCGTAGAATGTCCACTTCCAGCCAAAAAATATATTAATAATCTTCTACCATGTGCCATTTCAGATTTCTCAGCAGTCAAAGACGGATTGGGGCCACAACGTTTTTTTTATATATTTTTTTACAATTACACTTGACAACCTCACACACACACACACACACACACACACACACTTACATTGGCATTGTATGTGTAGACTCAGTATATGAACTGGAATGTAGTGTAAACCTGTGCAATGTACAGCCCGCGTACCGGGTCCGCTTGGTTTCAAAACATGCATTGGAGCAGCTCATCTGTCAAGAAGAGCTCAAAGAATGAGACTGGCTCACTGTTTGCATCCAGCTCACACCAAGGACCTGGTTCACCATCTACAGCTGTCACCGGACAACACAACACCATGGAGATGCAGCTGGCCTGTCGGCATCTAAATGACAGAAATACGCAATTATTAGCATAAAAGCATTTGTTTTTATTTGTGTAGTATACATCTGGTGGAGCTATTGCCCCCGCAAACCCCACTACGGATAATCGGTTGAAGATGGATGGAGCCAAGCTTGTACATGTCTGACCCCATGCAGTCTTCATATAATTGGTCCTCGCTAATTTTCATGATAAAATGTATTTTCCTACTCAGTCTGTGTCTCATAGGTTGGTTAACTTGTGGGCAGTTCTACATACCAGTGAAACCAGTCGAGAAACCAGTCCACCAATGACATCATCGATGGTGGTCGGGGATCCAAGCGAATAGAAACTGCAGGCTTTGTATTCCTGAAAACAGGTGCAATGTGAAAATTGAAGCCATCATTTAACGATGACGATAACAGATTATTTAACTCTTGAGAGTGTAACATAAAACGATGAAAAATTAAAAGAGTTAAAGATCTAATAAGGGTCCATTTGGTTGCCAACTGTCCACCATTTAGCTGTGGACCACCTGGAACCCCCTCAAGGACCACTGGCTGAGAACCAATTTAGTAGCAGGAAGTATACAGAAGAAAGGAGGAAAAGGATTAGCAGGAATAAGAATAAAGGGAATATTGGTGTGATGATGGATTTGTTATAATACAATTCCTATATGCTGTATAGGATTATTTTATTTATAGGCTATTCCTATATGCTGTATAAGTATGTATAAGTTTGTAAATCTCTATGGGAAAAAGATAATTGTAGAGTTTTATGCTCTGTAGCTGTTCCACTGTATTACATTGTACTATGGCTCCCCCTAGTGACCGTTTATGGTACGTGCACCGTGCACACTCCAGGCTCCAGCAACGCTAGTGCGCATACGTATGCACAACCCTTGCGTCATGTCGTGTGTTCGCCCGCTGGACTGTTTGGCAACATGACTAATGACAAAGGGATACAAATAAATCATTGTGTGTAAACTGTTTATACCAGGCCTGTCGAACCCATTTTGGTCAAAACTCAAAAGGTCACTTGATGTGGGCCAGAACCAGTTGCGGACCCGCGCTCACGGGCATGCCATTCACTCATACAGCATTGTTTTACACTGTAAAACAAAACAATGCTGCATGAGTGAATGAGCGTGAGCGCTGTACATTTTACAGTCTGTTTACTCAGTCACTGCTATAACTACAGTATCATTCATGTGTGTATATATATATATATATATATATATATATATATATATATATATATATATATATATATATATAGGCTATATATGAGGAAGACTACTATTAACAAACAATGCAATAAGGAGCCCCAATAAAACATTTGAAAGAACAATTCAATTTGAAGTGAGGATATTAACCTGTCTAGTAAATAGGCCTACCTGTCTAAATATGCAAACATTTCTATCTGCAAATTTGCTATCTGCAGCTGTAATTACTCCACATTATGCAGACCTACTTTCAGCAATTAAACTCAGACAATGAACTCAGTTTAGTCTTTTTATTGAATTTCACAGAACAATGAAATATTCAGAAAATGTCAATAAAAACACTCGCTTAAGTTCAGGCATGCATAATCAATTTAAAAAGGGGGGGAAATAATAACCCAACGGAAAAGGCTCAGCTCAAAACATCACACAAATACTTTACTTCATGCTGTTTCCAGACACTTGCCATGTGATAGTTCAATTGTCCATGTAGCCTACAGGCTATCTGCATGTTGTCATTCCATTAGCGACATTTACAGACAGCAAAGTGGTGAAATTATTGCCCTTAAATTTCCCCTTCATTCTTCATGAATTGTATTTTATAGGCTACTATAAGTGAATGTAAAAACATTGAAATACTGCTGTCAACTTTCAAAATAAAAAGTATAAAGCTGACGTCCCCTATATTAGGATATGCATATCATATCTATTCTATAACAGTAAATTGAATGTTAACATTTATTTATTTTTAAAAAACGAAAAGACACAGTGTTTTTTTTTTTTATAGAATGTTTAGTTGTAAACTGCACATTTAGCCTATTTTAAACTCGATGTACATAAATAACAAATCTACAAGCTATCAACGGGTCAACGTGTTGATGGCTTGTAGATCTGCGCTGAACAGCAATGCAGTGATTGGGTGAAGCAAGCTGGGATGCTGACGTTAGGTACACTACATGTTGCCATGTCTGCTTTTTATAAGCGACTTTGGGCTTCTTTATCTGTAAAGTTGCTTGTAAATATTGGTAGTTGTGGGTTGCATTTTTGGGGCTTGTTTCTAAAGTGTAGTCGCTTATTTTGGCTTGTTTCCTAACCAGTGATTCTCACATTTTCATGTAAAGGACCCCTAGAAAAACGACCCTGGCTACAACATCTAAAACATATTTTGTGCCAGGGACCCCCATACCAGATTGGTGTCTATTATAATTTGTAATAGCAGATATAAAAGCTCACAATGTGTCGCAAGCTTGTAGATCTGCTATTTTCAAATAGCCCCTAGCCTAGAGTCACTTATTTTGTGCACATAAGTAAAATAGTGGAGAAATGTGGAAAGGTTATTAATGTCCTGCGAAGCGGTGGGGAGCTGACGGGGACGTTGAGACTGATATATCAGGCCATGATCAGATCGGCGATAGACTATGGCAGTTTTGTATATGGCGCCGCATCAAAGGCGGTGCTGGGCCGGCTGGACGTCCTGCAGGCCAGGGCACTAAGGCAGTGTTGTGGGGCCTTTAGGACGTCCCCAGTCCCAGCGCTGCTTGTTGAAATGGGGGAAATGCCTCTGCGGTTAAGGCGCAGTACGCTAGGGCTGCAGTACTGGATGAAGCTCAGTGGGAGCAAACAAGCATTTCCAGCCAGATGTCTGCTGCAGGACGGGGAAGGAGGCAGTAAGTACGAGCCGTACATGTCCAGAGTTATAACCAGCAGGCTTTTTCTTAGAGTGTAGTGAGTAGTGGTACAGCACAGAAACAAAATCCCTATTCTTAAGGATGGCAGAGGCAGGAGTGGAGTCCTTTTCAGGCCATAGTGAGAACCACCAATTAACCTCTGAGGCAGTTCTGCAGTTCCTAGGCTGCATGACACTGCAAGACTATATGATAAGATTTAGGTGAATAAATCACCAGATTAGTGGAGGGCAGTAATACGCCTCGCGGCGTCCACACTGCCGGAAATCAAGAAGAAGAAGAAGTCACTTATTTTGGGCTTGTTTTCATAGACCTGGTTGCTTGTTTCTCTTCCAGAACCTGGCAACACTGGTGCTACTCCACCGTCCTCTTCTCCTCAGTCAGAAGTATCAACTGTCTGTCTATCTGTCTGTCGGCTGTAGTAGTACTGACTGACTGACTGACTACCGTGACACCGTCTAAGTAGAGATAGTCCCGGTAGTCCCTGAACTATTGAGAAACAGCCGTAGTCTTTCAGGTAAGAGTCTTTGTTGCGTGTCTTCGGGCAATATGCATGCTAAATGTACCTTGCTAATGCTAGCTAGCCTTTCGGGTCGAGTTTGGCTAGTAGTGAATTAACAACAGCCCCGTTTGGAACCTACCCCTGCCTACGGCCAAATGGGTCGAGCTCTCCAAAATCAAGAAAATACCTTTCTCACTATATCGTATCCAAAAGGCATTTCTAAAGACTTACAGATGATTAAACGTGTGCTCTTATTCTGGAGAGCGGAAGTCCTATTGCTGCTGACGGAACACAACTAGTTTTATATGGTGGTGAAACACTGGAGTCTGAAAACCCTCTCCTAATAAACAGTAAAAACACAACTAGTTCTATTTCATTCTTACTGACTGCCAGAGACAGTGCTTAACAATGCATGATATCCGTCTCACGTAGCCTAACGCCAGGGCTCCACTGGGCGCGTCTGCGTCGCGTCAGCGTCACAGAATGTTCCCTTTTTATTCAATGAAGGGTGGCTCCACTGCCCGCGACGCCCCGCGTTGCGTCGCGTCTCCGTCACCATTAAAATTGAACCGGTTCGTTTTTTGACGCACGCGTCGGAGACGCAACGCGACGCAGACGCGCCCAGTGGAGCCCTGGCGTAAGTGTTTAGCAATGTGTTTATTGTGAGAGAACATGGAGATGATTGGTTATATAAGCTTTTGATTGATTGATTGAAATATTTATTAACAGTTTGTAGAATTACAGTACATTTTAAGCACAAACTCAATACAGAGACTGTTAACTGTGAGTGGACGACCCAATTAAGCATTACACTTGTTTACAACAGGGTCCACGTTGTTCAATTCATCAAAACATTTAGAGACATACAAATAGACACTTCTATGTAGTTAAAGAACAGAACAGGAATTCATCATGTAGGAAGCAAAAAGGGAAAGGATACATATACAGTGAGGGAAAAAGGGGATTCAGATTTTACAGAGGCCAGTTTTGAATTGCAGCCATCCGTAGGTGCCCTTTGAGAGCGGTTTTGAAGGAGTCAAGGGATTCACATGTCTTAATGACTGTTGGTAGGGCGTTCCACATTTTGGTGGCATAGGAGCGAAAATAATTTAGTCCCTTGTTTGTGCCGAATCTGGGTTGTACATGGTTTGTTGCACTGGACTTCGTTTACATTAAGGAAGTATTTAGACAGGTACATGCAGGCGCGTAGGATAAGGCAGTGCAGCCACTGGGGCCCAGCGCCCCCTAGGGGCCCATGAGGGGAAGGGAAAAAAAGAAAAGAAACAGCTGACGGGCGCTGTTTTGTGAATACACACACACACACACATACACACAAGCAGAAGGGGCAGCTAGCTGAGCTATGGGAACAGGAGGAAGACATGGAACCTGGTGTCTAGCAAGGCGCTAGGCACAGCTCATTGGTCAGTACTCTTCATAGGCATGCAGCAGAGCCAACCATTATGCAGTATCATATCTTAGCAACTATTTCACCACGCTCCGGTCCACAACATTGAAAAAACAAATGGACGCTGTTGTTGACAGCCAACTTAAGTGCCAACAATCTTATCAGAAAGTTCTAGTAGTGAGATAGAACTAAAAAAAGAAGAAAAACAAAGTGCAGAGCTGAGTGGGAAAGATATTCGGTGTATTTTTATGAAACAAAAGCTTTGCCGTTTCAAAGTGGATATTCAAGCTTTCCCTACAGCTGCAATGTTGGTGAGTTTAATGTTGTTTAATGCAAGCAGATGCAAATTGATGGTCACTTTATATCATTATAATAAATCTAGAGTTGCAAATTGCAAAGGACTGTGCTGTCATGTGCCAGTTAGCCCTGACAGGGACACATATAGTGGCATCATTTACTGATGTTTGCACTGCATTAATGTTATATCTCACCATACCTGTCACTGTAGAGTGCAGAGCACTCATTCTCCAAGCTAAAGTTGATAAAGACTTATTTAAGGAGCAGCATGGGACAAGAGACTCAGTGGACTGGCTACGCTTTCTATTGAGAACTGCAGAGCGAGGGCTTTGCTGACTTTGCTGAGTACAAGGCCCGTAAGGTGACCTTCTAATGAGGGAGTACTCTGGTAACAGCCACATCCATTCCATTCATTAATGCTGTGGTTTTGTAAGGCATATAATGAGCTGTGTTTTTCTTGATGGTTATGGACATTCTGTGGAAGTGGAATATATAATCTTTGTACAAGTTTTGTTAGTGTATAATGCTATATTTTAATGTTTGATAGTTTGGAGACATCAGGCTGTGGTAGTTTTGTTTTTGAGCCCAAGTCAGGGCAGGTTGTTTGTCACCTTCTAATGAGTGAGTACTCTGGCAACAGCCACATCCATTCCATGCTGTGGTTTTGTAAGGCATATAATGAGCTGTGTTTTTTTTTTAAATGTTTCATAGTTTGGAGACATCAGGCTGTGGTAGTTTTGTTTTTGTGCCCAAGTCAGGGCAGGTTGTTTATTGATGAATATATGGACACTGAGCTTGGCAGCTGGTGCTGTCTGCATGTGGTGCTGAAAGGCTGGTTTAAATGATTGATTGAAATATTTGTTTGCAGAATTACAGTACATTTCAAGCACAAACTCAATACAAATACTGTTAACTGTGAGTGGACAAGTTTACTCAATGCTGTACCATATGTTCTCATGCCAATAAAGCCCCTTTGAATTTAATTGAATAATTTAATTGTGTGGCCGGTCACCTCACCTGTAATGTTAGTCTATACCTGTCCTATTGTGTGAGTGTGTGTGTGTGTGTGTGTGTGTGTGTGCATGGGCGCGCGCACGCACACTTGTTTATGGCGGTGGTGGGGGGCCTACAAAATATTCTCGCACCGGGGCCCACAATGACCTCACTACGCCCCTGGGTACATGGGTATCTTGGTGGTGTATCGAATCTTGTGGCCCAGACCCATTGCAAGATGCTGTACTCTGTCGTCGACCCTAAGCAATCCCAGCCTGTCAAAGTGGGCAGGGTTGAGGTGGGTTCGGGGGGTGAGGCCAAGTAGGAGCCTGACCAGTTTGTTTTGGGCGCACAAGGACAAATGACAGATGAGGTTGATTGCGTAAAAGACAAACACTGTTTTCTTATTTATATCTTAGGGATGCTCCGATCGATCGGTGGCCGATCACCGATCGATCGGATCGGATCGGCCGTGCAAAATCCACCGATCCGCGAAACCGATCTGCGCAGTTTTACATCCAAAATAATGTGTCACTTTCTCGGTTCTGCACCGCTTAATGGAGAAGTGTAGCGCTGTCGAAGGCAGCTCAACTAAAATCTCCCCCCCCCACACACACACCCCAGGGAGAGAGAGAAAAGAGAGAGAGAGCGAGAGAGAGCACGCACGTCTTTACCCCAGCGAGGAAGGGGGAGAGAGTGAGAGAGAAAAGAGAGAGAGAGAGAGCATGCACGTCTTTACCCCAGCGAGGAAGGGGGAGAGAGAGAGACAAAAGAGAGAGAGAGTGAGAGAGAGCACGCACGTCTTTACCCCAGGGAGGGAGGGAGACGGAGAGAAAGGGAGAGAGGCTGCTCCAGTCATTACCTTTTTTCTCATTGACCAGCAGAAAAGTGAGCAAACTATAATCCAAATTGTTAGACAAGTAGTGTGTGTGTGTGCCCTGATACAACTTTTTCAATCAAGACCATTAATTAATGACAGCGGTGTAGGGGTGAGGATCGCGTGATTAGTCTAATGTTGTGTGTGTCACACCAAAAGTGGTTACCTATAGAATCCTGAGGATTCTAATCCTGAGGAATCCTGAGGATTATAGGTCACCACTTTTGGTGTGACACACACACACACACACGGCTTCTATTTCTGTTTACAATGCGTTGTCAACACATGCTGAGTGTGCATGGGATGATGGGAGCCCCTCCAGCAGGCTAGGGAGCCCCGCTCCGGTTAGCGGAAAATGACCGTGGGGCGCGGGTTGCCAGGTTTTTTTTTAAGTAAAAAAATAAAAATAAGAATTAATAAAAAATATATTTAAAAAGATCGGTGATCGGGATCGGCCCCCAAAAACGTGATCGGAGCATCCCTATATCGTAGTAATGCTGTGAGGACTATTCACGTGAATACAGTACAACTAAGTGCCTTTATGGAGAGAAAGCATTGTATATTATTGGTGATGTGTATTAATAATACTGCACTGTATTTAGTGGAAATACTGGGAAGGAATTTCTGTGTTAAATGTGTTCAAATGGCCAAGCCAATATATTCTTGATAACCTATGAAATTGAATATATGAAGTGATTGTTATGTCCTATCATTTTGATATTTGAAATGGAGAGAATAAATCCAGCAGCCAAAAGAGCGACATATAAACAGAGCCTGTGTTCGTTTCTTATACATTCTACAGACTCTGGTTACCCGCCCTCTGACCCCTAGCAGAGGCGGGCAACTAGAGATGTCCCGATACTGTATCGGTATCGGGAAAAGTATCGGATCGGCCCTTATTTGTCATATCGGATCATATCGGTATCCGTGATTATGCCATTCTACCCACAGATCCGACACAGGGGTAAGTAGACACTATGGCAGGTAAATAAAATGTTGGGACATGTGGAGTACTGCTTTGGAGCCAAACTGCAAGTGCACATTTGAGTGAGGAGTCTGCTATAAACACAAGCGAAAAAAGTGTATTGGGACATCCCTACGGGCAACATATCAGTCACTTTAATGGACAGGTATCAGTCAAAAAGACATCGAAGAGGAATGACGGGTGTTTAAGGACCAACATATGGAATGTCGGAACAGGTCAGCTCCATATATGCAGATCTAAGAGTTTAAGGTTTGAGGTCAGATGTAGAGTTGCTGGCTGGAACCATATATGCAGATATAGGTGATGATCCAGTCTTCTCCATGTATGGCTATCCAGGGTTTGATGAGGTCAGTGTCGTGATCTTCATATATGGCCATATATGGTGGCGTGCCATGTCATGAGGCGTTACCATACTGTATATGGACTTGTGATGTCACGAGGTGTGACCATATATGGAGGCATGATGTCATGAGTGTGACCGAGGCCTGAACGGCCAACCACCGACCGACTGACAGGATATGCAGGTTTTCATAGTAAACTGCAACCCTCGGTCGCAATTATCACAATATTGATTATTGCATTATTGTTATTTTGTCCATAGCCTACTGTCCAGCCCCTTTTGTTTAAAATATTTACATTTTAATTTAAAGACATATCTGACAGAGGTTTGTGATCTGTGTTTGTCACTTTACAATTAAACAAAATATTGCCTTCTTTACGTGCCTCTTAAATTTAGTTTAATGTTTTTTTGAAGGTTCATTCTCTACATTCTCCCCACCATTCAAGT
This sequence comes from Protomyctophum bolini, assembly GCF_963924005.1. Lineage (NCBI taxonomy): Eukaryota > Metazoa > Chordata > Actinopteri > Myctophiformes > Myctophidae > Protomyctophum > Protomyctophum bolini. Next base: position 5,529,671 of record NC_137880.1, on the reverse strand, counting down.
TTGCCAAGATATAAGCACAAGCTATTCTATCAGCACCTGTTTTGTTTTGAGAAAAACACAGAGGCCAACTAGGAGATTAAAATGCCTTAGTTGAAAGTACAGTATCCATCAGACTATCATTCAGTGACAGTTATACATCTCCTCCACCAGGGGGCGAAAGGTGCCTGGGTGCATTATTGCGCATGCGTCAAACACGACCCGGAACCAGTCCAGTGTGCAACCTTTTCCAGAGAGAGATGGAGACTCTACACAACATCAAACTACACACTGCAGGTAATGTTGTTACACACACACACACCCACAGTCAAACTATACACACAACACCACCCACAGTCAAACTATACACACTGACACACAACACCAAACTATGCACTGCAGTATGTGTGTTACACACATAACCAGGCGCATGGGGCCAGTAACCCTCCATAACACAGCAGCAATATTTGTGAACTGTTGCGACAAAAGAAGGTTCGAAAATGGAATACAACCACTCTAAGGACAGAGCTGCTACCTTTTAATACTTCTTAAAGCTGCTATAAGCAATATGTCAACATTTGAATGACTTTCTTTTCTTTTTTTCAGACAGCCAGCAATGGGTAGAACGCTCCCAAAACAAAAGTAGTCTCTGTGACCCATCTAGGGGCAGCAATCTGCATTCATAGATGTTTCTAGAAGCTTTGTCATTGGTCGAAAAAACCCTGGACGCAATGACTAACCAATCAGGAAGTGGACAGGCAAATCGACCAATGACAAAGCTTCTAGGTAAATCTTTGAATGCAGATTGTGGCCCCAAGATGCGTCACAGAGACAAACATTGTTTTGGGAGCGTTCTACCCATTTTGTTGATTGTATTGTCTATTTCTTTATGACTGTGCTAAATAAATAAACTAAACTAAACAAACCTGGGTTGCGGCATGGGATGCATCTGTGTGTGGTTCTGCTAAAAACATACACAATAGTGAGCTCATGTTCCAGTACTCTCACGGGACTATTGCAACACTCATTGACAAACAGTTTAGGAAAGCAACTCTCTACAATCTGGTGTTTACATCAGGATGGGGGACAATTATTTTAGCACTTACCTAGTGACTGCAATTTTCAACTGAATAGAGCATGGTAGACGTCCATAGTTTGATTTGATTACATGATGGCATAAAGTTTGCTGAATGATAACCAAAAGTTATTTCTACTGGTGATTTCCACAGAGCACCACAGAGGCAGGTCTACAGTATCTAGAGAGATGGCCTCCAAAACATCGATGTTATCAGAGGAACAGCGACAGACGGACCAGGGACGTGGACTGTTTGATGCAACGAAGCAATCTGTAGTAAAGTTGTGCAAGATAGGTAGGCCCCTATGTACTGTTTTATTTTCAACCTGTAGTAAAATTATACACAATAGCTATGTACTGTTTTATTTACTGCAGTAGTAAAGTTGTACAGCATAGGTGTAGTGTGGCACAACCTTGACACCAGTAAAACAGTAAAACTATGCCTAAACCTAACATCATGGTTGTGCTACGGTTCAGTGATGCAAATAGCCTGCATCCTGCATCCTTAGACTCACTAAATTGAGAAATAACGCAATCATGTCACCCACCGGGGGTCCTGGGATGCAATACTGTACTCTATCGTCATTGAAGTAGGACTCATAAAATGACCCTGGGACCCATCTCTAAAAGACCACCCCTGGGTCCCTGGACCCATTACATTGAAAACCTATTTAAACTATTAAACACACACACACAGCCTCTGATGAGACAGTGTTAGCTTAGCTGTAGCCAAAGTTAACAGACTTTGTTACTCCAACTTACGTATGCTGCACATTGAAGTAGGACTCATAAAATGACCCTGGGACCCATCTCTAAAAGACCACCCCTGGGTCCCTGGACCCATTACATTGAAAACCTATTTAAACTATTAAACACACACACACAGCCTCTGATGAGACAGTGTTAGCTTAGCTGTAGCCAAAGTTAACAGACTTTGTTACTCCAACTTACGTATGCTGCACTTAGGGTTAGGGAACGGGTCAGTCATGTGGCAAGTCAGACCAACTCAATGTCGGAAAATCGCATCGTTGGAACAATGTGGGGCTGAATCCTTGTCAGGCTTGCAGCTCTTGCTGAGCTCTTCTCAATTCCCAAATGATCCCTTGCATTGCCAACAGATTCTTGTTATTCATGTCAAATCAAAGTTATTATTAAATTCCTTATTCTATTCCTTCACTGCAGACCAGTGTTCAGAGTGCAGCCTGAAGGTGAAGATGTTTTGGAGTGTTAAACAGGGACCTGAAAACCACCTGGACATCAGTACGCTTTTGCTCGCTCACACACACACACACACACACACACACACACACACACACACACGCTTTTTGTCTTGTAAGGCTAACACGCACATCTTAACTTTAATGTGTTGTTAAATTAGAATGTTTGCAGTAAATTAAAAAAAATAAGAATGGAAATAAACTTATGGTTTGGAAGTGGAAAATGTATTTTTGCTGCTGAAGTTGATCCAAATACCAGAGCTAAACACTGCATGATTACTCATTGTATATTTTCCTCCTCTAGACTTCCTGCACCTGCCTGTATGTAAAGAGGAGGTTTCCCCTGAACATGAGGAGATGAGCTCCAGTCTGGTCCAGGAGGTACCACAACCTCCACACATTAAAGATGAACCAGAGGAGCTACTTCAAAGACCAGAGGAGGCTGGTGGGTCAATGATGGCATTACTAGCAGCGAAAAGTTAAGATGAGGATGGAAACAGAGAGACAGAGGCTGTAGCCAGCACCTCAACTGAACACATTGAAACACAAGCTGATGTAGAGGACTGTGGAACATCACAGCCAACTAGTGGTGAACGCATGAACACGCATGAATACGCAAGCAAGCAAGTTAACAGACTTTGTTACTCAACTCACGTGTGCTGCATTTAGGGCACGTATTCATGCGTTCACCATGCGAGTCAGACGGGTCAGGCTCAAATTATTAGGCCCGATTAAAGCTCTAATGCAACCCACAACATTATTTTGCTTACAGCTTGACTCTGGAGGTTGAACTCACTGTCTACCCACTTTGCAGTTAGGCTGATGAGCGACATTGGACTCACGCTACTGCTCCAAATGTCGGTGGTGAAACTAGCCGTCGTAGCTGATTCACCGCCATGATCTGATGGGGCTAGATTAATAGACTGCCTGTCAAATAGATGGTCAGATAATAATAATAATATAAGTTTGTAGGCGGTTCAAAGACGTGGCAGGGAGAGAAACAGCAGAATGAATATCCTTGAGCATGTCTGTGTGATGTTGTAAACGGCATGTCAAGATTCCGGTGATCCCAGCTTTAATGTAGTCCATGTAGTCCGGAGTGTTGATTACTTCCTTTGTCCGTGTTTCCTGCAGCTGTGTTAACCTTTCCACCACATGTTCAGTACAGTATGTTGCACTTGCATGCCTACTGATCGTTTCAATTCAAGTTCATGAGGAAGAGGAGCTTGCAGCTCTTTCTGAGCTCTTCTGAATTCCCAAATGGTCCCTTGCATTGCCAACGTATTCTTGTTATTCATGTCACATCAAAGTCCTTATTATTAAAGTCGTTATTATATTCCTTCATTGCAGACCAGTGTACAGAATCCAGCCTGAAGGTGAAGATGTTTTGGAGTGTTAAACAGGAACCCGAAAACCACCTGGACATCAGTACGGTTCATGCACTCTCTCACTCTCTCTCACACACACACACACACACACACACACACACACACACACACACACACACACACACACATTTTCACACACTCAGGCTAACAGGCACATATTAACTTTAGTGGTGGTAATTAGTTTGCAGTAAAATAAATTGTGGAAGTGGAAAATATATTTACAGCTGAAGTTCATCAAACTGGAGGTTACGCAGTAACCGTGGTTATATTATGGATATGAGTGAAGCGATTCACTATGGGAGCGCTCCCTCTGAGCGCGAGACACAGAATAATTATTAATAAACTCACATTCTACTAGTCGAATGGGCCTTTGCGACATGCCATATTCCGTCACCTCCCCGGGTATAACCAGCGAAATACGCGCATGCGCACTAATTCGGTGAACATTTTCCTTCTGCCGTAACAAGCTAGAAGGGTATCTTGGAGAATCGCTTCACTCATATCCCTAATATAACCACGGTTACTGCGTAACCTCCAGTTATATAGCGGAATATTCGCTTCAGCGATTCACTATGGGAGACTTCATAAACTCCCTTCACCATATCACTGACGTGACACACCCATCCGACAGGTATACCTCCGTGGCCACCTGCGTCCCTGACACAGTGACCACACCCAGGATTCGGGAAGACAGGCAGATGAAGGCCAACCGGGTCACCGACCCGCTGGCCTCGTCCCTACCTAGTGAGGCGCAGACAGCCCAAAGGCCGCCTAGAGCACCTCAGGGCTAACTGGGCTGATGGTCTTGGACCACCTCATGGCTCCAGGGCCTAAACCTATGCCCCAAGCTCTAGGCTAACCTAAGTTACCTGAACCAGGGCCTACCTATGCGAACCGCCGCGTGCAGACGCGACACCAAGGACAGCATGAGCCAGAGCCGGCTCCGCTACGTCCAGGTTATAAAACCTCGCAAACGTCGACGGGGACGACCAGCTCGCCGCCGTACAGACGTCCTGTATCGAGACACACTTGAACAACGCCCAGGATGCCGCCACACCCCTCGTGGAGTGTGCCCTCAGGCCATCCGGCGGGGGTGTACCCGTACTAGCATAGGCCAGTTGAATGGCTTCCACAATCCACCGGGAAAGCCGCACCTTCGTGACAGGTTTACCTATCGCCCCAGCGCCCCATGCCACAAACAGCTGACTACCCTGCCTCAAGGGAGCTGTTTTCTGCATGTATATCCGTAATGCCCTCACTGGGCATAAAGAGTGTAACTTCCTATCCTCCTCCCCCGCATGAGGAGGTGGATGGAATGACCCCAGATCAACAGGAACACTCCGAGAGAGAAAATTCTTAGGCACAAAGGCTGGGTTCGGTTTCACCGTCACCCTAAGTCCATCTACACTGAAGAACATGCAGTCCGCACTTACAGATAAGGCATGCATGTCACTAACCCGCTTAGCGGTCGTCAGCGCGATCAACAGAGCGGTCTTGAGCGATAGGAACTTTAGCCCCACCAACTCCAGAGGTTCAAACGGCTCCTCCATAAGAGCGTCCAGAACCAGAGTTATGTCCCATGGCGGAGCCATAGACCGAGAGACCGGACATGCCCTGTTCGCGCCCTTCATGAAGCGACGTACTAGGGGGTATTCACCCAAGGTCTTCCCCTCAATACCTATGTGACAGGACGAAATGGCTGCCAGATTGACCTTCACCGTGGAGAAGGATTTTCCATCGTCCAAGAACTCCTGAAGGAAGGTCAGAACTTCCTTCACCGAGGCCAGGTACGGGACTACTTGCCCAGGCCTCTTCAAACACCATCGTTCGAAGACCCGCCAGGCTACATCGTACTGTTTCCTGGTCGACTGGGCCCTAGCTCCTTGAATAGTCGCTATGACGTTAGGAGGTAGGCCCTCATCTTGCAGATTCAACCTCTCACGGGCCAGGCCCACAGGTCCAGCGCGTGCAGGTTGGGGATGGAATATTTTGCGTCTCACTTGAGTGAGCAGGTCCGCCCGCAGCGGGAGCTGCCAAGGGCGGTCGTACAGGAGCGGAGTTATCTCCGACCTCCACGACCCCCATGACGGAGCGATCAGGATCAATGTCAGGCCCTGAGTCCTCACCCTGTTTAGCGTGGGAAGGATCAGGGACAGTGGGGGGAACGCATATAGCAGAGTCCGAGGCCACCCGTGAGCTAGAGCATCCAAGCCCCCGATAGAGAAGAACAGGGGACATTTCGTGTCCTCTGTCGAGGCGAACAAGTCCACCTCGGGAGTCCCGAACCTGTCCCAAACCTGTGCCACTACCGCGGGATGTAGAGACCAGTTCGCATACCTGAACGGACCCCTGGATAGCAGGTCGGCCCCTGCATTCAGGAGACCTGGGACGTGACATGCCCTGATCGAGAGGAGGTGCTCGTCGCACCACAAAATCAGCTGGCGCGCTAGCATGTGCAGCTGGCGTGACCTGAGTCCGCCCTGTTTGTTGATGTAGTACATCGTCGTAGTGTTGTCCGTGCGTATCAGCACGTGGTAACCACGTAGAAACCGCTTGAAACGGTGTAGAGCTAGCAGAACCGCCATTAACTCCAGATAGTTTATGTGGGCGGTTCGGAGGCCGGCGTCCCACCGCCCCTGGCCGTCCTCCCATCGAGGGTTGGCACCCCACCCCGATAGACTTGCGTCCGTAGTGACCACCTTTCTGGAGAGGACTATCCCCATGGGGACGCCCTCCGTTAGGACATTTTGTCCATTCCACCATTTCAGAGCCAACACACATTCCGCTGTCACCAGGACCCGTCTGTGTCGCTGACTGCTGGGGATCTGCAGAGATCTCAGCCATGCCTGAAACGGTCTCATATATAACCTGCCTAGGCGTACCAGGGAGATGGCCGAGGCCATGAGGCCCGCCATCCTCAGACAAGTTCCAAACGCAACCTTGTGACCTGTTCTGAAAAGAGTCAAACATGCACGGAATGACTTGACTCTCTCTTGACTCAGCCTGACCGTGAAAGAGAGAGAGAGTTCAGTGTTATGCCTATATAGTCTATCGTCCGTGCAGGCACCAAAATACTTTTCTCGTGATTTATGCTGAAACCCAGAGAAGATAGGAGACTCACCACTAGTTGAGTGTGGGACAGCGTCTCCGGTGGTGAGCTCGCGCAAATCAGCCAATCGTCTATGTAGGTTGCGATGCGGACCCCCCGTCGTCTCAGGGGAGCGATGGCGGCCTGTGTGCATTTCACGAAAACCCTGGGAGAGAGGGACATCCCGAACGGCAACACCATGTACTCGTATAGCTTCCCCTCGAAGCCGAAGCGCAGAAACTTCCTGTGCGGCGGGTAGATAGGGATGTGAAAATAGGCGTCTTTCAGATCCACGCTGGTGTACCAGTCGCCCTGGCGCAGAGAACGCACTAGCGAGTCCGCTGTCAGCATATTGAAGCGGAAAGTTTTCAGGTGTCGATTGAGAGCACGGAGGTCTAGGATAGGCCTTAGCCCCCCCCCTTTTTTGGTACGAGAAAGTATCTCGAATAAAAACCCATCTTGCTCTCGTCCGTGGGAACCTCTCTGATGGCTCTCTTGTTTACCAAAGAGACTATCTCCGATCGTAGTACATTCGCTGCCTGACCACTCGCGTGTGAAAGAACAATCTTCTCGAACAAGGGTGGTCTCATTGCAAACTGTAGTTTGTATCCGCGGGCGATGGTGCGTAGCACCCACGGAGACGCACCAATCTGTTTCCACTGTTCTAGATGTAGAGCTAGTGGATTCTCTATAACTACTGGAGAAATATTCTGTGGTACTATGCTGCCCCCTGTTGGACAGGGGCTGGCAACGGCCTGACTCACCTTGTGAGATGACTTAGAAACCTCCGCCACCGGCCTGGCGCTCATTGATGGTGCAATGGCGCCCTCCGGTGGCGGAGACGACCATTCTTGGAAAATTTGGCCGTGACGTTGCCAGCAAATGACAGGTCTGAGGCTGTGACCTGTCACTTTGTTGACACGTCCGTCGTCCCCCCACACTTCCCGAGAGCCGCAACGGCTCTTTTGAAGGTGGGTTCATGACCCTCTGGGTTTAGGTTTGTATTTAGGTTTTTTGTTTGTTTTTTATTTTGCAATCTTTTATTACAGAAAAAACATCCACAGAACATTTTGCAATATGACATTCTTGTACATTTACAGAACATTTCACAGTGTGGAAATTGTGTACACTCTGAATCGTCTACTGCGATCCGGTGTGAGCACAATTTTAACCTCTTTGCAGGTGGTCCGCCGGTGAGGTCCGAGACCACTCCCGACGGATTCAAACCCAGAACCAGGGGTGCTGGGGGGCTGGCCCTCTGCGGCCCCCCGAGGCAGGGCCCGGCCTGCTATTTATTGCGGCCACGTCCGCGTCCACGTCCCCTGAACCCGCCTCTGCGTGGTGGGGAGCTCTGGCGGCGGCGGTCGTCTCCACTAGGCGCTCGCTGTCTTCCACGGGTCTGGTTGAATGCACGTGACCCCTCCCCGTGAAGGGGGGGGGGGGGGGGGACGGACGCTCATTGCGGACTCTCCAGGCCTGACGGATGTACCTCTGGCGAGCGGCAGCGAGTCTTTAGGCGGAGGCTCGGTCCGCACGACTCTGCGGCATTGCCAGCCGTCCTCTGGCGGCAGGCCAGGGTCCTCTTTGGGCCAATCTCGCCCGCACCTGACCGCTGCTGTTCTGTACAGATCCAGCAGCTCAGTCTCTCGCTTACGCAGCTCGGCTGTAGGTGGAGTGGCCTCTGGTGGTGCCATGGTAGCGGCGGCGTCCTGCACGGGCGCCACTTCCTGTCCAGCTGAGGCTGCCTGTTCGGCCGCCATAACAGCTGCTTGGGCGTCGACGGCCGGAGGGTCCTCGGCCTGCTGCTCTCTGTCCCCCTCAACACATTCTTCCTCAACGATGACGTCGTCGTCGGAGTCGTGGACCTGGTCCAGCACTCTATAGTGTTGGTAGGAGGGAAGGCCGGTCTCCATGTCGTCGCCTTCGTCCCCGTCTCCGTCCCATTCATGGTCGGCACGTGGGGCGTGGGTCAAGGGTGGGAAATCTTTGTCCATGTCGAAGACTGGGGGTCTTGGCCGCCGCTGCTGGGGCCCCTTGGGACTCGGAGGGCCTAGACGTGGAGGCTACCTCCTCTGGTGGAGGCCTACTCACCGTGGCTGGCGCAGTGGAGCGGGGCCTAGCGCCTTGCCTGATGAAAACATCTCTCTGGTCATTGTTATCATAATCAGCAGAGGGTAAGGGGATCCCTGAGCTCATTGCTACACACGAGGGACCATGGCTAGGCCGTGTGTTATTTACCATGGCGGGGCCTGCACGGCGTCCATCTTGTGCGTCTTCGAGCAGATGGTCCTCGAAGTCGTCATAGTTGTCGTCGTCGTCGCGCTCTGGGGACTCGTACAACTTCCGTACACGGGTCAAACGGCGCCAAAGATTACGTTTGTCCATGTTCGCGCACTTAAGACATTTGTCCGGAAAATCTAGGGCCTCTTCTGCGTGGTCGAGGCCCAGACAGTAGGCGCACAGCTTGTGCTGTTCCCATCCGGACATGGAGTTGCCGCAAGAGTGGTTCTTACATGTCTTCTGTTGCATCGGGTACTTGTCGCCTTGGTAGCGGCGGGCTGAAGCCCTAGAATAGCTCCGTTCAGCCATGCTGCTGTGGTTACTGAGAGCACACTAGCGGCTAGTAAGACTGGCTTGTACAGCAACGGAGGCAAACGACACGGCTTGTGCAGCACGAGACAGTGTACAACAACCCGAACAAAAGGCTAGAAGCTATCGCTTATACAGCGGGGCTAACTAGCTAACAAGGGTTAGGCTTATACAGCAGCTAATAGGCTAGAAGCTATCGCTTTCACTTCGGGGCTAACTAGCTAACAAAGGCTATGCTTATACAGCAGCTAACAGGCTAGAAGCTATGCTTTCACAGCGGGGCTAACTAGCTAACAAAAGGCTAGGCTTATACAGCAGCTAACAGGCTAAGCAGTTTTAGCTTACACAGCGAGTACTTACTCAGCGATAGAAATCTTAAATTCGTGAGCTTATATCACCGAGGTGAGATCACCGACAAAGGAACCTCGCGGTACAGGTCGAACTGCAGACCCGTCCTTATTGAGATTAATTGTTTTATTTAACCAATATCGGAAAAAGGATCTCAGTGATATGAAAAGCTTGTGTCTCACGAGCAGAAGAAAATCTAAATTAGTGCGCATGCGCGTATTTCGCCGGTTATACCCGGGGAGGTGACGGAATACAGCATGTCGCAAAGGCCCATTCGACTAGTAGAATGTGAGTTTATTAATAATTATTCTGTGTCTCGCGCTCAGAGGGAGCGCTCCCATAGTGAATCGCTGAAGCGAATATTCCGCTATATAACTACCAGAGCTAAACACTGCATGATATAATGTGAAGTTGAAACATTTAATGGTTTTCTCTCATTGTATATTTTCCTCCTCTAGACTTCCTGCACCTGCCTGTATGTAAAGAGGAGGTTTCCCCTGAACATGAGGAGATGAGCTCCAGTCTGGTCCAGGAGGAACCACAACCTCCACACATTAAAGATGAACCAGAGGAGCTACTTCAAAGACCAGAGGAGGCTGGTGGGTCAATGATGACTTTACTAGCAGTGAAAAGTGAAGATGAGGATGAAAACAGAGAGACAGAGGCTGTAGCCAACACCTCAACTGAACACATTGAAACACAAGCTGATGTAGACGACTGTGGAACATCACAAACAACCACAGATGACCAGTTCCTCTCTCCACACTGTTCTGAATCTGACATCACTGAAGACAGTGATGACTGGGTGGAGACCAGGGAAGGTCAGTCGGTTGTAAAAGCACTGACTTTACGCAAGACACAAAATGTGGAAGAACAAACATTGTCTTCAAGCCACAAGCTGTCCCAGGACCTTACATTGTCAAAAAAAACTCACTCCATGAAGAAACACTCAGGGAAGAAACGTTTTAGTTGTAAAGATTGTGGCAAAATGTTTAATCAAAAGGGGATGCTGAAGAGGCACACAGTTGTTCATACAGGGGAAAAGCCCTTTGCTTGCACAGTTTGTGGTAAAGGCTTTGGTCAAAGTGGTGACCTGAAAAAACACATGAAGATACATACAGGGGAAAAGCCCTTTAGTTGCAATGTGTGCGGTAAAGGCTTTATTTCAAGTAGTGACCTGAAAAAACACATGAGGGTACATACAGGGGAAAAGCCCTTTAATTGCACAGTTTGTGGTAAAAGCTTTAGTCTTAATAATATTCTGAAAACACACATGAGGACACATACAGGGGAAAAGCCCTTTGCTTGCACAGTTTGTGGTAAAGGCTATTGTACAATTAGTCAGCTGAATACACACATGATGATACATACAGGGGAAAAGCCCTTTAATTGCACATTTTGTGGTAAAAGCTTTAGTCTTAATAATATTCTGAAAACACACATGAGGACACATACAGGGGAAAAGCCCTTTGCTTGCACAGTTTGTGGTAAAGGCTATTGTACAATTAGTCAGCTGAAATCACACATGAGGACACATACAGGGGAAAAGCCCTTTAGTTGCAATGTGTGCGGTAAAGGCTTTAGTCGAAATGATATTTTGAAATCACACATGAGGACACATACAGGGGAAAAGCCCTTTAATTGCAAAGTTTGCGGTAAAGGCTTTATTCAAATGAGTAATCTGAAATCACACATGAGGATACATACAGGGGAAAAGCCCTTTAATTGCAAAGTTTGCGGTAAAGGCTTTATTCAAATGAGTAATCTGAAATCACACATGAGGACTCATACAGGGGAAAAGCCCTTTAGTTGCAAAGTGTGCGGTAAAGGCTTTTGTCAAAGTGGTGATCTGAAAACACACATGAGGACACATACAGGGGAAAAGCCCTTTAGTTGCAAAGTGTGCGGTAAAGGCTTTATTCAAAGTGGTGACCTAAAACCACACATGAGGACACATACAGGGGAAAAGCCCTTTAGTTGCAAAGTGTGCGGTAAAGGCTTTGGTCAAAGTGGTGACCTAAAACCACACATGAGGACACATACAGGGGAAAAGCCCTTTAGTTGCAAAGTGTGCGGTAAAGGTTTTGGTCAAAGTGGTATCCTGAAAACACACATGAGGACACATACAGGGGAAACGTCCTTTAGTTGCAAAGTTTGCGGTAAAGGCTTTAGATATAGTGGTGATCTGAAAACACACATGAGGACACATACAGGGGAAAAGCCCTTTAATTGCAAAGTTTGCAGTAAAGGCTTTAGTAAAATGACTAATCTGAAATCACACATGAGGACCCATACAGGGGAAAAGCCCTTTAGTTGCAAAGTGTGCGGTAAAGGCTTTTGTCAAAGTGGTGATCTGAAAACACACATGAGGACACATACAGGGGAAAAGCCCTTTAGTTGCAAAGTGTGCGGTAAAGGCTTTATTCAAAGTGGTGACCTAAAACCACACATGAGGACACATACAGGGGAAAAGCCCTTTAGTTGCAAAGTGTGCGGTAAAGGTTTTGGTCAAAGTGGTATCCTGAAAACACACATGAGGACACATACAGGGGAAAAGCCCTTTAGTTGCAAAGTTTGCGGTAAAGGCTTTAGATATAGTGGTGATCTGAAAACACACATGAGGACACATACAGGGGAAAAGCCCTTTAATTGCAAAGTTTGCAGTAAAGGCTTTAGTAAAATGACTAATCTGAAATCACACATGAGGACCCATACAGGGGACTAGCCCTTTAGTTACAACGACCAAACCAAACAAAAAAAAGCTTCTGTCTAAATAATATTTTTCGCCGGGTCTCACTACGCCTATCAGCCATGGTCAAATCCACGGTAACCTGAGACCTCTTGTGGTTTATTGCTTTCATTTAATCCACATCATATGAATCACATGAATGAATATGGTTGATTATTGTGTGTGTGTGTGTGTGTGTTTATTTTTTTCCCCTTCAAGTCCATTATCTTGCTGGCATCACTCTGTTTACTTGTTTAAATCTTACTTGCCATTTTGTTTTAGTTAAGTAGAAGTATTGTTTGTAAAGCCAAAGTTTGCTGTTATAGCTTTTTTAAATAAAAGTTTAACTGCTACACGTCTTTTGTGTGTTATATTATTACAGAAATGTTATCAAAAGATGTGTGGTTCACCTCTAATTGTGTACATAGTGGCCTACTCCACCCTATATACCTTGCAGTTTAAGCTATTACAACAAGGTTAAATATACCTTGTAAAGCCCATCACACACCGTCTGCGACCGCCGCGCGTCAAAACAGCCGCCTACATATTCTGATAGTAATCGTTTGTTCAGTAAAGGGGTCTCCAGCACTTCAAAAAACAGAAAATAGACCCTCCAGAAATATGCGGGCAAAAGTCCTTGGTTATGCGGGTTAAAATCCTTGATTTTGCGAGGAAAAATCCTTGAGTATGCGATTAAATATGCAGGGTTTTTATGTGCTTTTATGCAGTGAAATTGCGGAAACCTGTACACAACCAAGCGTAAAATGACTTGTCTTAATGGGCCACTTCACCCCTGACACAACTTGATCTTATTTTAATGTTAATGGTATTTGTAATAGATAACAGTCGCACAATTTAAATTTTGCACTCTTTGACCAGAAAAAGAATGAAGTCTGTGTATTTGACTAGGGGTTGACTGGATTGCTGAATTCCTACAATGCCCATAATGCTTTGCTGCGCTGTTCCTCAGGGGGAGGCTGTAGGTGTGACTTTATCCTCCCATTTTCTACAAACAACAAATACACATGGAAGTGACCCAGTGTTGCCATGTCTGCTTATCATAAGCAACTTTGGGCTTATTTTTGTTGCTTGTAAATATTGGTGGTTCACTGGTTGATGTTTCTTTTTTTTTGCTTGTTTCTAAAATGTAGTTGATATATACCAGTGGTTCTCCATGAACATGCCAAGGACCCCCAAATTAATTTGTATTTTTCCACGTAATTTGTGCCATGGAGCTATGTATTACATATGTGTTCAAATGTTTCAATGATATTCCACATTTGCACTTTATCCACTCAAGATTTTTTTTTAAATAGCCGGCCACTTTTTGCTAGCTTTTTTGGAGTGGATGACTGAAAAACACGACATGAAGCCCTTTCTTGTACAACGTGAAGTCTGCTTCTCCTTTTTCTTGAACCAGTAAACGGTTGGATTTTTTTTGGAAGAAAGTATTCACTCTTCAGGAATTAGACAGAGCCACTGCAGACACGCTGTCTGCGTTACGGTTGAAAATTGTCATACATGTAGCTTTTTATAGCAAAGCAAACTAAATAGGCCTATATATAAATTACCATAGTAGGCCTATCACTAAACAAACGTGTTTTTCCTCAGAATTGTTTCGTCATTCCCACATCATGAAGAAAGTCTGTGATTGACATTGAAGGGAGATATAATCAGTGTTGGGACGTAACGTAACGTAAATAACGCGTTACAGTAACGCCGTTACGTTCGGCAGTAACGGTTGCTGTAACGCGTTATTTTTTTAAATTCAGTAACTTGTTACAGTTACTACATGGTGCGTTATTCCGTTACTCTTCCGTTATTTTTCATGTAGTCTCGATCGGGGGAGAATGAGAAGAACTGTCATGCTTGCCTTGCGGGAGAGAAGGGGGAGGAGGAGGAGTGTGTGTGCGTTTGTGTGTGTGTGTGTGTGTGTGTGTGTGTGTGTGTACTACACGTGGTGATGCGCAAGTTTGTTTACTCTGACTAGTGTCATGGCGGCGCCCATATCGCAAATGGCTATATTCCTCCTTATTTCCTTCAGCTGCTCCAATCCAGCACAAAGTACAGTCAAAGTAAGTTGTTGAGTCCCAGAAAATTATGACGATCCGATTCCCACCGGCTATACCACCGTGTGTTTGTTTATGTCGGTCGCGTGTGTGTGTGTGTGTGTGTGTGTGTGTGTGTGTGTGTGTGTCGTGTGCGCCGTGTATGCACATCATGTGAGCGAGCTAGCGAGAGAAAAAGAGAGAGAGAGAGAGAGATAGAGAGAGAGACACTGAAAGAGGCTGCGCGTTCGTGTGTGTGTGTGTGTGTGAGTGTGTGTGTGTGTGTGTGTGTGTGTGTGTGTGTGTGTGTGTGTGTGTGTGTGTGTGTGAGAGAGACACAGTGTGCGTAGCCTAGCTACTTTTGAGCGAGAGAGAGACGGACAGATACTGAAAGAGACTTTGCGCGTGTGTTTGATTATCAAATATTAATTCTGGTCTTGGTCTTACTTTGTTTATAAATCCAGACTCAAATTAGTATTGCCACCACCACCAATAAGAGCAGCTATGAGCTATCTCTGCCTATCTGCACAGTATACAACATTCACCGGAGCAGTGGAAATGGAACCCTCATGTTGTTGGTTGTAGCCTACTTGTATTTAGTTGTTTGCTATAAATATGTATTGATAGGCCTACATAGCATCATCAAAATCACCACCAGTCCCCCCTGCTATTGGTATATTATTATCACTGTACTGAACTGAAGGCATGAATGAATGGCCTGGAAGTGGGAGCCCGTTTTTCTTTTTGAGTGGTGCAACCACTCTATTATAGACAACTATGTGTGTCCCTGGTTGGCTGGCTGTGTCCCTGGGTCTGAGCACGGAAATAGCATATTTTCTCCACCAAGTGTTTTGGATGCGGGGCGGCTCGCCGGAACCGGCACCGGCTCGCCGAGCCGAAAAGTAACGAAAAAGTTACTTTTTGAAGTAACGCTTTACTTTTTGGTTTAAGTAACAGTAAAGTAACTAAGTTACTTTTGAAATGATGTAACTAGTAACTGTAACTAGTTACTTTTTAAAAGTAACGGTCCCAACACTGGATATAATGCATTTTATAATAAAACAAAATTTACGTTTCATATTCATGTGCGACTCCCAATAATTTCAAACATGTTTCATTGTAACATTGTAGTGGATATGGTAACATATTATGTTTTACTGTAGCCTACGTAGTTCAACTGTATAGTAAGCAATCCCCAGCAAAATGATTACATGAAGAGAATGTACAACACGCTATGCAATAAATCTGCCATTTCTGCCAAATTAAATCGTTCACATGAACACTATATGGAATTTGGGGTGCAACCTTTTTTTCATTGTTTACATATAGTCAATGAGCAGCAAGCAGGTGTACGTCATGTAAACGTTTTATTAGATAACTTCATTATAGCTGGTTTCCCGAGTTTTGAAATGATGACATGAAGGCTTGGAAAAGGGAATGTTCTTCTTTATAAGGTGAACACAACTCTTCAGCAGTTGCTCTCACGTTTTGAAGGCTGAAAACGACATAATTGTCTGTCCTCATGACTCCTGAAAACGAGAGAACAATATACGTATGGCCATCATCTATCTGACGTGAAGCCTGATTTATACTTTGTTGCATGCGTGACGTTGGTGCACCGAAAATAACAGACCTACAAGCTCACAAAGTCTCAAATCTGCAATGCGCTGTGAGCTTGTAGACCTTCTATTTTCGGGACGCAACGTAACGATATGATATAGAACATGGCTATGAACTGAACTGGAATCTTGATATGAAACAAATCTAGTACTACAACATTCTGAACAGTCTGAAATACACATACATACTCTCACATTAAAGCAATCGATTGCTAGATTATGCAAGTTTACATAATGTTTACACTTTGCAGAAATAGGCTACTATGGTTCACATGACGCTCGCTCGTATGACAGTCATGTTTCAGGGCTACTGAAATACTTACTTGACCAAGTAAAAATATCCAGGGCCAGGCTGCCCTGCATGCTCGTTTCATCTGCGCCGGGGTTGCTCTTCTGTGTATTCCGGTTCAAATAAATGTTGTCCATGGAGTCCGTGGATTGGTATCACTCTGCACTGCAGACGCCATGATAGTACACAAACAATCTGAGGAATGCAGCGGTGGGGGTGGCCTGGGGTTGTAGGTGGAACGGAGTAGAGACTAGGGACACCCCTCGGGGCTGTCTTCAGGTGTAGGTGTAGCCGTGTGTAGGTGACGCGCATACTCTAAGGCATGGGTGGGCAACTTTGACGATAGAGAGGGCCACAATATTTCCATACTTACTCCAGTGGGGCCACATTGCATATTAATGTCGTAGCAATTATTTTTTTGCTATATTTGAATTGAAATCCTGAATATTTATTTTGCCATTTTTTAATTGGAATCCTGAAGTAAAAGTTTTATTGAATTTAAAATGGATTTAGTTATACCCGTATTTAAGGACCAACATATGGAATGTCAGAACAGGTCAGCTATGAAGATCTAAGGGTTTGAGGTCAGATGTAGAGTTGCTGGCTGGAACCATATATGCAAATCTAGGTGATGATCCAGTCTTCTCCATGTATGGCTATCCAGGGTTTGATGAGGTCAGTGTCGTGATCTTCATATATGGCCATAAATGGTGGCGTGCCATGTCATGAGGCGTTACCATACTGTATATGGACTTGTGATGTCACGAGGCGTTACCATATATGGAGGCATGATGTCATGAGTGTGACCGGAGGCGTGACCGGCCAACCACCGACCGACTGACAGGATATGCAGGTTTTCATAGTAAACTGTGACCCTCGGTCGCAATTATCGTCACAATATTGATTATTGCAATTATCGTCACAATATTGAATATTGCAATGTTATTTTGTATAGCCTACTGTCCAGCCCCTGTTGTTTAAATTATTTACATTTTAATTGAAAGACATATCTGACAGAAGTTTGTGATCTGTGTTTGTCACTTTACAATGAAACAAAATATTGCCTTCTTTACCTGCCTCGTGTGCCTCTTTCATTTTTTTATGTTTCTTTTAAGGTTCATTCTAGAGCTACAACCCCACCTTTCAAGTTTGCCAAGATATAAGCACAAGCTATTCTATCAGCACCTGTTTTGTTTTGAGAAAAACACAGAGGCCAACTAGGAGATTAAAATGCCTTAGTTGAAAGTACAAGTACAGTATCCATCAGACTATCATTCAGTGACAGTTATACATCTCCTCCACCAGGGGGCGAAAGGTATTCAAGCAACAGTGCCTGGGTGCATTATTGCGCATGGGTCAAACACGACCCGGAAGGAACCTTGTGGAAGTAGTTCATGAGGCTCCGTCTTATGAGCAAATTTAGAACTTCCGGTCTGAGAGCTAGCAGATTTAAGACATCCGGTTGCTTTCAGAATAAAATAAGGTTAATTAATTCGTTAATTAAATAATTTTTACATTACATTATTAGTATTATTATTACATTACAGTTATTGTAAAGACACACATTATGTTTCTGTGTAAAAATAAGTAATTAAATAACATAAAAAAGTTATCTAAATGGATAAATGCTATTCACTGGAGTGCATGGACTTTATAAAGTGGACACTGGACAAAAGACGGCTCCGCGAGGCAACTATCTGGACATACCCACGCGTCCGGGGAGATGTCCTCTACCACCCCACAGTCTCCGCTAAGCGGGAGAGGTGTAAAATTCACAGCAGCAGAGCTTCTACTGGGGTCAATGCAAAAAAATGTACCGTTTCCGGACCCAGAATGGACACTGGACAAAAGACGGCTCCGCGAGGCAACTATCTGGACATACCCACGCGTCCGGGGAGATGTCCTCTACCACCCCACAGTCTCCGCTACGCGGGAGAGGTGTAAAATTCAGAGCAGCAGACCTTCTATTGGGGTCAACACTCAAAAAAGTGCCGTTTCCAGACCCAGAATGGACACTGGACAAAGAGGCCTCCGCGAGGCAACTATCTGGACATACCCACGCGTCCGGGGAGATGTCCTCTACCACCCCACAGTCTCCGCTAAGCGGGAGAGGTGTAAAATTTAGAGCAGCAGACCTTCTATTGGGGTCAACACTCAAAAAAGTGCCGTTTCCAGACCCAGAATGGACACTGGACAAAGAGGCCTCCGCGAGGCAACTATCTGGACATACCCACGCGTCCGGGGAGATGTCCTCTACCTCCCCACAGTCTCCGCTAAGCGGGAGAGGTGTAAAATTCACAGCAGCAGAGCTTCTACTGGGGTCAATGCAAAAAAATGTACCGTTTCCGGACCCAGAATGGACACTGGACAAAAGACGGCTCCGCGAGGCAACTATCTGGACATACCCACGCGTCCGGGGAGATGTCCTCTACCTCCCCACAGTCTCCGCTAAGCGGGAGAGGTGTAAAATTCACAGCAGCAGAGCTTCTACTGGGGTCAATGCAAAAAAATGTACCGTTTCCGGACCCAGAATGGACACTGGACAAAAGACGGCTCCGCGAGGCAACTATCTGGACATACCCACGCATTCGGGGAGATGTCCTCTACCACCCCACAGTCTCCGCTAAGCGGGAGAGGTGTAAAATTCACAGCAGCAGAGCTTCTACTGGGGTCACATTTAAATCAAACCAGCAGTGTTCGTGTTCATGTCCAGCCTATAAAGCCAGTTGTTGGAGTTGAGGAAGACAGACTAGTGTAGATGAATCACATTTAAATCAAACCAGCAGTGTTCGTGTTCATGTGCAGCCTATAAAGCCAGTTGTTGGAGTTGAGGAAGACAGCACTAGTGTAGATGAATCACATTTAAATCAAACCAGCAGTGTTCGTGTTCATGTGCAGCCTATAAAGCCAGTTGTTGGAGTTGAGGAAGACAGCACTAGTGTAGATGAATCACATTTAAATCAAACCAGCAGTGTTCGTGTTCATGTGCAGCCTATAAAGCCAGTTGTTGGAGTTGAGGAAGACAGCACTAGTGTAGATTAATCACATTTAAATCAAACCAGCAGTGTTCGTGTTCATGTGCAGCCTATAAAGCCAGTTGTTGGAGTTGAGGAAGACAGCACTAGTGTAGATGAATCACATTTAAATCAAACCAGCAGTGTTCGTGTTCATGTGCAGCCTATAAAGCCAGTTGTTGGAGTTGAGGAAGACAGCACTAGTGTAGATGAATCACATTTAAATCAAACCAGCAGTGTTCATGTTCAGCCTATAAAGCCAGTTGTTGTGCACCACGCATTTCATGAGAGCACTGTACATAATCAGTCTGTACAGACTCTGAGTCTAGATGCTGTAGAAATAGATCACTCGTATAGCACTGTAGATAATCAGTCTGTACAGACTCTGAGTCTAGATGCTGTAGAAATAGATCACTCTTATAGCACTGTACATAATCAGTCTGTACAGACTCTGAGTCTAGATGATGGTACTGTTCAGAGTGTCATGGGACTATCTAGTGCTACATTAGGACCCTTCAAACACAGTGCCATTGAACCTACTACCTTTACTTTGAAGTCTTCAGAATGGGACACTGTAAACTCCTTAAGAGTCAAAGGAAATAAACATTTTAAGATGTATGAATGGCAAGAGCTGTTTGCCAGCAAAGTCAAGGAATCCATACTGTATAATCCGTTTTGTTAATCACCACTTTTCTACCGCTGTCGTTAGAAAATCAAGCAAGCCATGTCTGACAATCAATGGCGCCTGTCGGCATACTTCATGTGAGATGACCTTTAAAATACATCTCCATTCATTCGAAGACGGCATATTTCATATAGCTTACACTGGCAACATATATCACACAAAGGACAAATTGAGAGGTAGATACATTAGAAGCACAGAGCGTGCAAACTTGGGTAGCTCAATGATGAACCGATTTGCACATAATGCTTACATTGAGGCAGTAAACAATGCAGACCCAAGGTCTTTAATAGCTGGAAATCGTGGCGGAGTTGGCAAAGACACTTCTTTGTACAGACAGGTCAAATATGAACAGCGGAAACAAGGATGGAAGGATAACAGTGAGATCAAAGCTTTGATGGACCTTAAAAAAGAATGGGAGGATAAAGACACAGACAGTGTTGTTGTAAAAGGATTCATTCAAGTTATTAAAGTTAGTCCCCTTAAGGTTATATGTTTTAGTGAAGCAGGAGTGAAACTGTGGCACAATGCGACCGCACAATGTGCCGCATCATGGGATGCCACAGGGGGGATCATTAAGACTAAACTAACAGAGAAAAGGATTTTGTATTATGAAATTATAGTAAGTTCATTTAATTCATCAACTCCTGTTGCATTCATGATCTCTGAATAACATACTCAATCGGCTATAGAGGAACTACTCACACAATTGAGATGCAAAGAGAAGGAGATATTTGGTATAAACACAACACCGATTCAGATTAATAGTGACAGGTCCATAGTGCTTTTAAAAGCCAGTATGCGTATCTTCAATCAAGATAGCATGAGTATGTACTTGTTACGCTGCTGGAGAATAGTGGTAGGAAAGGCAGATAACAAAGATTTAGATTTCTGTACCATAAGGGCATGTAAAAGTCATTTGATGAAACAGGCAAGTCACATTTGCAAACAACAGTACATACACAGAGATAAGAGGTATAATTTGGCTATGTACATCTTCAGCACTCGCGGAGCCGTCTTTTGTCCAGTGTCCATTCTGGGTCCGGAAACGGTACGTTTTTTTGCATTGACCCCAGTAGAAGGGCTCCAGCTGTGAATTTTACACCTCTCCCGCTTAGCGGAGACTGGGGTGTGGTACAGGACATCTCCCTGAACGCGTGGGTATGTCCAGATAGTTGCCTCGCGGAGGCCTCTTTGTCCAGTGTCCATTCTGGGTCCGGAAACGGTAATTATTTTTGCATTGACCCCAGTAGAAGGGCTCCAGCTGTGAATTTTACACCTCTCCCGCTTAGCGGAGACTGGGGTGTGGTACAGGACATCTCCCCGAACGCGTGGGTATGTCCAGATAGTTGCCTCGCGGAGCCGTCTTTTGTCCAGTGTCCATTCTGGGTCCGGAAACGGTACATTTTTTTGCATTGACCCCAGTAGAAGGGCTCCAGCTGTGAATTTTACACCTCTCCCACTTAGCGGAGACTGGGGTGTGGTAGAGGACATCTCCCCGAACGCGTGGGTATGTCCAGATAGTTGCCTCGCGGAGCCGTCTTTTGTCCAGTGTCCACTTTATAAAGTCCATGCACTCCAGTGATGAGCATTTATGCATTTAGATAACTTTATTATTACTATTATTATTATTTAATTACTTATTTTTACACAGAAACATAATGTGTGTCTTCTAGCATCATATAGCATCATTTAAATGCTTAATTTGTAGTTTGAATGTGCAAATGAAACTTTTTTTTCATACTCTAGAGGGTACTCTTATTTTGAAGAGATCGTCCACCGGAAGTCTTAAATCTGTTCATTAGATCTGTTCACTAGACGCTGCCAGTTCAGGCTGTCTTTACCACAACAAAGTCACGTTCGTTTTCGTGGTGAAAACCGTCTCATAAAGGAGGACAAAACGTGTCAAATGGAGTCTGTACGGCTGAAGATAAATGAACACATGACATCGGTGGGAGAGGAGATATTATATGTTTTAGAAAAACAACAAAGTGTTGATGTTTCTCATGTGAAACATGATGTCAGAGTGTTTGTGTTGAAGCGCCTCACTGCGGCTGCACAATTCATGTGCAACCTTTTCCAGAGAGAGATGGAGACTCTACACAACATCAAACTACACACTGCAGGTAATGTTGTTACACACACACACACACACACACACACACACACACACACACACACACACACACACACACACACACATTTCGATTTATTTATTTGATACATTATCAAGGACACACATATTTTCAGTTGCTTCTGATATACTATACGCACTCGAAACATCACGTGTCTCAGTGCTTGAGTCCAAACAAGCCCTAAATGTAGGCTACAGAATATAGGCAACACATGAACTTATTCACAGCAAACATTGGTCACTTCAGTCTGTCATATTACCAACACCGAAAGTAAATCATGGGTACAAAAAGCACATTCTCCTCCAAATAGACCGGCTGCCTATAATGGATGAGAATGAACAGTATGTTGCAAGGTGCTTTGCCTTACACTTGGACAACCCTATAATCCTCAAGCCTCTGACCACTAGCTTGTGGACATGGCCCAGGCTGCCAAATATAAAAACAATGAGCTGACACGTATAGCCCAGTTGTATAATGGTCTGTACTAATGGTTGATATTTTACTTGTTTAGTAAGGAAAGCTTCCTCTAAACTTGAATCAAAAGCACAGCCAACTTCCAATAGAAAAACCTCTCTGCTGTTCGACAATTATAATTAAATCTGGTGTATTTGCAGTTATATTTGCAAACACGGTTGGGTCATTGCATTGAAACATTTCTGGTTTCACACAGGAATTTTTGTGAAACACAACGGAGGAATGAAACATAGGTGACACATCTTTGGCAATAATGTTCACAATTCTGTCATGCCTGGCTATATACAGTCCTTTGTAGATATTACAGCCGTTTAATATATGAGACATAGATTCTATGGTCTGATGCTGTCCATGGTGTAGACAGTGAGGGTCATGATTATTGGTATACCAGATTGATAGATTCAGTTTGGTTGGCAGCACTTGAAGGCATGCCTTTACTGTGAAAATGAGAATGTCCTCATCAATCGCTGCATTTTTTTAGAATTGAGTGGGACACGGAGTGATCAGCTGATTGGAGGCACGCAAGCTCCCCTTGCAGCCGTAGTCCTGTCCAGCGTTGTTTTCTATGCTGCTCTCTGAGCGCTAGAAGATGTGCACGCGCGCCGTTGTTAGAGAGCGCGCTTGTTGTTCCGTCGTCGCGGCTTACTGTTGCGCGAGCGTTGATTGACAGGTCAGTGATCACAGTTTCAGAGACGTGCACCGTCTCATTGTCCGCTCCTTTCCACTCCAAAGAGACACCAGTCCAGTTACACAGATCGTTGAGATCAGGCCAGTCAGAGTTTACACCAAAACCAGTTGCGTTGGTATCCAATTTACCACTGGGCTTCTTTTTGAACCCGAGGAAGCTGGGGGCGTCTCTTGTTTTTTTGGTGTTAGCATCGTGTTATGCTTTAGCTATTTAAAAATAGCAGATCTACAAGCTCGTAGCGCGCCACCGAGTGGCGCGCTACGAGCGGCGCGCTGCGAGCTTGTAGGTCTGCTATTTTTTTTTAAATCGAAGAACAACTGACATTTTTTTAAATCTGATCTCAGGTCAGAATGGGTTAATCAGACCAGTGTGTGTCCAGTGGAAACCTCTTATGAATCTGATCTCAGGTCAGAATGGGTTAACGGCGGCAGTTACGACGGGTGCGGTTGTTTAAGTTATTAACAAAAACAACATTGGCGTTCAGCGGTGCTTCGCCTCTGTGCTGCCACTCGTGCATGTGCACACACACACACACACACACACACACACACACACACACACACACACACACACACACACACACTTGAAATGTTTATTTATGTCCACATAATGAGAAGTACAGGAATACCTTGTACAAAGGACATAAACACTGCCAGTGCAGTTTGACAGTGGGAGAGCAGCCAGTTACAACGTGCATGGAGGCCAAAGCATCGTTACATACAGTACAGCTGACATGTCGGACACAGGGCAGCAGACATAAATCATGGATAAAGGAAGCAACGCCTCCTCCAAATTGAGCGGCTTCCTATAATGGCTGAAACTGAGCAATACCTCGCTAACTGCTTGGCTCTCCTTTTGGAAAGGCCGGCCATTTGTAAGCCCCTCACAACATGCCCTAGGCTGCCAAAGATAAAAACTAAAAGTTTACATCTGTAGCCTAGCTGTGAGATGGTCTGCATTAGCTGCTGATACTTCAGCACTTTGGTAAGAAAGGCTTCTTCCAGGCTATAGTCAAAGGTACAGCCGACCTCGAGAATGAACACCACTCTATGGTTTTCATTTACAACAATGACATCAGGGGTGTTAGCTGAAATGTTAGAGAACACAGAATCATCATTACACAGTTTAAACATCCTCGGCTTCACAGTAGAATGCTTATATAGCATGATGGAGGACCTGAAAATGGAAGAGATGTCTTTCGATATCAAATCCACTATTCTGTCAGGCCTACATATGTAAAGGCCCCTGTAAACATGGCAACCATTTAAGATGTAGGACATGGTTTCAGCTATTTGTTCATGGCCATGATGGATACAGTGAGGAGCATGATTGCCTGGAAACCAGATGGAGAGATTAATTTTAGAAGGTAGAACCTGTAATCTCGCTTTCAAAGTAAAAACAACAATGCACTCATCAATGGCAACATTTTTGAACACAGAGTGAGAGACAGAATGGTACACACACACACACACACACACACACACACACACACACACACACACACAGTCAAACTACAAACTGCAGGTAATGTTCCACAGACTGACACAACACATTACAAGTAGGCCTATACAGTATTACACACAACACCAAACTACACACACAACCAGGCGCATGGGGCCAGGAACCCTCCATAACACAGCAGCAATATTTGTGAACTGTTGCGACAAAAGAAGGTTAGACAATGGAATACAACCACTCTAAGGACAGAGCTGCTACCTTTTAAGACTTCTTAAAGCTGCTATATAAGCAATATGTCAAAATTTGAATGACTTTCTTTTATTTTTTTCAGACAGCCAGCAATGGGTAGAACGCTCCCAAAACAAAAGTAGTCTCTGTGACCCATCTAGGGCCCGCAATCTGCATTCATAGATGTTTCTAGAAGCTTTGTCATTGGTCGAAAAAAAAAAAAACCTGGACGCAATGACTAACCAATCAGGAAGTGGACAGGCAAATTGACCAATGAGCTCATGTTCCAGTACTCTCACAGGACTATGGCAACACTCATTGACAAACAGTTTAGGAAAGCAACTCTCTACAATCTGGTGTTTACATCAGGATGGGAGGACAATGATTTTAGCACTTACCTAGTGACTGCAATTTTCAACTGAATAGAGCATGGTAGACGTCCATAGTTTTGATTTGATTACATGATGGTATAATGTAAGTTTGCTGAATGATAACCAAAGGTTCTTTCTACTGGTGATTTCCACAGAGCACCACAGAGGCAGGTCTACAGTATCTAGAGAGATGGCCTCCAAAACATTGATGTTATCAGAGGAACAGCGACAGACGGACCAGGGACGTGGACTGTTTGATGCAACGAAGCAATCTGTAGTAAAGTTGTGCAAGATAGGTAGGCCCCTATGTACTGTTTTATTTTCAACCTGTAGTAAAATTATACACAATAGCTATGTACTGTTTTATTTACTCCAGTAGTAAAGTTGTACAGCATAGGTGTAGTGTGGCACAACCTTGACTCCAGTAAAACAGTAAAACTATGCCTAAACCTAACATCATGGTTGTGCTACGGTTCAGTGATGCAAATAGCCTGCATCCTGCATCCTTAGACTCACTAAATTGAGAAATAACGCAATCATGTCCCAGGACCCACCGGGGGTCCTGGGATGCAATACTGTACTCTATCGTCATTGAAGTAGGACTCATAAAATGACCCTGGGACCCATCTCTAAAAGACCACCCCTGGGTCCCTGGACCCATTACATTGAAAACCTATTTAAACTATTAAACACACACACACACACAGCCTCTGATGAGACAGTGTTAGCTTAGCTGTAGCCAAAGTTAACAGACTTTGTTACTCCAACTTACGTATGCTGCACTTAGGGTTAGGGAACGGGTCAGTCATGTGGCAAGTCAGACCAACTCATTGTCGGAAAATCGCATCGTTGGAACAATGTGGGGCTGAATCCTTGTCAGGCTTGCAGCTCTTGCTGAGCTCTTCTCAATTCCCAAATGATCCCTTGCATTGCCAACAGATTCTTGTTATTCATGTCAAATCAAAGTTATTATTAAATTCCTTATTCTATTCCTTCACTGCAGACCAGTGTTCAGAGTGCAGCCTGAAGGTGAAGATGTTTTGGAGTGTTAAACAGGGACCTGAAAACCACCTGGACATCAGTACGGTTCATGCTTTCGCTCGCACTCACGCACAACACACACACACACAAACACACACACACACACACACACACACACACACACACACACACACACACACACACACACACACACACACACACCTTTTTGTCTTGTAAGGCTATCAGGCACGTCTTAACTTTAATGTGTTGATAAATTAGAATGTTTGCAGTAAAAAAATAAAAAATAAGAATGAGAATAAACTTATGGTTTGGAAGTGGAAAATGTATTTTTGCTGCTGAAGTTGATCCAACTACCAGAGCTAAACACTGCATGAAATAATGTAAAGTTGAAACATTTAATGGTTTTCTCTCATTGTATATTTTCCTCCTCTAGACTTTCTGCACCTGCCTGTATGTAAAGAGGAGGTTCCCCCTGAACATGAGAAGATGAGCTCCAGTCTGGTCCAGGAGGTACCACAACCTCCACACATTAAAGATGAACCAGAGGAGCTACTTCAAAGACCAGAGGAGGCTGGTGGGTCAATGATGGCATTACTGGCAGCGAAAAGTTAAGATGAGGATGGAAACAGAGAGAGACAGAGGCTGTAGCCAGCACCTCAACTGAACACATTGAAACACAAGCTGATGTAGAGGACTGTGGAACATCACAGCCAAATAGTGGTGAACGCATGAATACGCGCAAGCAAGCAAGTTAACAGACTTTGTTACTCAACTCACGTGTGCTGCATTTAGGGCGCGTATTCATGCGTTCACCATGCGAGTCAGACGGGTCAGGCTCAAATTATTAGGCCTGATTAATGCAACCCACAACATTATTTGACTTACAGCTTGACTCTGGAGGTTGAACTCACTGTCTACCCACTGTGCAGGTAGGCTGATGAGCGACATTAGACTCACGCTACTGCTCCAAATGTCGGTGGTGAAACTAGCCGTCGTAGCTGATTCCCCGCCATGATCTGATGGGGCTAGATTAATAGACTGCCTGTCAAATAGATGGTCAGATAATAATAATAATAATATAAGTTTGGAGGCGGTTCAAAGACGTGGCAGGGAGAGAAACAGCAGAATGAATATCCTTGAGCATGTCTGTGTGATGTTGTAAACGGCATGTCAAGATTCCTGTGATCCCAGCTTTAATGTAGTCCATGTAGTCCGGAGTGTTGATTACTTCCTTTGTCCATGTTTCCTGCAGCTGTGTTAACCTTTCCACCATATGTTCAGCACAGAATGTTGCACTTGCATGCCTACTGATCGTTTCAATTCAAGTTCATGAGGAAGAGGAGCTTGCAGCTCTTTCTGAGCTCTTCTGAATTCCCAAATGGTCCCTTGCATTGCCAACGTATTCTTGTTATTCATGTCACATCAAAGTCCTTATTAATAAAGTCCTTATTATATTCCTTAATTGCAGACCAGTGTACAGAGTCCAGCCTGAAGGTGAAGAGGTTTTGGTGTGTTAAACAGGAACCCGAAAACCACCTGGACATCAGTACGGTTTATGCACTCTCTCTCACTCTCACTCTCTCACACACACACACACACACACACACACACACACACACACACACACACACACACAAACATTTTCACACACTCAGGCTAACAGGCACATATTAACTTTAGTGTGGTGGTAATTTAGAATGTTTGCAGTAAAATAAATTGTGGAAGTGGAAAATATATTTACAGCTGAAGTTCATCAAACTACCAGAGCTAAACACTGCATGATATCATGTGAAGTTGAAACATTTAATGGTTTTCTCTCATTGTATATTTTCCTCCTCTAGACTTCCTGCACCTGCCTGTATGTAAAGAGGAGGTTTCCCCTGAACATGAGGAGATGAGCTCCAGTCTGGTCCAGGAGGAACCACAACCTCCACACATTAAAGATGAACCAGAGGAGCTACTTCAAAGACCAGAGGAGGCTGGTGGGTCAATGTTGGCATTACTAGCAGTGAAAAGTGAAGATGAGGATGAAAACAGAGAGACAGAGGCTGTAGCCAGCACCTCAACTGAACACATTGAAACACAAGCTGATGTAGACGACTGTAGAACATCACAAACAACCACAGATGACCAGTTCCTCTCTCCACACTGTTCTGAATCTGACATCACTGAAGACAGTGATGACTGGGTGGAGACCAGGGAAGGTCAGTCGGTTGTAAAATCACTTACTTTACGCAAGACACAAAATGTGGAAGAACAAACATTGTCTTTAAGCCACAAGCTGTCCCAGGAACTGACATCGTCAAAAAAAACTCACTCCATGAAGAAACACACAGGGAAGAAACGGTTTAGTTGTAAGGATTGTGGCAAAATGTTTAATCAAAAGTGGAAGCTGAAGAGGCATACAGTTGTTCATACAGGGGAAAAGCCCTTTGCTTGCACAGTTTGTGGTAAAGGCTTTAGTCAAAGTGGTATCCTGAAAACACACATGAGGACACATACAGGGGAAAAGCCCTTTAATTGCACAGTTTGTGGTAAAGGCTTTAGTGTAAATGATATTCTGAAAACACACATGAGGATACATACAGGGGAAAAGCCCTTTAGTTGCAATGTTTGCGGTAAAGGCTTTAGCCAAATGAGTAATCTGAAATCACACAAGATGATACATACAGAGGAAAAGCCCTTTAGTTGCAATGAGTGTGGTAAAGGCTTTAGTCAAAGTGGTGACCTGAAAATACACATGAGGATACATACAGGGGAAAAGCCCTTTAATTGCACAGTTTGTGGTAAAGGCTTTAGTGTAAATGATATTCTGAAAACACACATGAGGATACATACAGGGGAAAAGCCCTTTAGTTGCAATGTTTGTGGTAAAGGCTTTCGTACAATGACTCAGTTGAAAACACACATGAGGACACATACAGGGGAAAAGCCCTTTAGTTGCAAAGTTTGCGGTAAAGGCTTTAGTCAAAGTGGTGACCTGAAAACACACATGAGGATACATACAGGGGAAAAGCCCTTTAGTTGCAATGTTTGTGGTAAAGGCTTTATTCAAATGAGTAATCTGAAATCACACATGAGGACTCATACAGGGGAAAAGCCCTTTAGTTGCAAAGTGTGCGGTAAAGGCTGTAGTCAAAGTGGTGACCTGAAAACACACATGAGGACACATACAGGGGAAAAGCCCTTTAGTTGCAATGTCTGTGGTAAAGGCTATCATACAATGACTCATCTGAAATCACACATGAGGACACATACAGGGGAAAAGCCTTTTAGTTGCAATGTTTGCGGTAAAGGCTTTAGTCAAAGTGGTATCCTGAAAACACACATGAGGACACATACAGGGGGAAAGCCCTTTAGTTGCAAAGTGTGCGGTAAAGGCTTTAGTTCAAGTGGTATCCTGAAAACACACATGAGGACACATACAGGGGAAAAGCCCTTTAGTTGCAAAGTTTGCGGTAAAGGCTTTAGTTATAGTGGTGATCTGAAAACACACATGAGGACACATACACGGGAAAAGCCCTTTAATTGCAAAGTTTGCAGTAAAGGCTTTAGTCGAAATGATATTCTGAAAAAACACATGAGGACGCATACAGGGGAATAGCCCTTTAGTTACACCGACCAAAACCAAACAAAAAAAAGCTTCTGTCTAAATAATACTTTTCGCCGGGTCTCACTGCGCCTCTCAGCCATGGTCAAATCCACGGTAACCTGAGACCTCTTGTGGTTTATTGCTTTCATTTAATCCACATCATATGAATCACATGAATGAATATGGTTGATTATTGTGTGTGTGTGTTTATTTTCCCTTCAAGTCCATTATCTTGCTGGCATCACTCTGTTTACTTGTTTAAATCTTACTTGCCATTTTGTTTTAGTTAAGTAGAAGTATTGTTTGTAAAGCCAAGGTTTGCTGTTATAGCTTTTTTAAATAAAAGTTTAACTGCTACACGTCTTTTGTGTGTTATATTATTACAGAAATGTTATCAAAAGATGTGTGGTTCACCTCTAATTGTGTACATAGTGTACTTAGGCCTACTCCACCCTATATACCTTGCAGTTTAAGCTATTACAACAAGGCTAAATATACCTTGTGAAGCCCATCACACACCATCTGCGACCGCCGCGCGTCAAAACAGCCGCCTCCATTATTTTCAATGAACCTATCGCACACCGGCTCCGTCCGCCGCGTCGCATGGCGCGCCGATAGAACCAGTTCTATTTTCCAGGCGGCGCCGCGCGGCAATGCGTCGGACGGAGCCGGTGTGTGTTGGGCTTTAGTACACTATTACTACAGGGTGCATTACAAGTATACATTTGACAGCCTACATAGGCCTACCTTGTGGTAGGGTGAGTGATATGTTTTGGTTAAAAAAAAATGTTTTAACCAAAAAAGCCTATATTCTGATAGTAATCGTTTGTTCAGTAAAGGGGTCTCCAGCACAAAAAACAGAAAATAGACCCTCCAGAAATATGCGGGCAAAAGTCCTTGGTTATGCGGGTTAAAATCCTTGATTTTGCGAGGAAAAATCCTTGAGTATGCGATTAAATATGCAGGGTTTTTATGTGCTTTTATGCAGTGAAATTGCGGAAACCTGTACACAACCAAGCATAAAATGACTTGTCTTAATGGGCTACTTCAGCCCTGACACAACTTGATCTTATTTTAATGTTAATGGTATTTGTAATAGATAACAGTCGCACAATTTGAAATTTGCACTCTTTGACCAGAAAAAGAATGAAGTCTGTGTATTTGACTAGGGGTTGACTGGATTGCTGAATTCCTACAATGCCCATAATGCTTTGCTGCGCTGTTCCTCAGGGGGAGGCTGTAGGTGTGACTTTATCCTCCCATCTAATATAACATTGCTTAAGTTGGTCACGTGCCAAAAGCGGTGGACAGAAACTGGTCGACATTATGCTGTGGACATTGTTGCCCCAACAGGGGCAGAAACAAGGCCTTTTAACCAGGCTACTTACACACACACAACTCGCTTACAATTCGCAAACCTGGCAACACTGCCCTGTGTTCATGCTGTTGTCAGAGGCCCGCCCCCGGCTCACACGTCACTACTCTCTCCGTCTCTCCGCTCGCAATCGGCAGCCATCTTGCTTTTTATTTATATGGGCGAGTGGCAATTTAATGCAAATAAATTAATTATAGGTCCAGCAAGCAAATCATGATGGTCTGTAGGTCACAATAACATTCCGATTTTAGGTGTTGTGTTTTGTATGACATTTTGGCCAGTAGTTTCATATCTATCTCAGCTTTTGCCTGATAGCACACATGCTAACAGTGCTGACCACAACGTTAGCAGCATTTGATGACAGGTTGCCATAGCAACGTACAGTGTGCACAGACCTAACGTGAGCTTCTGGGACAGAAACTTGGGTTTTCATGACAGCAGCAGCTGCTGCAGCCTCTGATAGCTACTGTGCTAAAGATGCTAAAGCAACACAAAAAAACATCCACACGCAAACCAAAACAAACCAGGGACCAGGGTTGCCACATATCGTGGATTTGAGAGTGAAACAAGCAAACAGGTCTATAAAAATGTTAATAGGCCAGTTCAAAGTAGGTAAATCAGAAATGGTCCGGAAATTAGTCTTAAAATAATCAATTATAGTGTTGACTGTCAAACTTTGTTGTCTAATGTTGTTTCAGAGCAGTGGAACTCAAACATTTCCATGTCAAGGACTACCAATAGATAAACAAGTCCAAAGTAGCTTATAATGATCAGACTTGGCAACACTGTCTCTAGGTTGAATGTTCTACTTTACAAGCTCACACATATGAAATATGTTTTTTTGAATCTTCAAACTGAGACATATTTTATGATAATACTGTTAGCACAGTCATCATACTCCAAGAGCATACAAATGGAACCAAATGGACCCTGATTTTCCCAGAGAGCAAATGGTATCAAATGGGGGTCTGTGGCCTAATGCATTTCAAACTGGGGGTTCTTGGTATTATATTCTCTGCATATCTTATCAACTTGGGGTGAATATTTCACCACAATACTTTACTGAATATTTCACAAGAATATAACACAAGAGTCAAATGTACGGTCAAATGTAATCACAATATAGGCTACAGATGTAAATATTTATGACACAGTAAAATGTCGAAAATGAGTGCTATCCCCCCCCCACACACACACACACACACACACACACACGACAGGCAAGGCTGTTGTTTGCATCGTTAGCAGGCAGCAGCTACCTTGGCACTGCTCTCTGTGACTGTAGTTGTTTCACCATGTTTGCGTATTTATGAGAAATAAAAAACACTTTCTGTTATTATAATAATTTATAACCCATCCGTTACTACATGTGCAGGGCACACTACTGAGTTTAAAAACACAGCTGAAACATGAAGTGGAGTCTGTCACCTCCCGCAATTTCCTTCTTCCCATATTGCGCTGCAATGTAACTAGGATTTGCCGGCCGAAGGCCGGCGAAATTCTAGTTTTCTACAAACAACAAATACACATGGAAGTGACCCAGTGTTGCCATGTCTGCTTATCATAAGCAACGTTGGGCTTATTTTTGTTGCTTGTAAATATTGGTGGTTCACTGGTTGATGTTTCTTTTTTTTGCGTGTTTCTAAAATGTATTTGATATTTGGGCTTTCTTCCAAATGTTTTTTACACCAGTGGTTCTCCATGAACATGCAAGGACCCCCAAATTAATTTGTATTTTTCCACGTAATTTGTGCCATGGAGCTCTGTATTACATATGTGTTCAAATTCAAATATGTGTTTTTAAATAGCCGGCCACTTTTTGCTAGCTTTTTTGGAGTGGATGACTGAAAAACACGACATGAAGCCCTTTCTTGTACAACGTGAAGTCTGCTTCTCCTTTTTCTTGAACCAGTAAACGGTTGGATTTGTTTTGGAAGAAAGTATTCACTCTTCAGGAATTAGACATGCTGCGTTATGGTTGAAAATTGTCATACATACATGTAGCTTTTTATAGCAAAGCAAACTAAATGGGCCTATATATAAATGAATACTGGAGAACTCGGGTCGCCGACTCTTCTTCATCTTTGCCGAGATTTCTTCCCCTTTCGCCGACTCTTCGTCACTTTCCGGTCCGAGTTCTGTCTGAGAACTCGGACGGAAAGTGACGAAGAGTCGCAGAAACGGGAAGAAATCTCGGCACTGTAGCGCGCATCTACAGTAGCTACTGCATGATGATCATGCACGCTGATCAGACAGCAGATCAATAAAAGCATGCAAAAGCATTCAGCTTTCACAAGTGTGCCCATATAGAGAAGGAAAATAATTAAGAATTCGGTGGCATTTCTCTCAGTCCCTGTCGCAGGGTAAACAAAACGTCATATAGCACATGGCTAATTGTACCGTGCCAGGGAGGAGGAGGAGGCGGAGCGGCTGTAACTTTCTCCAGGCCAATAATGGATTTAATCATTCCAAATAGGTCTCCATTCATTGCTACGGTCGACATGCTCGTCTCACTGTCACTCGCTTTTAGTTTTGACTTGAGCTTGTAGATCTGTCTGTTTTTGCAGCTCCGGTGTCAGGGTAACAATAAGAAAAAATTATAGGCAGAGATGAAGTGAAGTTGAACAGCCAAGCAGCAGCAAGCTACGCTACGCTAAGCTAACATCACCACCACCATGGCTGGTGTTGTGTTAGCTTAGCAGCTAAGCCTTAGCTTCTTGCAATGCTATAGCGTTCTCACTGCGGTCTCACGGTGCAGGCACTGTGGGCTGCTGCTTGGAGAGGAGAGGCTACAGGCGGCTCAGCGGCTGCTATGACCAAATTGATTGTGTGCAACATGACAACTGTTTTAAAGTATTGTACAGTGACAACTATTGAAACTTTATTGTAAACAAACACTGCGGTCCACCCAGCTCCACCCCCCTGGCTACAGCAGGCAGCCAGCAGTGAGCCTGAGCACCGCGTCGAGCGTTGTTTCCTTCCTGAAAATGATCATTATCATCGCTCCCGTTGACTTTCATTCCCGTCCCGTCCCGATCACGGGATTAATAATTTTTTTTGGTTGTGTTGCTTTAGCATCGTTAGCACAGTAGCTAACATTCAGAAACTTGCAGCTGCAGCTGCTGAAAGTGCCCCGAAACGTGGAGAATATTCGGCAGAATCTGAAGAAGAGTCGTCGCGCGGCGAATCTTCTTAAGAGTCTGCCGAATATTCTCCACGGTTTGCCGACTTGTCTTGAGAAGTCGGCAAAAAGGGTAAATCCGCCGAGTGTTCTTGTTACCATATAAATGACCATAGTATCACTAAACAAACGTGTTTTTCCTCAGAATTGTTTCGTCATTCCCACATCATGAAGAAAGTCTGTGATTGACATTGAAGGGAGATATAATGCATTTTATAATAAAACAAAATGTACGTTTCATATTCATGTGCGACTCCCAATAATTTCAGAGAACATGTTTCATTGTAACATTGTGTCATCATGCTTTTAATTAGTGGATATGGTAACATATTATGTTTTACTGTAGCCTACGTAGTTCAACTGTATAGTAAGCAATCCCTAGCAAAATGATTACATGAAGAGAATGTACAACACGCTATGCAATAAATCTGCCATTTCTGCCAAATTAAATCGTCCAAATGAACACTATATTGGGGTGCAACCTTTTTTTCATTGTTTACATATAGTCAATGAGCAGCAAGCAGGTGTACATCATGTAAACGTTTTATTAGATAACTTCATTATAGCTGGTTTCCCGAGTTTTGAAATGATGACATGAAGGCTTGGAAAAGGGAATGTTCTTCTTTATAAGGTGAACACAACTCTTCAGCAGTTCCTCTCACGCTTTGAAGGCTGAAAACGAGAGAACAATATATGGCCATCATCTATCCGACGTGAAGCCTGATTTATACTTTGTTGCATGCGTGACGTTGGTGCACCGAAAATAACAGACCAATACAAGCTCACAAAGTATCAAATCTGCGATGCGCTGTGAGCTTGTAGACCTTCTATTTTCGGGACGCAACGTAACGATATGATAGAACATGGCTATGAACTGAACTGGCATCTTGATATGAAACAAATCTAGTACTACAACATTCTGAACAGTCTGAAATACACATACATACTCTCACATTAAAGCAATCGATTGCTAGATTATGCAAGTTTACATAATGTTTACACTTTGCAGAAATAGGCTACTATGGTTCACATGACGCTCGCTCGTATGACAGTCATGTTTCAGGACTACTGAAATACTTTACTTGATCAAGTAAAAAATATCTAGGGCCAGGCTGCCCTGCATGCTCGTTTCATCTGCGCCGGGGTTGCTCTTCTGTGTATTTCCGGTTCAAATAAATGTTGTCCATGGAGTCCGTGGATCGGTATCACTCTGCACTGCAAACAATCTGAGGAATGCAGCGGTGGGGATGGCCTGGGGTTGTAGGTGGAACGGAGTAGAGACTAGGGACACCCCTCGGGGCTGTCTTCAGGTGTAGGTGTAGCCGTGTGTAGGTGACGCGCATACTCTAAGAGTCTAAAGCATGGGTGGGCAACTTTGACGATAGAGAGGGCCACAATATTTCCATACTCACTCCAGTGGGGCCACATTGCATATTAATGTCGTAGCAATTATTTTTGCTAATTTTGAATTGAAATCCTGAATATTTATTTTGCCATTTTTAAATTGGAATCCTGAAGTAAAAGCTTTATTGGAATTTCAAATGGATTTAGTTATAGTTATGTTATAGCTTTATGAATTAAATACAAATATATTGGACATAAAAAAGAGAAGACATGAATATAACATTGTAATACTAGTAATTAACTGATATCAATAATATATCAATGTTCGGATATTAACCTGAGGGCCGCATTACGTGATGGTGGGAGCGGCATGTGGCCCCTGAGCCGCCAGTTGCCCATGTATGGCATAGACACCAAGCCCCCAGTAAGGTTATCCAACGTTGAAGCTGCCACTACCTACTGGCCAAATGTGGAACTGCAGCACTTTCATGGAGGTGGACGGTCGTTCATGACGTCACGTGCGTAAGCCCCGGCCATTGAGTTATAATTATACTTCCGCAAGTCTTCTGGGTGTTTCAAAACGCCACTGAGCAACTTCTATTGAGATGAATAGCGAGGGGGGAGGGGGCTAACGCTCCGGTTCGGTTCGGTATCATTTTATTACTCTATGATAGACACACACAGATCGTACTATAGCACGCCGTTTTTCATCATTTTTGAGGATTTGAAAAAAATGAAAAAATGAAAAAAAAAACGATGGGTTATAGCCATTGTTTTTTGAAATTTTGAAAAAAAAAGTTATCCTCGTTTCTCATCATTTTGGACCATGGGCTATAGCCCATATCGTTCTAGTCAGGGTTCTAGTCTCCTGAAGAACATTTTCAGTCCATCTAAATTCTAAAAGGCTGGTTAAATATAAGTTTCCGATTGAAACCTTTAATGCCAGTGTGGCACAGGAGATAAACCTGGGGTTCATAAACAGAACATTCAGGGTTCTACTCTCCTGAAGAACATTTTCACTATCCATCTAAATTCTAAACAGATGGTTAAATATAAGTTCCCGATTGTACCTTACATGCCAGTGTGGCTTAAGAGATAAACCTGGGGTTCATAAACAGAACATTCAGGGTTCTAGTCTCCTGAAGAACATTTTGACTATCCATCTAAATTCTAAACGGATGGTTAAATATAAGTTCCCGATTGTACCTTACATGCCAGTGTGGCTCAAAAGGTTCATAATCCAAAGGTTACTGGTTCAAAACTAATACTCAACCAATGCTGCAGTAATTTGAACTTTTCAAGGCTAGAATAAAAAATAAAAACTCAAAAGCACCAGGAGACATCTGCTGAATGCCCCAAGGTGCCTTGGCTCAATGGTGTGGAGCGCTTGACCCGTTGCCTCTGCTACAGACAGTTGGCCGGTTCAAGTCCCATGTCATCAAGGTGCATGGGAAGGACCATCGGGAGACGGTGCTCTCTCCCCCTGTTTCCTGAAAAGTAACGGTTGGGGGTTATGTTTGAAAGAACCCTGTCCACCTAAAATTTTACAGATAAGAATTAGGTTAAACGTTTAAAAATAAAATAGCAATGCATTTTGGCCCATCATCAGACAGAATAGTCTGTGTTTTTGCATACTGGGGCCCGATTATAATCGTGGACAATGGCAATGTAATTTTCTTGGCACGAAGTGACAGGCTGTGTAGATCTGCTATTGTTAAATTTAACGCTATTCAAATGAATTACACAGATGCTTAATTTCTGGTTTTAATTGGTTCTTCACAGAGTGAATAGCAAGACATTAGCACCACTGAGCAAATACATATCTCATATACATGTAGGCAGTCGGTTCAGATAAGCAGAACAGACATTAATTATGAATGATTACATCAGCCCAGGTCTGTTTTCTATGTGTTGCAGTTGCATATTGGTCCAGTAGAGATGGGAGACAGGTCATGGCCATGTTGTGTGCTGCTCCCTCTACTGGATGAAACACATATTGATTGTGTTGATTCATTTCAGGTCAGAAAGCGTAGCTACTACTAGAGGAAAGGCAGACAGTTGACTGCAGTTCCCAAGTGAGCTCTTTGCTGCCCCTGAAAACTGTCTCTGCTTAACGATAGATGGGCAGGCAGCAAATCATCTTGTTCCCCCCAACAATCAGTAGCTACATAGATAGATAGATAGATAGATAGATAGATAGATAGATAGATAGATAGATAGATAGATAGATAGATAGATAGATAGACTGAATGACAACTCATTTCATTCAGTTGTCATTCAGTTGTGAAAACAGACATTTGGAAAATATTATATACTATTTATTGATTGGTTAAACACGTTATTAACAGGCTAGGGCCTAGGCTTGTTTCCATTATGGTCCTCTGTATAATATGGGAATTGGTCAGAATCGGTATCGTCAGACATGACCCTGCAAATAATCGGAGATCGAATGTCAGGTCATAATTTCATAATCGTGCGCCCCTACTATTTGACAACTTGGCCAATGTTTGACCAATTTAGTTTGTTGATTACTGGCCTATACCGGAATGTGCACTTAAGCCTGTCCAATTGATCCACAATGCTGCAGCTCGCTTGTTCTTCAACCAGATTTTGCATTTTATTAGATTTTATCAGCATTTTATGTAGATGTAGAACATAGAACTCTATAATGTATGTATAATCATAGCTTCATGTACAGATAGGTTACACAGTTATTATGATTCTTTTTATGTGACCAACTTTTTATTTTTATTATTTTAAAAGAACCCCGGGTTAGCACAGACATTACAGGAGAGGGAAACAACAATGATGTACTCTATACATATAGCATAATAGCCTACATGTTTTTCTAGCAAAACAAATATGATTCTTGATAGCTATTTCTGTATTTGATGTATTACCTTGTATTGTTCCGGCTTACTTTAAATCGCTCTGGATTAAGACTGCTAAATGCCTAAATTGTAATTGATTACTTTTTATTTCTTATTGCGTGTTAAAACCGTTTTAAAGGTCCTTACATTAGCACTTCACTGTCATCTGGGGACAGCCCTTCACATTATGTGAGGACCACCCTACTGTATCACACAAATATTTGTGTTATAGGATATTTTTATTTTATTTACAATTAACCTCTTGAACCATAAAATCCCTATTCTGAAGCATTATTTTAGCAGAATCTACAAGCAGATCTACTACAAGATTGGCACATTGTGAGCTTGCAGATCGTCTATTTTCAGACAAGAAACACACCTTTCAGGGTCCATTGGAACCCCCTCAAGGAAACCTGAGGGTCCCAGGAGCACTGTCCTAGATAGCTTTTCTTTCTTTTTTGAGGGGCCTCAAAATGGGTGGTCCTTTAAGAGCTTAATAAAATGTATGTATTTTCCACACAGGTTTAATTTTGTCTTCAGTTCAATGTTTTTTTTTTGTAAACGTCATTGATACTGAAGGGAAAATGTACGTCATAATGTAACTCATTACGTCATATTTTATTGTCTCTTTATTGTTTGTGTTGGCACCGTCTGTTTTACATCACCATTACATCACCTAATCAACATGAGTTAGACTTTGATATATATTAGCGCCCCTCACTTCACACGGGTGTGATTCTTTTGAGGGGCGCTAGCCCCTCCTATACACAGGTTTAAT
Organism: Protomyctophum bolini; assembly: GCF_963924005.1. Taxonomy (NCBI): domain Eukaryota; kingdom Metazoa; phylum Chordata; class Actinopteri; order Myctophiformes; family Myctophidae; genus Protomyctophum; species Protomyctophum bolini. The sequence continues at coordinate 5,490,114 of NC_137880.1, read as the reverse complement.
GTTTGTCTTCAGTTCAATGTTTGTTTTGCAAACGCCATTGACAATGAAGGGAACATTTAAGTCGTAATGTGCTCATTGTCTCTTTATTGTTAATGGCGTTTAATGTTTGTGTTTGCACCGTTTGTGTTATATCAACACATCACCATTACATCTACATCACCTAATCAACATGAGTTAGCTTTAATATATTAGCGCCCCTCACTTCACACAGGTGTGATTTTTTAATTTCACACTGTTATCTGTACGGTACTTTGTATCTACTGATAGCAAATATGTGTATGTGTCTTGTCCTGGTGTTATACGGTTCAAATAGCAGATCTACAAGCGAACGTGTCACGATGACATGTGAGCTAGTAGATCTGCTAGATCTACAAACTCTAAATGTCTTCAGAGTGTGATACCATTAACACGCCCTGAGGTGAGAAGCGACTGAGGTCGCGTGCACGACAGGATATGCAGGTTTTCATAGTAAACTGTGACCCTCGGTCGCAATTATCGTCACAATATTGATTATTGCAATTATCGTCACAATATTGAATATTGCAATGTTATTTTGTATAGCCTACTGTCCAGCCCCTGTTGTTTAAATGATTTACATTTTAATTGAAAGACATATCTGACAGAAGTTTGTGATCTGTGTTTGTCACTTTACAATGAAACAAAATATTGCCTTCTTTACCTGCCTCGTGTGCCTCTTTCATTTTTTTATGTTTCTTTTAAGGTTCATTCTAGAGCTACAACCCCACCTTTCAAGTTTGCCAAGATATAAGCACAAGCTATTCTATCAGCACCTGTTTTGTTTTGAGAAAAACACAGAGGCCAACTAGGAGATTAAAATGCCTTAGTTGAAAGTACAAGTACAGTATCCATCAGACTATCATTCAGTGACAGTTATACATCTCCTCCACCAGGGGGCGAAAGATATTCAAGCAACAGTGCCTGGGTGCATTATTGCGCATGCGTCAAACACGACCCGGAAACAGTCCGGAACCCGGAACTTGTGGAAGTAGTTCATGTCGTCTTTACCACAACAAAGTCACGTTCGTTTTCGTGGTGAAAACCGTCTCATAAAGGAGGACAAAACGTGTCAAATGGAGTCTGTACGGATGAAGATAAATGAACACATGACATCGGTGGGAGAGGAGATATTATATGTATTAGAAAAACAACAAAGTGTTGATGTTTCTCATGTGAAACATGATGTCAGAGAGTTTGTGTTGAAGCGCCTCACTGCTGCTGCACAATTCATGTGCAACCTTTTCCAGAGAGAGATGGAGACTCTACACAACATCAAACTACACACTGCAGGTAATGTTGTTACACACACACACACACACACACACACACACACACACACACACACACACATTTCGATTTCTTTATTTGAGTCCACATTTATAAAATACATTATCAAGGACATAAATATTTTCAGTTGCTTCTAATATACTACGCACTCGAAACATCACGTGTCTCAGTGCTTTAGTCCAAACAAGCTCTAAATGTACAGAATATAGGCAACACATGAACTTATTCACAGCAAACATTGGTCACTTCAGTCTGTCATATTACCAACACCGAAAGTAAATCATGGGTACAAAAAGCACCTTCTCCTCCAAATAGACCGGCTGCCTATAATGGAGGAGATTGAACAGTATATTGCAAGCTGCTTTGCCTTACACTTGGACAACCCTATAATTCTCAAGCCTCTGACCACTAGCTTGTGGACATGGCCCAGGCTGCCAAATATATAAACAATGAGCTGACACGTATAGCCCAGTTGTATAATGGTCTGTACTAATGGTTGATATTTTACTTGTTTAGTAAGGAAAGCTTCCTCTAAACTTGAATCAAAAGCACAGCCAACTTCCAATAGAAAAACCTCTCTGCTGTTCAAGTCAATTATAATTAAATCTGGTGTATTTGCAGTTATATTTGCAAACACGGTTGGGTCATTGCATTGAAACATTTCTGGTTTTATACAGGAATTTTTGTGAAACACAACGGAGGAATGAAACATAGGTGACACATCTTTGGCAATAATGTTCACAATTCTGTCATGCCTGGCTATATACAGTCCTTGATATTACAGCCGTTTAATATATGAGACATAGATTCTATGGTCTGATGCTGTCCATGGTGTAGACAGTGAGGGTCATGATTATTGGGATACCAGATTGATAGATTCAGTTTGGTTGGCAGCACTTGAAGGCGTGCCTTTACTGTGAAAATGAGAATGTCCTCATCAATCGCTGCATTTTTTTTAGAATTGAGTGGGACACGGAGTGATTAGCTGATTGGAGGCACGCAAGCTTCCCTTGCAGCCGTACGTAGTCCTGTCCAGCGTCGTTTTCTATGGTGCTCTCTGAGCGCTAGAAGATGTGCACGCGCGCCGTTGTTAGGGAGCGCGCTTGTTGTTCTGTCGTCACGGTTTACTGTTGCGCGAGCGTTGATTGACAGTGATCACAGATTCAGAGATGTGCACCGTCTCGTTGTCCGCTCCTTACCACTCCAAAGAGACACCAGTCCAGTTACACAGATCGTTCAGATCAGGCCAGTCAGAGTTTACACCAAAACCAGATGCGTTGGTATCCAATTTACCACTGGGCTTCTTTTTGAACCCGAGGAAGCTGGGGGCGTCTCTTGTTTTTTTGGTGTTAGCATCGTGTTATGCTTTAGCTATTGAAAAATAGCAGATCTACAAGCTCGTAGCGCGCCACCGAGTGGCGCGCTACGAGCGGCGCGCTGCGAGCTTGTAGGTCTGCTATTTTTTGAAAAATCGAAGAACAACTGACTTTTTTAAATCTGATCTCAGGTCAGAATGGGTTAATCAGACCAGTGTGTGTCCAGTGGAAACCTCTTATGAATCTGATCTCAGGTCAGAATGGGTTAACGGCGGCAGTTACGACGGGTGCGGTTGTTTAAGTTATTAACAAAAACAACATTGGCGTTCAGCGGTGCTTCGCCTCTGTGCTGCCACTCGTGCGTGTGCGCACACACACACACACACACACACACACACACACACTTGAAATGTTTATTTATGTCCACATAATGAGAAGTACAGGAATACCTTGTACAAAGGACATAAACACTGCCAGTGCAGTTTGACAGTGGGAGAGCAGCCAGTTACAACGTGCATGGAGGCCAAAGCATCGTTACATACAGTACAGCTGACATGTCGGACACAGGGCAGCAGACATAAATCATGGATAAAGGAAGCAACGCCTCCTCCAAATTGAGCGGCTTCCTATAATGGCTGAAACTGAGCAATACCTCGCTAACTGCTTGGCTCTCCTTTTGGAAAGGCCGGCCATTTGTAAGCCCCTCACAATATGCCCTAGGCTGCAAAAGATAAAAACTAAAAGTTTACATCTGTAGCCTAGCTGTGAGATGGTCTGCATTAGCTGCTGATACTTCAGCACTTTGGTAAGAAAGGCTTCTTCCAGGCTATAGTCAAAGGTACAGCCGACCTCGAGAATGAACACCTCTCTATGGTTTTCATTTACAACAATGACATCAGGGGTGTTAGCTGAAATGTTAGAGAACACAGAATCATCATTACACAGTTTAAACATCCTCAGCTTCACAGTAGAATACTTATAAAGCATGATGGAGGACCTGAAAATGGAAGAGATGTCTTTCTATATCAAATCCACTATTCTGTCATGCCTACAATTATGTAAAGGCCCCTGTAAACATGGCAACCATTTAAGATGTGGGACATGGTTTCAGCTATTTGTTCATGGCCATGATGGATAAAGTGAGGAGCATGATTGCCTGGAAACCAGATGGAGAGATTAAATTTAGAAGGTAGCTTGAAAGTAAAAACAACAATGCACTCATCAATGGCAACATTTTTGAACACAGAGTGAGAGACAGAATGGTACACACACACACACACACACACACACACACACACACACACACACACACACACGAACAGGCAAACTACAAACTGCAGGTAATATTCCACAGACTGACACAACACATTACAAGTAGGCCTATACAGTATTACACACAACACCAAACTACACACACAACCAGGCGCATGGGGCCAGGGACCCTCCATAACACAGCAGCAATATTTGTGAACTGTTGCGACAAAAGAAGGTTAGACAATGGAATACTTTCCATTGTCTATACTTCTTTTTAATACTTCTTAAAGCTGCTATATGCAATATGTCAAAATTTGAATGACTTTCTTTTCTTTTTTTCAGACAGCCAGCAATGGGTAGAACGCTCCCAAAACAAAAGTAGTCTCTGTGACCCATCTAGGGGCCGCAATCTGCATTCATAGATGTTTCTAGAAGCTTCGTCATTTGTCGAAAAAAAAAACCTGGACGCAATGACTAACCAATCAGGAAGTGCACAGGCAAATCGACCAATGACAAAGCTTCTAGGTAAATCTTTGAATGCAGATTGTGGCCCCAAGATGCGTCACAGAGACAAACATTGTTTTGGGAGCGTTCTACCCATTGCTGGCTGTCTGAATATAAAAAAGGTAATTAAAAGGTTGACTTATTATTGCTTATAGCAGCTTTAAGTTGAGTTTTCAGTATATGGCACCCACACCAGTTATAAGAACTTTCCGCACCTGAAGCCAGCGAAGTGACGAAGGAATGATGCATGTAGCTGCTCCAAATCTACTCACAATGCGTCTTTGCATCGTTACGTTCAAATAATAAATGTAATTGAACTTTTAATCTTGTTTAAGTAATGATTTTGTTTCGTTGATTGTATTGTCTATTTCTTTATTACTGCTAAATAAATAAACTAAACTAAACAAACCTGGGTTGCGGCATGGGATGCATCTGTGTGTGGTTCTGCTAAAAAAATACACAATAGTGAGCTCATGTTCCAGTACTCTCACGGGACTATGGCAACACTCATTGACAAACAGTTTAGGAAAGCAACTCTCTACAATCTGGTGTTTACATCAGGATGGGGGACAATGATTTTAGCACTTACCTAGTGACTGCACCTTTCAACTGAATAGAGCATGGTAGACGTCCATAGTTTTGATTTGATTACATGATGGTATAATGTAAGGTTGCTGAATGATAACCAAAAGTTCTTTCTACTGGTGATTTCCACAGAGCACCACAGAGGCAGGTCTACAGTATCTAGAGAGATGGCCTCCAAAACATCGATGTTATCAGAGGAACAGCGACAGACGGACCAGGGACGTGGACTGTTTGATGCAACGAAGCAATCTGTAGTAAAGTTGTGCAAGATAGGTAGGCCCCTATGTACTGTTTTATTTTCAACCTGTAGTAAAATTATACACAATAGCTATGTACTGTTTTATTTACTGCAGTAGTAAAGTTGTACAGCATAGGTGTAGTGTGGCACAACCTTGACGCCAGTAAAACTATGCCTAAACCTAACATCATGGTTGTGCTACGGTTCAGTGATGCAAATAGCCTGCATCCTGCATCCTTAGACTCACTAAATTGAGAAATGACGCAATCATGTCACCCACCGGGGTCCTGGGATGCAATACTGTACTCTATCGTCATTGAAGTAGGACTCATAAAATTACCCTGGGACCCATCTCTAAAAAACCACCCCTGGGTCCCTGGACCCATTACATTGAAAACCTATTTAAACTATTAAACACACACACAGCCTCTGATGAGACAGCGTTAGCTTAGCTGTAGCCAAAGTTAACAGACTTTGTTACTCCAACTTACGTATGCTGCACTTAGGGTTAGGGAATGGGTCAGTCATGTGGCAAGTCAGACCAACTCAATGTCGGAAAATCGCATCGTTGGAACAATGTGGGGCTGAATCCTTGTCAGGCTTGCAGCTCTTGCTGAGCTCTTCTCAATTCCCAAATGATCCCTTGCATTGCCAACAGATTCTTGTTATTGATGTCCAAACGACGCGGGGCGAGATAATAATATTCAGAATAATTACTTTTTTTTTTTTTGGCATTTCGCTTTTCGCTTGCCGTATGCTAACGCTCTGTGAAACTATTAGCTTGTCATTGACTCCCATGTTAGCGCGGCGGAAAGAATGACTCGTATCTCCTCATCCAGGGCGCTCTCCGTGGTGATGAATGGATCGATATGCTGGCGCTGCGTTTCTGCTCCTTATCCGTCTCTCCCGCAAAATATGAACTCTTTTTGGAGCGTATATAAATATATTAAGATGATCGGAGATTGTGATGGCACTTTGTCAGTCAACTTTTTTAAGAAAGTATTTCCGGTTCATGGCTTTCAAAATGGAAGCGATCACTACTCTGGCGATTACTCCGGCGCAAGCAGCGCCTTTATTTTGATGCAGTTCCGGTACTAAATGTGTTAAACAGGAACCTGAAAACCACCTTGACATCAGTACGGTTCATGCTTTCGCTCGCTCACACACACACACACACACACACACACACACACCTTTTTGTCTTGTAAGGCTAACAGGCACGTCTTAACTTATGGTTTGGAAGTGGAAAATGTATTTTTGCTGCTGAAGTTGATCCAAATACCAGAGCTAAACACTGCATGATTACTCATTGTATATTTCCCTCCTCTAGACTTCCTGCACCTGCCTGAACATGAGAAGATGAGCTCCAGTCTGGTCCAGGAGGTACCACAACCTCCACACATTAAAGATGAACCAGAGGATCTACTTCAAAGACCAGAGGAGGCTGGTGGGTCAATGATGGCATTACTGGCAGCGAAAAGTTAAGATGAGGATGGAAACAGAGAGAGACAGAGGCTGTAGCCAGCACCTCAACTGAACACATTGAAACACAAGCTGATGTAGAGGACTGTGGAACATCACAGCCAAATAGTGGTGAACGCATGAATGCGCACAAGCAAGCCAGTTAACAGACTTTGTTACTCAACTCACGTGTGCTGCATTTAGGGCGCGTATTCATGCGTTCACCATGCGAGTCAGATGGGTCAGGCTCAAATGATTAGGCCCGATTAAAGCTCTAATGCAACCCACAGCATTATTTGGCTTACAGCTTGACTCTGGAGGTTGAACTCACTGTCTACCCACTGTGCAGTTAGGCTGATGAGCGACATTGGACTTACGCTACTGCTCCAAATGTCGGTGGTGAAACTAGCCGTCGTAGCTGATTCCCCGCCATGATCTGATGGGGCTAGATTAATAGACTGCCTGTCAAATAGATGGTCAGATAATAATAATAATATAAGTTTGGAGGCGGTTCAAAGACATGGCAGGGAGAGAAACAGCAGAATGAATATCCTTGAGCATGTCTGTGTGATGTTGTAAACGGCATGTCAAGATTCCTGTGATCCCAGCTTTAATGTAGTCCATGTAGTCCGGAGTATTGATTACTTCCTTTGTCCGCGTTTCCTGCAGCTGTGGTAACCTTTCCACCACATGTTCAGCACAGTATGTTGCACTTGCATGCCTACTGATCGTTTCAATTCAACTTCATGAGGAAGAGGAGCTTGCAGCTCTTTCTGAGCTCTTCTGAATTCCCAAATAGTCCCTTGCATTGCCAACGTATTCTTGTTATTCATGTCACATCAAAGTCCTTATTATATTCCTTCATTGCAGACCAGTGTACAGAGTCCAGCCTGAAGGTGAAGAGGTTTTGGAGTGTTAAACAGGAACCCGAAAACCACCTGGACATCAGTACGGTTCATGCACTCTCACTCTCTCTCTCTCTCTCTCTCTCTCTCTCTCTCTCTCTCCCTCTCTCTCTCTCACACACACACACACACACACACACACACACACACACACACACACACACTCAGGCTAACAGGCACATATTAACTTTAGTGTGGTGGTAATTTAGAATGTTTGCAGTAAAAAAAAATAAGAGTGAGAATAAAAATCGTTTGGAAGTATGTAAAATATATTTACAGCTGATGTTCATCAAACTACCAGAGCTAAACACTGCATGATATAATGTGAAGTTGAAACATTTAATGGTTTTCTCTCATTGTTTTCTCTCATTGCAGACTTCCTGCACCTGCATGCGTGTAAAGAGGAGGTTTCCCCTGAACACGAGGAGATGAGCTCCAGTCTGGTCCAGGAGGAACCACAACCTCCACACATTAAACAGGAACAAGAAGAGCTACTTCAAAGACCAGAGGAGGCTGGTGGGTCAATGATGACTTTACTAGCAGTGAAAAGTGAAGATGAGGATGAAAACAGAGAGACAGAGGCTGTAGCCAGCACCTCAACTGAACACATGAAAACACAAACTGATGTAGACGTCTGTGGAACATCACAAACAACCACAGATGACCAGTTCTTCTCTCCACACTGTTCTGAATCTGACGTCACTGAAGACCGTGATGACTGGGTGGAGACCAGGGAAGGTCAGTCGGTTGTAAAAGCACTGACTTCACAACAAACATTGTCTTCAAGCCACAAGCTGTCCCAGGACCTGACATCGTCAAAAAAAACTCACTCCATGAAGAAACACACAGGGAAGAAACGTTTTAGTTGTAAAGATTGTGGCAAAATGTTTAATCAAAAGGGGAAGCTGAAGAGGCACACAGTAGTTCATACAGGGGAAAAGCCCTTTGCTTGCACAGTTTGTGGTAAAGGCTTTAGTCAAAGTGGTGACCTGAAAACACACATGAGGATACATACAGGGGAAAAGCCCTTTAGTTGCAAAGTGTGCAGGAAAGGCTTTAGTCAAAGTGGTATCCTGAAAAGACACATGAGGACACATACAGGGGAAAAGCTCTTTAATTGCAAAGTTTGCGGTAAAGGCTTCAGTCAAAGTGGTCACCTGAAAACACACATGATGATACATACAGGAGAAAAGCCCTTTAATTGCACAGTTTGTGGTAAAGGCTTTATTCGAAATTATTATCTGAAAAAACACATGAGGACACATACAGGGGAAAAGCCCTTTAGTTGCAATGTTTGAGGTAAAGGCTTTAGTCAAAGTGGTATCCTGATAACACACATGAGGACACATACAGGGGAAAAGCCCTTTAGTTGCAAAGTTTGCGGTAAAGGCATTAGATATAGTGGTGATCTGAAAACACACATGAGGACACATACAGGGGAAAAGCCCTTTAATTGCAATGTTTGGAGAAAAGGCTTTAGTCAAATGACTAATCTGAAATCACACATGAGGACCCATACAGGGAAATAGCCCTTTAGTTACAACGACCAAAACCAAACAAAAAAAAGCTTCTGTCTAAATAATATTTTTCGTCGGGTCACACTCTCAGCCATGGTCAAATCCACGGTAACCTGAGACCTCTTGTGGTTTATTGCTTTAATTTAATCCACATCATATGAATCACATGAATGAATATGGTTGATTATTGTGTGTGTGTGTGTGTTTATTTTTTTTCCCTTCAAGTCCATTATCTTGTTGGCATCACTCTGTTTACTTGTTTAAATCTTACTTGCCATTTTGTTTTAGTTAAGTAGAAGTATTGTTTGTAAAGCCAAAGTTTGCTGTTATAGCTTTTTTAAATAAAAGTTTAACTGCTACACGTCTTTTGTGTGTTATATTATTACAGAAATGTTATCAAAAGATGTGTGGTTCACCTCTAATTGTGTACTTAGGCCTACTCCACCCTATATACCTTGCAGTTTAAGCTATTACAACAAGGCTAAATATACCTTGTAAAGCCCATCACACACCGTCTGCGACCGCCGCGTCGCCTGGCGCGCCGATAGAACCAGTTCTATTTTCCAGGCGGCGTCGCGTCGGACGGAGCCGGTGTGTTTTGGGCTTTAGTACACTATTACTACAGGGTGCATTATAAGTATACATTTGACAGCCTTGTGGTAGGGTGAGTGATATGTTTTGGTTAAAAAAATATGTTTTAACCAAAAAAGCCTATATTCTGATAGTAATCGTTTGTTCAGTAAAGGGGTCTCCAGCACTTCAAAAAACAAAAAATAGACCCTCCAGAAATATGCGGGCAAAAGTCCTTGGTTATGCGGGTTAAAATCCTTGATTTCGCGAGGAAAAATCCTTGAGTATGCGATTAAATATGCAGGGTTTTTATGTGCTTTTATGCAGTGAAATTGCGGAAACCTGTACACAACCAAGCATAAAATGACTTGTCTTAATGGGCCACTTCACCCCTGACACAACTTGATCTTATTTTAATGTTAATGGTATTTGTAATAGATAACAGTCGCACAATTTGAAATTTGCACTTTTTGACCAGAGAAATAATGAAGTCTGTATTTGACTAGGAGTTGACTGGATTGCTGAATTCCTACAATGCCCATAATGCTTTGCTGCGCTGTTCCTCAGGGGGAGGCTGTAGGTGTGACTTTATCCTCCCATTTTCTACAAACAACAAATACACATGGAAGTGACCCAGTGTTGCCATGTCTGCTTATCATAAGCAACGTTGGGCTTATTTTTGTTGCTTGTAAATATTGGTGGTTCACTGGTTGATGTTTCTTTTTTTTGCGTGTTTCTAAAATGTATTTGATATTTGGGCTTTCTTCCAAATGTTTTTTACACCAGTGGTTCTCCATGAACATGCAAGGACCCCCAAATTAATTTGTATTTTTCCACGTAATTTGTGCCATGGAGCTCTGTGTTCAAATTCAAATATGTGTTTTTAAATAGCCGGCCACTTTTTGCTAGCTTTTTTGGAGTGGATGACTGAAAAACACGACATGAAGCCCTTTCTTGTACAACGTGAAGTCTGCTTCTCCTTTTTCTTGAACTAGTAAACGGTTGGATTTGTTTTGGAAGAAAGTATTCACTCCTCAGGAATTAGACATGCTGCGTTACAGTTGAAAATTGTCATACATACATGTAGCTTTTTATAGCAAAGCAAACTAAATAGGCCTATATATCACCCATTCTTGAGATAAGGGACAAAACTTTTTTCAAACTGGATTTTTTTTTTTTTTAAGATACATTCAAATCAAATAGATGTATTTGTAGACACAGGTCTCAACTACCAATCTTGAGAAGGAACAGGTTTTTCGCATAACATTTCTTTCTAAAATGGGACATTTATGCACTTAATACCTGATTCATGTCAACTCCGTCAGACACACTAAAATCCCTTTTAATTGAATTTTATCATTTCAACAATAATATAAAGTCCTCAGTTATCTTATAATGGCTTTCAGTAATCAAGTTAAGTAATACAAATCTTTTAATATTATTTTGTTCCAATATCACACTATTATGAAATATCCAATTTCTCAAAACCGTCATTTCAACCTTTATTTTCAATATTATAACATGAAAACCATGTAAAAAAAAAAAAAAATCATCATTACGTATCATTTCAGTTGGTGTTTCAATACATAAGCACAAAAGATTTGACAGCGAATTTTCTATTTCTTTGGAAATTAACAAAAACATCACGGGACGAACGTCTGACGGAGTTGACGAACATCTGACGGAGTTGACAAGTTTAACTGATTTAGGTTCTAGACCACCTAGGATCTTGATTCTGGTGACTAATCCCACATTTTCAAGGATGAGGAATATAGTGGTACTATTTAGATTTGCCCTGCGAACATGGCAGCCATTTTTCAAAATGGCCGCCAACTTTCTGTTATTTCCCAATAACTCAAGTTCTACACCACCTAGGATCTTGATTCTGGTGACTAATCATACATTTTCAAGGATGTGGGATACATTGGTACTATTTAGATTTGTCCTGTGACCATGGTAGACATTTTTCAAAATGGCCGCCAACTTTCTGTTATTTCCCAATAACTCAAGTTCTACACCACCTAGGATCTTGATTCTGGTGACTAATCATACATTTTCAAGGGTGAGGAATACAGTTGTACTATTTAGATTTATCCTGTGACCATGGATGGTAGACATTTTCAAAAATGGTGGACCTGCTATTATTTTACCAATTTACTCAGGGAATATTATCAGAATAATATAAAATCTGTGAATACATTTCTTACCAAGAATTTTCTTCACCAATGTTTGTAAAGGTGTCTACTAACATATCCCACATTGGTTTCTATTTGACCACCCTAGGGGCATGTTTGACAGCTGCTGAAAGTTGGGTACCATCAACAACCAATATAAGGCTAAATGTTCTAAATTTCATTATGCTTTAAGTAGCATGTGGCATGTCAAACTAGGGGCTTTTCATGATTCTGGATCCATTCCAAGCATTAGTTTTGCACAAAAAACACTACGTTGGCTAAAAACGGCCATAGCCATCATCACAGATGTGATGAGGTCAGCACATGTCGGCACATTTGGGCAAGTGGCTATGGCCAAACTAGGGGGTCTATGGCCAAACTAGGGGTCAAACTCCTTGGGCTAAATTCGGTGAGGTGAACAGTGAGCAGTGAACAGTGAGCGAAAGACTGAAGACAGAAGATTTGGCTTCAGGACCATCAGGCAGGATGTGCAGACACTGAAGGCATCAGTGTCTTTCTCTGTGTCCCCAGCATGTCAACCAAAGCAATGTTACCAAATCAAAGGAGCCTTCACCTCATGTCACCTGGGGCTGGGTGAGCAATCGTATCCTGTATCTAAACTCACAACTAAATACAGACACTTGGCCAGACTGCCGTTTGAAAGGGTCAAACCCCTCATCCTGATTGGGGAAGACCACCCCACCTAATCACACCAACCGAACAAGTGAGGTTGGGGCCTCCAGGTGGGCCAGCAGCCATCTGCACAAGACTGGGCTGGACCCTGCAGGAAAGCAATCTCCAGCCAAGACAATGTAAGTTGACTATAACAGAGCCCCAGAACACAGAGCTCAGGAGAAGGATGGAGAAACACTGGCAGGAGGCCACCAAGATACAATGCCCCAGAGACCCAGAGTGTGCCACCACTGGCAGTAAGGAGATCAACTGCTGCAGCAAAGATGTCATGAAAGGCAAGTCTCCACCAAAAAAAACCCTGAACCTAATCGGGGTGTCAAGAGACCAAAGTTTCTCCCCCACAGTTCCCTGCAGTGGCCAGTGAAGTCAAACTGTGCATCTGTACCTGAAAGGGGCAAGTCAAAGGCCAGAAAGCCCACCTCCTTTTCATGTCCTGTCAGTAGAAACTCAACCTGCACCTGAAATAAGCTTTTACCTCTCCCAGAGAAATTCATCCTTGAAAATGTAATGATTAGTCGCCAGAATCAAGATCCTTGGTGGTCTAAAACTTGAGTTATTGGTAAAATAACAGCAGGTTGGTGGTCATTTTGAAAAACAATGGCTGCCATGGTCACAGGACAAATCTAAATAGTACCACTGTATTTCTCATCTTTTAAAATGTATGATTAGTCGCCAAAATCAAGATCCTAGGTGGTCTAAAACTTGAGTTATTGTAAAATAACAGCAGGTGGCGGCCATTTTGAAAAAAAAAATGGCTGCTATGGTCACAGGACAAATCTAAATATTACCAATGTACCCCACATCCTTGAAAATGTATGATTAGTCACCAGAATCAAGATCCTAGGTGGTGTAGAACTTGAGTTATTGTAAAATAACAGCAGGTGGCGGCCATTTTGAAAAATGGCTGCCATGGTCACAGGGAAAGTCTAAATTGTACCACTGTATCCCTCATCCTTGAAAATGAGGTCTTAGTCACCAGAATCAAGATCCTAGGTGGTGTAGAACTTGAGTTATTGTAAAATAACATCAGGTGGCGGCTCTTTTGTAATATGGCTGCCATGGTCACCACGAGACAAATCTGTGATGGCCCCATAGCCAAAAATGTTCCTTAAGGCATGCTCTAACTGTGTGCCAAATTAGAATACTGCCCATTATTCAAAAACAATCATTTTATTGTTTTAGGAACACTTTTGTCAACTCCGTCAGATACACGTCAACTCCGTCAGACACAAAATCTGACGGAGTTGACGTCTGACGGAGTTGACAAAATGGCATTTGTTTTCATCTTAACCCTCTTTAGTACAATGTAGCCATTTTGTTTTTGCTTAATTTTGTTAGCTAAACCTAACCCCTAAACTAAAATAATAAACATTATTTTGGAATTCTTAACAAAGATCATAAAAATGTGCAGACGGAGTTGACATGTAAAAGCTGTGACCACATTGTTATCAACATTGTTTGTTTAAAATATCAAACAATTGAATGCTTGTCAGACCAGGTACTCCACTGTTGCAACAAATATAAATGGGACTTGGAAAAGGAGTCTTCAGGCTAAATCTGTCGACAATATTTTCTGATTAATTTAAGACTTTTAAAAAAACCTGACGGAGTTGACGGAGACGTGGGACGAACATTTGATATGAGATATTTAATAGAAAATATAAATTAAAATTAACTGTGTATATTATTTGCTATGTTGTTGACAATCTACTTTAATTTAGTATGTATATTTATGTGATTGTGACAGTATTAGACACTTTTTTGGCAGTTTGAAATTGTGGCCACTTGCTGGGGACAGGCTAAATACAGGCCTTTTTGGGTACAGGGCCTGCTTTTAACTAATTCAGATGGAATATGAAAACAATTATAATGAAATTAAGGGCATAATAATACACAACTGTATTACACTTAACTTTGCAAGTGCTTTTATTTTTATTAATTAATTTATTTTTTACATAAAATAAGGCTCTTATGTGTGGGACATGTTTTTTCCACTTTTGTCCCTCATCTCAAGAATGAGTGATATAAATTACCATAGTATCACTAAACAAACGTGTTTTTCATTCCCTGAATTCCATGAAGAAAGTCTGTGATTGACATTGAAGGGAGATATAATGCATTTTATAATAAAACAAAATGTACGTTTCATATTCATGTGCGACTCCCAATAACTTCAGAGAACATGTTTCATTGTAACATTGTGTCATCATGCTTTTAATTAGTGGATATGGTAACATATTATGTTTTACTGTAGCCTACGTAGTTCAACTGTATAGTAAGCAATCCCCAGCAAAATGATTACATGAAGAGAATGTACAACACGCTATGCAATAAATCTGCCATTTCTGCCAAATTAAATCGTCCAAATGAACACTATATGGAATTTCGGGTGCAACCTTTTTTTCATTGTTTACATATAGTCAATGAGCAGCAAGCAGGTGTACATCATGTAAACGTTTTATTAGATAACTTCATTATAGCTGGTTTCCCGAGTTTTGAAATGATGACATGAAGGCTTGGAAAAGGGAATGTTCTTCTTTATAAGGTGAACACAACTCTTCAGCAGTTCCTCTCACGCTTTGAAGGCTGAAAACGAGAGAACAATATATGGCCATCATCTATCCGACGTGAAGCCTGATTTATACTTTGTTGCATGCATGACGTTGGTGCACCGAAAATAACAGACCTACAAGCTCACAAAGTATCAAATCTGCGATGCGCTGTGAGCTTGTAGACCTTCTATTTTCGGGACGCAACGTAACGATATGATAGAACATGGCTATGAACTGAACTGGCATCTTGATATGAAACAAATCTACATTCTGAACAGTCTGAAATACACATACATACTCTCACATTAAAGCAATCGATTGCTAGATTATGCAAGTTTACATATTATGTTTACATAATACATACATTACACGCAGAAATAGGCTACTATGGTTCACATGACGCTCGCTCGTATGACAGTCATGTTTCAGGACTACTGAAATACTTTAGTTGATCAAGTAAAAAATATCCAGGGCCAGGCTGCCCTGCATGCTCGTTTCATCTGCGCCGGGGTTGCTCTTCTGTGTATTCCGTTTCAAATAAATGTTGTCCATGGAGTCCGTGGATCGGTATCACTCTGCACTGCAAACAATCTGAGGAATGCAGCGGTGGGGGTGGCCTGGGGTTGTAGGTGGAACGGAGTAGAGACTAGGGACACCCCTCGGGGCTGTCTTCAGGTGTAGGTGTAGCCGTGTGTAGGTGACGCGCATACTCTAAGGCATGGGTGGGCAACTTTGACGATAGAGAGGGCCACAATATTTCCATACTTACTCCAGTGGGGCCACATTGCATAATAATGTCGTAGCAATTTCTTTTTTTGCTATATTTGAATTGAAATCCTGAATATTTATTTTGCCATTTTTAAATTGGAATCCTGAAGTAAAAGTTTTATTGAATTTAAAATGGATTTAGTTATACCCGTATTTAAGGACCAACATATGGAATGTCAGCAGCTATGAAGATCTAAGGGTTTGAGGTCAGATGTAGAGTTGCTGGCTGGAACCATATATGCAAATCTAGGTGATGATCCAGTCTTCTCCATGTATGGCTATCCAGGGTTTGATGAGGTCAGTGTCGTGATCTTCATATATGGCCATATATAGTGGCGTGCCATGTCATGAGGCGTTACCATACTGTATATGGACTTGTGATGTCACGAGGCGTGACCATATATGGAGGCATGATGTCAACAGTGTGACCATATGGAGGCGTGACAGGCCAACCACCGACCGACTGACAGGATATGCAGGTTGTTGTGTTCTTTGTTGGAGGCAAGGAATACTACCAGAGCTTGGGTAATATAGTTTACTGAACGATAGTTTGCAGGGCAACAATACACGTGTGTTTACAAGTAGGTATAGCTTGTCACATAAACCCCATCCGGGCACCCTAGTATGACGTCATCATTAATGTGTTCACCCAGGTAATGACATTACACCACATCCCCCTTACTAAGGCTTGAAAAGACCCAAAGCTGTAATCTCTTTTCAAATCACAAAAATGAATAATCATGTAACATGTAAACTCAAGTCACATTTTCAAATCACCAAAATCACATTTCTTCTTTACCCCAAAAGCAAAATAACATCTGTTCACTCTTCTTACTTTCTTCTTTCTTTTTCACAGAAATAACATTAATACTTCACATATGCATTGTCGCCATTAAAGAGAAAAATTAAGTGTACCACAGTCAAACATCCAAATAGCAAAACAAAATCAGTGTCCTTTTTTTTTTTTTAAACACCCAACCAAATGTGTCTCATTCCCTGAACACAAAAACAAATCCTTTTTTTCTTACAATATCAAAAACACCATTATGTTTTATCTTTTCTCTTTCCTACAGGTCGAGTCTCTGTGGCTTCCTAACTTCCCTGCCAGACCTTGTTCTCACACCACTAGGTGTGTTCTGAGATGGCTCAGATGGAGACAAGGTCCCAGAGCCTGCGCATGGAAGAATGTTCTCCCACACAGGTTGAGTCACATCCTGAGACTCTGGCATAGGCACGAGATGTTGACGGTTCCTCCGCAGCGTCCCTTGTGGTCCACACACCAGATAGGACCGTGGGCTGTTGTGTACGGATGTAACAGTCCCTTGTGCCTTTGCGTCAGTAATCCAAACCTGGTCACCAGGCGACAACTTTGTGAGAGCTCTTGCCCTGTGTCTCTCATCGAAACACTTTGCATCCAACAGCCGTTTCTCCCGCTCCTTGTGCTGAAGGGCCCGCAGGTCTGGTAGAGCTGGCCTCAACCTCTCAGGAAGGACGGGTAAGGTGGTGCGAAGACGACGTCCCATGAGCAACTGGGCAGGGCTGTAGCCGTTACTCAGTGGAGTGGCCCTGTAGGCCAGGAGGGCAAGATAAGGATCTTTGGCCTTTTTGAGCAAGTTTTTAACTGTTTGGACGGCACGCTCCGCCTCGCCGTTTGCCTGCGGGTACCTAGGGCTACTGGTCACGTGCACAAATCCATAATCAGCTGCAAACTGTTTCATCTCATGTCCTGAGAACTGAGGGCCGTTGTCAGACATAAAATGATAGGGAATTCCATTGCGTGCGAACATCGATTTCAGATGGACTATCACGTCTGTGGACCTAGTCGGGTCGAGTTGTGCTATTTCCACAAATCTGGAAAAATAATCCACCACGAGCAGATATGTTTTCTCTCTCAGGGTGAATAGATCTGCACCTAACTTCTGCCAGGGCCCATCCGGGAGTTTGGTTGGCAGCAGAGGTTCTCTGGGGTTAACCCTTTCTTTGATGCACTCTCTGCAGTTGAGCACTAGCTCTCTTATCTGACAGCTCAGTCCAGGCCACCACACTGTCTGAACTGCACGTTCTCTGCATTTAACTACCCCCTGGTGCCCCTCATGTATCTTGTCAAGAACATTATTTCTCATAATGGCAGGTATCACCAACCTCATTCCACGCAGAAGCAGTCCATTGTGCACACTGAGATGTGCTCTCTCATGCCAGTAGTGCTTGACCGGGCCCTGTAACTGATGTCTTTCAGGCCAGCCCTCGACACTGTACTTCATGACCTGGGCACAGACACTGTCAGCACACAGCTGCTCTTGGAGCTCAGTTAGGTACTTATCACTCATAGGAAGGTTGTCCAGCACTGAGTCAACATAGATATTAGTATCCTCCATCAGGTAATTTTCTGCCCGTATCACTCCATCTTTGAGTGGGGCACGAGAGAGCGTGTCTGCAGTTGTGAGGCTCTTCCCTGGCGTGTGAAAGATTGTGTAGGAGTACCTCATTAAGCGCATCCTGAATCTTTGAATCCTAGGTGGCAGCGCGTCCAGAGCCTGCCCACCCAGTAGACTCACAAGAGGTTTGTGGTCGGTTTCGAGGTCGAAATGTAGGCCCAGGATGAAGTCACTAAACCTCTCGCAGGCCCATGTCAGTGCTAGTGCCTCCTTTTCCAGCTGCGCATAGCGCTGCTCTGTGTCAGTCAGGGACCTGGAAGCATACGCTACTGGTGACCATACCTCTCTGTCCAGCTGGAGCTTCACTGCGCCTAGCCCGTAGGACGAGGCGTCCGCTGATATCTTCAGTGGCTTGTTAGGGTCGTAGAGCTGGAGGACCGGTGCAGTGGAGAGCTCCTGTTTGAGTCTGCAGAAAGCCCTCTGTTGTTCATGACCCCAGCACCACATATTCTTTTTGGACAGCAAATCTCTCAGTGCCTTATCCTTCTCTGCCAGGTTAGGTAAGAATTTCCCTAACTGGTTCACCATACCCAGAAAACTTCTGAGCTCGCTTATATTTGTAGGCTCCTTCATGTCCTGCACGGCTCTGGTTTTGTCTGGGTCCGGCCTCATGCCGTCTGCTGAGATGATGTAACCAAGGAACTTGACCTCTCTCTTCCCAAACTCACACTTTGACATGTTGAGTGTGACCCCCGCTTTCACTGCCCTCTCCAGTACAGCATGCGTCCTAGCGTCATGCTGCTGCTCCGTAGCCCCCCAGACCAGAATGTCGTCCATGTGACAGACTACGCCTTCTAGGCCGGACGTGACCTCAGACACCATCATGTTTTGAAAGTGCTCTGGGGCAGAGGAGATGCCGAAAGGCAGGCGGTTAAAGTGGTAACGCCCGAATGGCGTGATAAATGTGGTGTAGAGAGCTGATTCTTTGGCCAAGGGAATCTGCCAGAAACCCATGTTTGCGTCTAGCTTTGTGAAAAATCTCCTCCTGTGAGCATGCCTAGCGTCTGCTCTACAGAGGGAAGGATATATTTTTCATGGCAAACTGACACGTTCAGCGGCGTCATGTCCACACAGATGCGAACTTCCTCCTTGTTCTTCTTAGGTGCTACCACCATGCCACAACACCAGTCTGTTGGTGCCTCAATGCGGCTGATGACCCCTAGATTTTCCATCCGTTCCAACTCTTTTTTTTACTTTGCCCATGAGTGGCAAAGCGACACGCTGTGGAACTTTAAGGGAGAATGGCTGTGCGTCAGGCTTGAGCTTGATTGTGTAGGCCTTCTGAACCAGCCCGAGTCCATCGCACAGTTTAGGATAAGTCTGCCTAACTGTCTCCTGGGTTATAGTGTCAACCCTGGCCACTAACTTGAGGCTAACTGAAGCTGCCCTACTCAGCAGCGCCACCTGCAGGCCTCTCACTACAAAGACCCTCTCTGTAATGTTCCTCTCCTTGTATGAGAGTGTTTCTGTGGCCGACCCCAGGACAGTCAATTTAACACCACCCGGCCCATAGAGTGGTTTGAGGGCTTTCTCTAGCTCCCCCTCTCTGTGCATGACATTTCTGTACATCTCTTCAGAAATGGCTGTGACGTCTGCCCCGGTGTCTATTTTAAAGGACATTGTGCTGCCCCTAATGCTGATGTCAGCCATCCAGGGGTCCTCACCAGAGCCCAATTCACCTAAAAACAGTCCATCCACATCCTCTGCAACTTCATGTACAGTTTTGTTTGATCTGCACACTTTTCCAAAATGGCCACGTTTTCCAGTTGTGGCAGTCCGCACTCTTAGCTGGGCACTGTGACACTGGGTGAGAGGGTGACCTTCCACATTGTCCACATGGTTTATTTTCAACTCTGGTTTGCACAGGTTTAACAGTTTTCCAATTGCTGGACTGCCCCTGTGTCTGATCTTTGTTTCTGAATGTGTTTTGTTTTCCCCTCTTAAAATGCATAGCATCCATGGCTGGTGTGCTGGCACTCAGATCTCTCAGATCAAACTGCTGCCTCTTAATTTCCTCAGATTGTCTGGCCATTGTGATGGCTTTTGCTAGAGTGAGATCCCTATCCAGTTGCATTCTCTCTGACAGGGATGAATCTTTAATTCCCACTACTATTCTGTCCCTCAAGAGCTCATCATGTAGATCACCATACTCACAGGTCGCTGCTAGTGTATACAGCATTGGTGATGAATACGTCCACTGGCTCTGAAGGCTGCTGTACTCTCTTGTTGAATTTGGCCCGTTCATATATGACGTTTTTCTTCGGGATGAAGAACTTGTCAAATCCGTCTTTGACTGTAGCATACCTCTGTCGCTGATCGGCCGTCAGGACCATCCCGCGTAGCACGTCGTCAGCCTCGTCCCCCATACAGTATACCAGTGTATTCAGCTGGTTTGCTTCGGAGGAAGAGTCCAGGTTGCTCGCCCGTCTAAAACGTTCAAACCTCCTTATCCACTTCTCCCACTCGTGTGGCTTTGCGAAGTCGAAAGGCTCCGGTGGTTTGATGGTAAACGTCGCCATCGGAGGTGCTGCATTCACCGCTGCTGCTGCTGCCGGCGCCGCCGCTCCCCCGTCCACGTTCATGCCGGCTCGTGTGTACTGTTTTTCTCTCGAATAAAGTCACTTTCTCTCGCCGCGCACCGTTGCTCAAAGTAGCTCCACTTCTGATACCATGTTGTGTTCTTTGTTGGAGGCAAGGAATACTACCAGAGCTTGGGTAATATAGTTTACTGAACGATAGTTTGCAGGGGTCCGCGTCAATATGCCGACGGTCCATTGGTCCGATCGACAACCTACCTCAAACCCTCACCCTAACCCTAACCTCCCCCGGGGCAGACACCTAAACCTAACCACCCACCCTCTCCCGACCCCCAGCGCACCTCGGACCAATGCTCCTTCGGAGCAATGGTCCGTCGGATCATAGGGTGCTTCCCAGTTTGCAGGGCAACAATACACGTGTGTTTACAAGTAGGTATAGCTTGTCACATAAACCCCATCCGGGCACCCTAGTATGACGTCATCATTAATGTGTTCACCCAGGTAATGACATTACACCACACAGGTTTTCATAGTAATCTGCGACCCTCGGTCGCAATTATCGTCACAATATTGATTATTGCAATTATCGTCACAATATTGATTATTGCAATGTTATTTTGTATAGCCTACTGTCCAGCCCCTGTTGTTTAAATTATTTACATTTTAATTGAAAGACATATCTGGCAGAAGTTTGTGATCTGTGTTTGTCACTTTACAATTAAACAAAATATTGCCTTCTTTACGTGTGCCTCTTTCATTTTTTTATGTTTTTTTTTAAGGTTCATTCTCTACAACCCCACCATTCAAGTTTGCCAAGATATAAGCACAAGCTATTCTATCAGCACCTGTTTTGTTTTGAGAAAAACACAGAGGCCAACTAGGAGATTAAAATGCCTTAGTTGAAAGTACAGTATCCATCAGACTATCATTCAGTGACAGTTATACATCTCCTCCACCAGGGGGCGAAAGGTATTCAAGCAATAGTGCCTGGGTGCATTATTGCGCATGCGTCAAACACGACCCGGAACCAGTCCGGAACCCGGAACTTGTGGAAGTAGTTCATGTCGTCTTTACCACAACAAAGACACGTTCGTTTTCGTGGTGAAAACCGTCTCATAAAGGAGGACAAAACGTGTCAAAATGGAGTCTGCACGGCTGAAGATAAATGAACACATGACGTCGGTGGGAGAGGAGATATTATATGTTTTAGAAAAACAACAAAGTGTTGATGTT
Source organism: Protomyctophum bolini (assembly GCF_963924005.1). NCBI lineage: Eukaryota > Metazoa > Chordata > Actinopteri > Myctophiformes > Myctophidae > Protomyctophum > Protomyctophum bolini. The sequence goes on along the minus strand of NC_137880.1, from coordinate 5,468,067 downwards.
TCTCATGTGAAACATGATGTCAGAGTGTTTGTGTTGAAGCGCCTCACTGCTGCTGCACAATTCATGTGCAACCTTTTCCAGAGAGAGATGGAGACTCTACACAACATCAAACTACACACTGCAGGTAATGTTGTTACACACACGCACACACACACACACACACACACACACACACACACACACACACACACACACATTTGAAATGTTTATTTATGTCCACATAATGAGAAGTACAGGAATACCTTGTACAAAGGACATAAACACTGCCAGTGCAGTTTGACAGTGGGAGAGCAGCCAGTTACAACGTGCATGGACGGCAAAGCATCGTTACATACAGTACAGCTGACATGTCGGACACAGGGCAGCAGACATAAATCATGGATAAAGGAAGCAACGCCTCCTCCAAATTGAGCGTCTTCCTATAATGGCTGAAACTGAGCAATACCTCGCTAATTGCTTGGCTCTCCTTTTGGAAAGGCCGGCCATTTGTAAGCCCCTCACAGCATGCCCTAGGCTGCCAAAGATAAAAACTAAAAGTTTACATCTATAGCCTAGCTGTGAGATGGTCTGCATTAGCTGCTGATACTTCAGCACTTTGGTAAGAAAGGCTTCTTCCAGGCTATAGTCAAAGGTACAGCCGACCTCGAGAATGAACACCTCTCTATGGTTTTCATTTACAACAATGACATCAGGGGTGTTAGCTTAAATGTTAGAGAACACAGAATCATCATTACACAGTTTAAACATCCTCGGCTTCACAGTAGAATGCTTATAAAGCATGATGGAGGACCTGAAAATGGAAGAGATGTCTTTCGATATCAAATCCACTATTCTGTCATGCCTACAATTATGTAAAGGCCCCTGTAAACATGGCAACCATTTAAGATGTAGGACATGGTTTCAGCTATTTGTTCATGGCCATGATGGATACAGTGAGGAGCATGATTGCCTGGAAACCAGATGGAGAGATTAATTTTAGAAGGTAGAACCTGTAATCTCGCTTTCAAAGTAAAAACAACAATGCACTCATCAATGGCAACATTTTTGAACACAGAGTGAGAGACAGAATGGCACACACACACACACACACACACACACACACACACACACACACACACACACACACACACACACACACACACACACACACACAGTCAAACTATAAACTGCAGGTAATATTCCACAGACTGACACAACACATTACAAGTAGGCCTATACAGTATTACACACAACACCAAACTACACACACAACCAGGCGCATGGGGCCAGGAACCCTCCATAACACAGCAGCAACATTTGTGAACTGTTGCGACAAAAGAAGGTTAGACAATGGAATACAACCACCCTAAGGACAGAGCTGCTACCTTTTAATACTTCTTACATATAAGCAATATGTCAAAATTTGAATGACTTTCTTTTCTTTTTTTCAGACAGCCAGCAATGGGTAGAACGCTCCCAAAACAAAAGTAGTCTCTGTGACCCATCTAGGGGCAATCTGCATTCATAGATGTTTCTAGAAGCTTTGTCATTGGTCGAAAAAAAAACCTGGACGCAATGACTAACCAATCAGGAAGTGGACAGGCAAATCGACCAATGACAAAGCTTCTAGGTAAATCTTTGAATGCAGATTGTGGCCCCAAGATGCGTCACAGAGACAAACATTGTTTTGGGAGCGTTCTACCCATTGCTGGCTGTCTGAATATGAAAAAGGTAATTAAAAGGTTGGCCTTATTATTGCTTATAGCAGCTTTAAGTTGAGTTTTCAGTATATGGCACCCACACCAGTTATAAGAACTTTCCGCACCTGAAGCCAGCGAAGTGACAAAGGAATGATGCATGTAGCTGCTCCAAATCTACTCACAATGCGTCTTTGCATCGTTACGTTCAAATAATCTTTTAATCTTTTTTAAGTAATGATTTTGTTTCGTTGATTGTATTGTCTATTTCTTTATGACTGCTAAATAAATAAACTAAACTAAACAAACCTGGGTTGCGGCATGGGATGCATCTGTGTGTGGTTCTGCTAAAAACATACACAATAGTGAGCTCATGTTCCAGTACTCTCACGGGACTATGGCAACACTCATTGACAAACAGTTTAGGAAAGCAACTCTCTACAATCTGGTGTTTACATCAGGATGGGGGACAATGATTTTAGCACTTACCTAGTGACTGCAATTTTCAACTGAATAGAGCATGGTAGACGTCCATAGTTTGATTTGATTACATGATGGCATAATGTAAGTTTGCTGAATGATAACCAAAAGTTATTTCTACTGGTGATTTCCACAGAGCACCACAGAGGCAGGTCTACAGTATCTAGAGAGATGGCCTCCAAAACATCAATGTTATCAGAGGAACAGCGACAGACGGACCAGGGACGTGGACTGTTTGATGCAACGAAGCAATCTGTAGTAAAGTTGTGCAAGATAGGTAGGCCCCTATGTACTGTTTTATTTTCAACCTGTAGTAAAAATTATACACAATAGCTATGTACTGTTTTATTTACTGCAGTAGTAAAGTTGTACAGCATAGGTGTAGTGTGGCACAACCTTGACGCCAGTAAAACAGTAAAACTATGCCTAAACCTGGTCATGGTTGTGCTACGGTTCAATGATTCAAATAGCCTGCATCCTGCATCCTTAGACTCACTAAATTGAGAAATAACGCAATCATGTCACCCACCGGGGGTCCTGGGATGCAATACTGTACTCTATCGTCATTGAAGTAGGACTCATAAAATGACCCTGGGACCCATCTCTAAAAGACCACCCCTGGGTCCCTGGACCCATTACATTGAAAACCTATTTAAACTATTAAACACACACACACAGCCTCTGATGAGACAGTGTTAGCTTAGCTGTAGCCAAAGTTAATAGACTTTGTTACTCCAACTTACGTATGCTGCACTTAGGGTTAGGGAACGGGTCAGTCATGTGGCAAGTCAGACCAACTCAATGTCGGAAAATCGCATCGTTGGAACAATGTGGGTCTGAATCCTTGTCAGGCTTGCAGCTCTTGCTGAGCTCTTCTCAATTCCCAAATGAACCCTAGCATTGCCAACAGATTATTGTTATTCATGTCAAATCAAAGTTATTATTAAAGTCCTTATTCTATTCCTTCACTGCAGACCAGTGTTCAGAGTGCAGCCTGAAGGTGAAGATGTTTTGGAGTGTTAAACAGGAACCCGAAAACCACCTGGACATCAGTACGTTTCATGCTTTTGCTCGCTCACACACACACACACACACACACACACACACACACACACACACACACACACACGCTTTTTGTCTTGTAAGGCTAACACGCACATCTTAACATTAATGTGTTGTTAAATTAGAATGGTTGCAGGTATTTAAAAAAAATAAGAATGGAAATAAACTTATGGTTTGGAAGTGGAAAATGTATTTTTGCTGCTGAAGTTGATCCAAATACCAGAGCTAAACACTGCATGATTACTCATTGTATATTTTCCTCCTCTAGACTTCCTGCACCTGCCTGTATGTAAAGAGGAGGTTTCCCCTGAACATGAGGAGATGAGCTCCAGTCTGGTCCAGGAGGTACCACAACCTCCACACATTAAAGATGAACCAGAGGAGCTACTTCAAAGACCAGAGGAGGCTGGTGGGTCAATTATGGCATTACTAGCAGCGAAAAGTTAAGATGAGGATGGAAACAGAGAGACAGAGGCTGTAGCCAGCACCTCAACTGAACACATTGAAACACAAGCTGATGTAGAGGACTGTGGAACATCACAGCCAACTAGTGGTGAACGCATGAACACGCATGAATACGCAAGCAAGCAAGTTAACAGACTTTGTTACTCAACTCACGTGTGCTGCATTTAGGGCGCGTATTCATGCGTTCACCATGCGAGTCAGACGGGTCAGGCTCAAATTATTAGGCCCGATTAAAGCTCTAATGCAACCCACAACATTATTTTGCTTACAGCTTGACTCTGGAGGTTGAACTCACTGTCTACCCACTGTGCAGTTAGGCTGATGAGCGACATTGGACTCACGCTACTGCTCCAAATGTCGGTGGTGAAACTAGCCGTCATAGCTGATTCCCCGCCATGATCTGATGGGGCTAGATTAATAGACTGCCTGTCAAATAGATTGTCTGATAATAATAATAATATAAGTTTGGAGGCGGTTCAAAGACATGGCAGGGAGAGAAACAGCAGAATGAATATCCTTGAGCATGTCTGTGTGATGTTGTAAACGGCATGTCAAGATACCTGTGATCCCAGCTTTAATGTAGTCCATGTAGTCCGGAGTGTTGATTACTTCCTTTGTCCGCGTTTCCTGCAGCTGTGTTAACATTTCCACCACATGTTCAGTACAGTATGTTGCACTTGCATGCCTACTGATCGTTTCAATTCAAGTTCATGAGGAAGAGGAGCTTGCAGCTCTTTCTGAGCTCTTCTGAATTCCCAAATGGTCCCTTGCATTGCCAACATATTCTTGTTATTCATGTCACATCAAAGTCCTTATTAATAAAGTCATTATTCTATTCCTTCATTGCAGACCAGTGTACAGAGTCCAGCCTAAAGTTGAAGAGGTTTTGGAGTGTTAAACAGGAACCCGAAAACCACCTGGACATCAGTACGGTTCATGCACTCTCTCTCTCTCTCTCTCTCTCTCTCTCTCTCTCTCTCTCTCTCTCTCTCTCTCTCTCTCTCTCTCTCTCTCTCTCTCTCTCTCTCACACACACACACACACTCAGGCTAACAGGCACATATTAACTTTTGTGTGGTGGTAATTTAGAATGTTTGCAGTAAAAAAAAATAAGAGTGAGAATAAAAATGGTTTGGAAGTATGTAAAATATATTTACAGCTGATGTTCATCAAACTACCAGAGCTAAACACTGCATGATATAATGTGAAGTTGAAACATTTAATGGTTTTCTCTCATTGTTTTCTCTCATTGCAGACTTCCTGCACCTGCATGCGTGTAAAGAGGAGGTTTCCCCTGAACACGAGGAGGTGAGCTCCAGTTTGGTCCAGGAGGAACCACAACCTCCACACATTAAAGAGGAACAAGAAGAGCTACTTCAAAGACCAGAGGAGGCTGGTGGGTCAATGATGACTTTACTAGCAGTGAAAAGTGAAGATGAGGATGAAAACAGAGAGACAGAGGCTGTAGCCAGCACCTCAACTGAACACATGAAAACAAAAACTGATGTAGACGACTGTGGAACATCACAAACAACCACAGATGACCAGTTCTTCTCTCCACACTGTTCTGAATCTGACGTCACTGAAGACAGTGATGACTGGGTGGAGACCAGGGAAGGTCAGTCGGTTGTAAAAGCACTGACTTCACGCAAGACACAAAATGTGGAAGAACAAACATTGTCTTCAAGCCAAAAGCTGTCCCAGGACCTGACATCGTCAAAAAAAACTCACTCCATGAGGAAACACACAGGGAAGAAACGTTTTAGTTGTAAAGATTGTGGCAAAATGTTTAATCAAAAGGGGAAGCTGAAGAGGCACACAGTAGTTCATACAGGGGAAAAGCCCTTTGCTTGCACAGTTTGTGGTAAAGGCTTTATTCAAAGTGGTAAGCTGAAAACACACATGAGGATACATACAGGGGAAAAGCCCTTTAATTGCACAGTTTGTGGTAAAGGCTTTAGTCGAAATGATATTCTGAAAACACACATGAGGATACATACAGGGGAAAAGCCCTTTAGTTGCAATGTTTGTGGTAAAGGCTATCGTACAATGACTCAGTTGAAAACACACATGAGGACACATACAGGGGAAAAGCCCTTTAGTTGCAAAGTGTGCGGTAAAGGCTTTAGTCAAAGTGGTGACCTAAAACCACACATGAGGACACATACAGGGGAAAAGCCCTTTAGTTGCAATGTTTGTGGTAAAGGCTATCATACAATGACTCATCTGAAATCACACATGAGGACACATACAGGGGAAAAGCCCTTTAGTTGCAATGTTTGCGGTAAAGGCTTTAGTCAAAGTGGTATCCTGAAAACACACATGAGGATACATACAGGGGAAAAGCCCTTTAATTGCACAGTTTGTGGTAAAGGCTTTAGTCGAAATGATATTCTGAAAACACACATGAGGATACATACAGGGGAAAAGCCCTTTAGTTGCAAAGTGTGCGGTAAAGGCTTTAGTCAAAGTGGTGACCTAAAACCACACATGAGGACACATACAGGGGAAAAGCCCTTTAGTTGCAATGTTTGTGGTAAAGGCTATCATACAATGACTCATCTGAAATCACACATGAGGACACATACAGGGGAAAAGCCCTTTAGTTGCAATGTTTGCGGTAAAGGCTTTAGTCAAAGTGGTGACCTGAAAAGACACATGAGGACACATACAGGGGAAAAGCCCTTTAATTGCAAAGTTTGCGGTAAAGGCTTCAGGCAAAGTGGTTACCTGAAAACACACATGAGGATACATACAGGAGAAAAGCCCTTTAATTGCACAGTTTGTGGTAAAGGCTTTATTCGAAATGATATTCTGAAAAAACACATGAGGACACATACAGGGGAAAAGCCCTTTAGTTGCAATGTTTGTGGTAAAGGCTTTAGTCAAAGTGGTATCCTGAAAACACACATGAGGACACATACAGGGGAAAAGCCCTTTAGTTGCAAAGTTTGCAGTAAAGGCTTTAGATATAGTAGTGGTCTGAAAACACACATGAGGACACATACAGGGGGAAAGCCCTTTAATTGCAAAGTTTGCAGTAAAGGCTTTAGTCAAATGACTAATCTGAAATCACACATGAGGACCCATACAGGGGAATAGCCCTTTAGTTACAACGACCAAAACCAAACAAAAAAAAGCTTCTTTCTAAATAATATTTTTCGTCAGGTCTCACTACGCCTCTCAGCCATGGTCAAATCCACGGTAACCTGAGACCTCTTGTGGTATATTGCTTTCATTTAATCCACATCATATGAATCACATGAATGAATATGGTTGATTAGTGTGTGTGTGTGTGTGTTTATTTTTTTTCCCTTCAAGTCCATTATCTTGTTGGCATCACTCTGTTTACTTGTTTAAATCTTACTTGCCATTTTGTTTTAGTTAAGTAGAAGTATTGTTTGTAAAGCCAAAGTTTGCTGTTATAGCTTTTTTAAATAAAAGTTGAACTGCTACATGTCTTTTGTGTGTTATATTATTACAGAAATGTTATCAAAAGATGTGTGGTTCACCTCTAATTGTGTACATAGTGTACTTAGGCCTACTCCACCCTATATACCTTGCAGTTTAAGCTATTACAACAAGGTTAAATATACCTTGTAAAGCCCATCACACACCGTCTGCGACCGCCGCGCGTCAAAACAGCCGCCTCCATTATTTTCAATGAACCTATCGCACACCGGCTCCGTCCGCTGCGTCGCCTGGCGCGCCGATAGAACCAGTTCTATTTTCCAGGCGGCGCCGCGCGGCAACGCGTCGCGTCGGACGGAGCCGGTGTGTTTTGGGCTTTAGTACACTATTACTACAGGGTGCATTATAAGTATACATTTGACAGCCTTGTGGTAGGGTGAGTGATATGTTTTGGTTAAAAAAAAAAGTTTTAACCAAAAAAGCCTATATTCTGATAGTAATCGTTTGTTCAGTAAAGGGTTCTCCAGCACTTCAAAAAACAGAAAATAGACCCTCCAGAAATATGCGGGCAAAAGTCCTTGGTTATGCGGGTTAAAATCCTTGATTTTGCGAGGAAAAATCCTTGAGTATGCGATTAAATATGCAGGGTTTTTATGTGCTTTTATGCAGTGGAATTGCGGAAACCTGTACACAACCAAGCATAAAATGACTTGTCTTAATGGGCCACTTCACCCCTGACACAACTTGATCTTATTTTAATGTTAATGGTATTTGTAATAGATAACAGTCGCACAATTTGAAATTTGCACTTTTGGACCAGAAAAAGAATGAAGTCTGTGTATTTGACTAGGGGTTGACTGGATTGCTGAATTCCTACAATGCCCATAATGCTTTGCTGCGCTGTTCCTCAGGGGGAGGCTGTAGGTGTGACTTTATCCTCCCATTTTCTACAAACAACAAATACACATGGAAGTGACCCAGTGTTGCCATGTCTGCTTATCATAAGCAACTTTGGGCTTATTTTTGTTGCTTGTAAATATTGGTGGTTCACTGGTTGATGTTTCTTTTTTTTTGCTTGTTTCTAAAATGTAGTTGATATTTGGGCTTTCTTCCAAATGTTTTTTACACCAGTGGTTCTCCATGAACATGCAAGGACCCCCAAATTAATTTGTATTTTCCCACGTAATTTGTGCCATGGAGCTATGTATTACATATGTGTTCAAATGTTTCAATGATATTCCACATTTGCACTTTATCCACTCAAGATTTTTTTTTAAATAGCCGGCAACTTTTTGCTAGCTTTTTTGGAGTGGATGACTGAAAAACACGACATGAAGCCCTTTCTTGTACAACGTGAAGTCTGCTTCTCCTTTTTCTTGAACCAGTAAACGGTTGGATTTGTTGGATTTGTTTTGGAAGAAAGTATTCACTCTTCAGGAATTAGACAGAGCCACTGCAGACACGCTGTCTGCGTTACGGTTGAAAATTGTCATACATGTAGCTTTTTATTAACCTGACGCTGCCAGATGAGGGCGGTATTGCGGAAACATATTCCCCAACACAACACTCATCTGGGATCTCTGACGGAGTTGAGCCCTGAGTCAGATCTGCTTCGTACCGAACCAATCAGCGTGAGCTAAAGGCGGGATGCGGATGTGACGGTATATAGACACGTCGATATGATTGGTTGTGTTTGCACGCCCACACGGTGATAGACAGACGCTCCCATCCAATCATCTACCATGTATCTTGAAAAAAAGGAACAGCCCCGTCATCGAATTTGCTTCCGCGATCCCAGATCCAAATAAGCTGTGAAACAAATTTGTGTAGCAAGCTTTTTGGATCTGGCAGCGTCAGGTTAGCTTTTTATAGCAAAGCAAACTAAATAGGCCTATATATAAATTACCATAGTAGGCCTATCACTAAACAAACGTGTTTTTCCTCAGAATTGTTTCGTCATTCCCACATCATGAAAAAGTCTGTGATTGACATTGAAGGGAGATATAATGCATTTTATAATAAAACAAAATTTACGTTTCATATTCATGTGCGACTCCCAATAATTTCAAACATGTTTCATTGTAACATTGTGTCATCATGCTTTTAATTAGTGGATATGGTAACATATTATGTTTTACTGTAGCCTACGTAGTTCAACTGTATAGTAAGCAATCCCCAGCAAAATGATTACATGAAGAGAATGTCAATGTACAACACGCTATGCAATAAATCTGCCATTTCTGCCAAATTAAATCGTCCAAATGAACACTATATGGAATTTGGGGTGCAACCTTTTTTTCATTGTTTACATATAGTCAATGAGCAGCAAGCAGGTGTACATCATGTAAACGTTTTATTAGATAACTTCATTATAGCTGGTTTCCCGAGTTTTGAAATTATGACATGAAGGCTTGGAAAAGGGAATGTTCTTCTTTATAAGGTGAACACAACTCTTCAGCAGTTCCTCTCACGCTTTGAAGGCTGAAAACGAGAGAACAATATATGGCCATCATCTATCTGACGTGAAGCCTGATTTATACTTTGTTGCATGCGTGACGTTGGTGCACCGAAAATAACAGACCTACAAGCTCACAAAGTCTCAAATCTGCGATGCGCTGTGAGCTTGTAGACCTTCTATTTTCGGGACGCAACGTAACGATATGATATAGAACATGGCTATGAACTGAACTGGAATCTTGATATGAAACAAATCTAGTACTACAACATTCTGAACAGTCTGAAATACACATACATACTCTCACATTAAAGCAATCAATTGCTAGATTATGCAAGTTTACATAATGTTTACACTTTGCAGAAATAGGCTACTATGGTTCACATGACGCTCGCTCGTATGACAGTCATGTTTCAGGGCTACTGAAATACTTACTTGACCAAGTAAAAAATATCCAGGGCCAGGCTGCCCTGCATGCTTGTTTCATCTGCGCCGGGGTTGCTCTTCTGTGTATTCCGGTTCAAATAAATGTTGTCCATGGAGTCCGTGGATTGGTATCACTCTGCACTGCAGACGCCATGATAGTACACAAACAATCTGAGGAATGCAGCGGTGGGGGTGGCCTGGGGTTGTAGCTGGAACGGAGTAGAGACTAGGGACACCCCTCGGGGCTGTCTTCAGGTGTAGGTGTAGGTGTAGCCGTGTGTAGGTGACGCGCATACTCTATGGCCCTCATTTATCAATCGAGTGTAAAATCTGCCACAGATTCGAGTGCAGGTTTCGTAGTACACCCACGTCGCCACGGCATTTATAAAGTGATCGCAAACAGCTGATCCTTCCTTAATTTCGTTCTCACGTTAATAAATGTGACGGCTGAAATCTATCTGGCACGCCCTATGAAATCAAGCCTCGCCCTCGTTTTTGCGACCTGAAAACGGCAATACGTTTACTGAAACCATGGCAACATGAAAAAATAGGTTTCTCCCGTGCCTTGCTGCGCCTCACTCTCTCATACACACGCACAGACGCACAGCACGCACACGCAACTTGCAAGCTGCCCAACTAACTGGTGTGTTGTTAAATAAATAAAAAACGAACACCTGCATGAATTAAATAAAGTTGTAGGCCTACCCTGTCTGTTTCTCCTCTCGCTTCCCTTATTGCTGCCCGCCTCACGGTCCTCACCCCTGCACGCCACGCACGCACGCACATATCGCAATTTGCAAGCAACTTTCACTGTGTGTTGTTAGTTGTATATTAAATTATTAAAGTATTTTTAATTGAATATACAACAAGATATATTAGTGAACGAAAACCTGAACCTGAACCATAATTAAATAACAAATAGGCACACACACGAACGGTGACACGCTGCTGTTTTGCAGGTGCTCCTCCTGTCCTGTCTGTCTGTCTCTCTCTATCACTGTGGTCCGTCCGTGACCAACTGCATGCACGTTCGACAGTCTAATTAGATTGCCTCGCAGTCGCTGCAGTGGCTGCAGGACTGTCAACTGTCAATTATATTAATGTGCAGCCAAAATATATGGTAGCCTACTGGTGGTGGTGGGCTGACTGGCTGGGTTAGCCTATACCTATCGCCGATGCGGTTCCCATGCACTTGCGCTGGGCTGGCACGGCACATTTGACATTCCAGTGACACGTCAGGTTTATTAAACGAGGAGGAGATTGCATATACCGTAACTCCAGAAAGACAAGTGCTGTTGGCCTGCTGTAGATTACAGTATATAGGCTACCCATGCATGTTGGGACTCTCCGCAGCTGCATTGCACTATAGGCTACTTTCCAACGTCATGGAAATATTCCAGCACAGACAGCCCAAATCCGCATGTATGCCGCATGGACATACATGCAGCATGAGAGAGGCTATCATGTCGTCAAGGCAGTCATAATCAACGTTTATGTAGTGATTTCTGATTTGATCATTGATGAACGAATCATAAACATATGGATGAAGGCTTGCCGCTTGCATGTGTGCTGGTATGTGTTGGCGACGCACGCCGCGCGGTCCCGTCCTCCCGAGCCCCGAAAATGATCTCGCTTTTATCTGAACTGTCAAAACTGTCAAAACCTGTCTAAGCACTTATTTAAATGGTGAATGATTAAGTCCCTTACGCCTATAGCCTGCTAGTACTTACTACAAATAGGCAGCTGTATGCTTGTCATTGTCACTTGGAAATAAAGGCGTGCAGTCCATTTATGCCTTTTTTTAATAAAATAAGCTAACACAATCATAAGCCGCATCACCGCATGCGCTCCAAAAAGTTGCTTGCATAACAAGGCCAGTAAATCACTGTTTGATTAAGCACAAACTAATACATTGTAAACATGTTATATTGTTTTTAATTGCGCGATTTTAATTACTTGTAAAGTTGGAAATCTCTCCCTTTTTTTTTTACATACACATACCGTTTTATATTAACATTTTAGGAGAGAAAACATATGTTTAGATGCCTGTGACAGCGTGTCAGCAGTTCAGACAATGCTGCTCCGCAGCTCGAAGACAGAAAAAAATGCGTACGCCAGTTGAGGAGCAGACGTTGAAATTGAACGTTGTCACGTTCAATTTCAAGCGTTGGCGGAAATGGTAAATGTCAAAAATGTCGGCAATTTCGGCGTGCACCCATATTTTGGCGTACGCACGGTTGATAAATGAGGGCCTAAGAGTCTAAGGCATGGGTGGGCAACTTTGACGATAGAGAGGGCCACAATATTTCTATACTCACTCCAGTGGGGCCACATTGCATATTAATGTCGTAGCATTTTTTTTTGCTATATTTGAATTGAAATCCTGAATATTTATTTTGCCATTTTTAAATTGGAATCCTGAAGTAAAAGTTTTATTGAATTTCAAATGGATTTTATTAAGGACCAACATATGGAATGTCAGAACAGGTCAGCTATGCAGATCTAAGGGTTTGAGGTCAGATGTAGAGTTGCTGGCTGGAACCATATGATCTAGGTGATGATCCAGTCTTCTCCATGTATGGCTATCCAGGGTTTGATGAGGTCAGTGTCGTGATCTTCATCTATGGCCATATATGGTGGCGTGCCATGTCATGAGGCGTTACCATACTGTATATGGACTTGTGATGTCACGAGGCGTTACCATATATGGAGGCATGATGTCATGAGTGTGACCATATGGAGGCGTGACCGGCCAACCACCGACCGACTGACAGGATATGCAGGTTTTCATAGTAAACTGTGACCCTCGGTCGCAATTATCGTCACAATATTGATTATTGCAATTATCGTCACAATATTGAATATTGCAATGTTATTTTGTATAGCCTACTGTCCAGCCCCTGTTGTTTAAATTATTTACATTTTAATTGAAAGACACAAGTTTGTGATCTGTGTTTGTCACTACAATGAAACAAAATATTGCCTTCTTTACCTGCCTCGTGTGCCTCTTTCATTTTTTTATGTTTTTTTTAAGGTTCATTCTAGAGCTACAACCCCACCTTTCAAGTTTGCCAAGATATAAGCACAAGCTATTCTATCAGCACCTGTTTTGTTTTGAGAAAAACACAGAGGCCAACTAGGAGATTAAAATGCCTTAGTTGAAAGTACAGTATCCATCAGACTATCATTCAGTGACAGTTATACATCTCCTCCACCAGGGGGCGAAAGGTTTTCAAGCAACAGTGCCTGGGTGCATTATTGCGCATGCGTCAAACACGACCCGGAACCAGTCCGGAACCCGGAACTTGTGGAAGTAGTTCATGTCGTCTTTACCACAACCACAACAAAGACACGCTCGTTTTCGTGGTGAAAACCGTCTCATAAAGGAGGACAAAACGTGTCAAAATGGAGTCTGTACGGCTGAAGATAAATGAACACATGACGTCGGTGGGAGAGGAGATATTATATGTTTTAGAAAAACAACAAAGTGTTGATGTTTCTCATGTGAAACATGATGTCAGAGTGTTTGTGTTGAAGCGCCTCACTGCGGCTGCACAATTCATGTGCAACCTTTTCCAGAGAGAGATGGAGACTCTACACAACATCAAACTATACACTGCAGGTAATGTTGTTACACACACACACACACACACACACACACATTTCGATTTCTTTATTTGAGTCCACATTTATAAAATACATTATCAAGGACACAAATATTTTCAGTTGCTTCTAATATACTACGCACTCGAAACATCACGTGTCTCAGTGCTTGAGTCCAAACAAGCCCTAAATGTACAGAATATAGGCAACACATGAACTTATTCACAGCAAACATTGGTCACTTCAGTCTGTCATATTACCAACACCGAAAGTAAATCATGGGTACAAAAAGCACCTTCTCCTCCAAATAGACCGGCTGCCTATAATGGAGGAGATTGAACAGTATGTTGCAAGCTGCTTTGCCTTACACTTGGACAACCCTATAATCCTCAAGCCTCTGACCACTAGCTTGTGGACATGGCCCAGGCTGCCAAATATATAAACAATGAGCTGACACGTATAGCCCAGTTGTATAATGGTCTGTACTAATGGTTGATATTTTACTTGTTTAGTAAGGAAAGCTTCCTCTAAACTTGAATCAAAAGCACAGCCAACTTCCAATAGAAAAACCTCTCTGCTGTTCAAGTCAATTATAATTAAATCTGGTGTATTTGCAGTTATATTTGCAAACACGGTTGGGTCATTGCATTAAAACATTTCTGGTTTCACACAGGAATCTTTGTGAAACACAACGGAGGAATGAAACATAGGTGACACATCTTTGGCAATAATGTTCACAATTCTGTCATGCCTGGCTATATACAGTCCTTGATATTACAGCCGTTTAATATATGAGACATAGATTCTATGGTCTGATGCTGTCCATGGTGTAGACAGTGAAGGTCATGATTATTGGGATACCAGATTGATAGATTCAGTTTGGTTGGCAGCCCTTGAAGGCGTGCCTTTACTGTGAAAATGAGAATGTCCTCATCAATCGCTGCATTTTTTTAGAATTGAGTGGGACACGGAGTGATTAGCTGATTGGAGGCACGCAAGCTTCCCTTGCAGCCGTACGTAGTCCTGTCCAGCGTCGTTTTCTATGTTGCTCTCTGAGCGCTAGAAGATGCGCACGCGCACCGTTGTTAGGGAGCGCGCTTGTTGTTCCGTCGTCGCGGCTTACTGTTGCGCGAGCGTTGATTGACAGGTCAGTGATCACAGATTCAGAGATGTGCACCGTCTCGTTGTCCGCTCCTTTCCACTCCAAAGAGACACCAGTCCAGTTACACAGATCGTTCAGATCAGGCCAGTCAGAGTTTACACCAAAACCAGTTGCGTTGGTATCCAATTTACCACTGGGCTTCTTTTTGAACCCGAAGAAGCTGGGGGCGTCTCTTGTTTTTTTGGTGTTAGCATCGTGTTATGCTTTAGCTATTGAAAAAAAGCAGATCTACAAGCTCGTAGCGCGCCACCGAGTGGCGCGCTACGAGCGGCGCGCTGCGAGCTTGTAGGTCTGCTATTTTTTGAAAAATCGAAGAACAACTGACATTTTTTTAAATCTGATCTCAGGTCAGAATGGGTTAATCAGACCAGTGTGTGTCCAGTGGAAACCTCTTATGAATCTGATCTAAGGTCAGAATGGGTTAACGGCGGCAGTTACGACGGGTGCGGTTGTTTAAGTTATTAACAAAAACAACATTGGCGTTCAGCGGTGCTTCGCCTCTGTGTTGTCACTCGTGCGTGCGCACACACACACACACACACACACACACACACACACACACACACACACACACACACACACACACACACACACACACACTCGAAATGTTTATTTATGTCCACATAATGAGAAGTACAGGAATACCTTGTACAAAGGACATAAACACTGCCAGTGCAGTTTGACAGTGGGAGAGCAGCCAGTTACAACGTGCATGGAGGCCAAAGCATCGTTACATACAGTACAGCTGACATGTCGGACACAGGGCAGCAGACATACATCATGGATAAAGGAAGCAACGCCTCCTCCAAATTGAGCGGCTTCCTATAATGGCTGAAACTGAGCAATACCTCGCTAACTGCTTGGCTCTCCTTTTGGAAAGGCCGGCCATTTGTAAGCCCCTCACAACATGCCCTAGGCTGCCAAAGATAAAAACTAAAAGTTTACATCTGTAGCCTAGCTGTGAGATGGTCTGCATTAGCTGCTGATACTTCAGCACTTTGGTAAGAAAGGCTTCTTCCAGGCTATAGTCAAAGGTACAGCCGACCTCGAGAATGAACACCACTCTATGGTTTTCATTTACAACAATGACATCAGGGGTGTTAGCTGAAATGTTAGAGAACACAGAATCATCATTACACAGTTTAAACATCCTCGGCTTCACAGTAGAATGCTTATATAGCATGATGGAGGACCTGAAAATGGAAGAGATGTCTTTCGATATCAAATCCACTATTCTGTCAGGCCTACATATGTAAAGGCCCCTGTAAACATGGCAACCATTTAAGATGTAGGACATGGTTTCAGCTATTTGTTCATGGCCATGATGGATACAGTGAGGAGCATGATTGCCTGGAAACCAGATGGAGAGATTAATTTTAGAAGGTAGAACCTGTAATCTCGTTTCAAAGTAAAAACAACAATGCACTCATCAATGGCAACATTTTTGAACACAGAGTGAGAGACAGAATGGCACACACACACACACACACACACACACACACACACACACACACACACACACACACACACACACACACACACACAGTCAAACTATAAACTGCAGGTAATATTCCACAGACTGACACAACACATTACAAGTAGGCCTATACAGTATTACACACAACACCAAACTACACACACAACCAGGCGCATGGGGCCAGGAACCCTCCATAACACAGCAGCAACATTTGTGAACTGTTGCGACAAAAGAAGGTTAGACAATGGAATACAACCACTCTAGGGACAGAGCTGCTACCTTTTAATACTTCTTAAAGCTGCTATAAGCAATATGTCAAAATTTGAATGACTTTCTTTTATTTTTTTCAGACAGCCAGCAATGGGTAGAACGCTCCCAAAACAAAAGTAGTCTCTGTGACCCATCTAGGGGCCGCAATCTGCATTCATAGATGTTTCTAGAAGCTTTGTCATTGGTCGAAATAAAAACCTGGACGCAATGACTAACCAATCAGGAAGTGGACAGGCAAATCGACAAATGACAAAGCTTCTAGGTAAATCTTTGAATGCAGATTTTGGCCCCAAGATGCGTCACAGAGACAAACATTGTTTTGGGAGCGTTCTACCCATTGCTGGCTGTCTGAATATAAAAAAGGTAATTAAAAGGTTGACTTATTATTGCTTATAGCAGCTTTAAGTTGAGTTTTCAGTATATGGCACCCACACCAGTTATAAGAACTTTCCGCACCTGAAGCCAGCGAAGTGACGAAGGAATGATGCATGTAGCTGCTCCAAATCTACTCACAACGCGTCTTTGCATCGTTACGTTCAAATAATAAATGTAATTGAACTTTTAATCTTGTTTAAGTAATGATTTTGTTTCGTTGATTGTATTGTCTATTCCTTTATGACTGCTAAATAAATAAACTAAACTAAACAAACCTGGGTTGCGGCATGGGATGCATCTGTGTGTGGTTCTGCTAAAAACATACACAATAGTGAGCTCATGTTCCAGTACTCTCACGGGACTATGGCAACACTCATTGACAAACAGTTTAGGAAAGCAACTCTCTACAATCTGGTGTTTACATCAGGATGGGGGACAATGATTTTAGCACTTACCTAGTGACTGCACCTTTCAACTGAATAGAGCATGGTAGACGTCCATAGTTTTGATTTGATTACATGATGGCATAATGTAAGTTTGCTGAATGATAACCAAAAGTTCTTTCTACTGGTGATTTCCACAGAGCACCACAAAGGCAGGTCTACAGTATCTAGAGAGATGGCCTCCAAAACATCGATGTTATCAGAGGAACAGCGACAGACGGACCAGGGACGTGGACTGTTTGATGCAACGAAGCAATCTGTAGTAAAGTTGTGCAAGATAGGTAGGCCCCTATGTACTGTTTTATTTTCAACATGTAGTAAAAATTATACACAATAGCTATGTACTGTTTTATTTACTGCAGTAGTAAAGTTGTACAGCATAGGTGTAGTGTGGCACAACCTTGACGCCAGTAAAACTATGCCTAAACCTAACATCATGGTTGTGCTACGGTTCAGTGATGCAAATAGCCTGCATCCTGCATCCTTAGACTCACTAAATTGAGAAATAACGCAATCATGTCACCCACCGGGGGTCCTGGGATGCAATACTGTACTCTATCGTCATTGAAGTAGGACTCATAAAATTACCCTGGGACCCATCTCTAAAAGACCACCCCTGGGTCCCTGGACCCATTACATTGAAAACATATTTAAACTATTAAACACACACACAGCCTCTGATGAGACAGCGTTAGCTTAGCTGTAGCCAAAGTTAACAGACTTTGTTACTCCAACTTACGTATGCTGCACTTAGGGTTAGGGAACGGGTCAGTCATGTGGCAAGTCAGACCAACTCAATGTCGGAAAATCGCATCGTTGGAACAATGTGGGGCTGAATCCTTGTCACCACCACAGCTGCTGAGCTCTTCTCAATTCCCAAATGATCCCTTACATTGCCAACAGATTATTGTTATTCAAGTCAAATCAAAGTTATTATTAAAGTCCTTATTCTATTCCTTCACTGCAGACCAGTGTTCAGAGTGCAGCTTGAAGGTGAAGATGTTTTGGAGTGTTAAACTGGAACCCGAAAACCACCTGGACATCAGTACGGTTCATGCTTTTGCTCGCTCGCACACACACACACACACACACACACACACACACACACACACGCTTTTTGTCTTGTAAGGCTAACACGCACATCTTAACTTTAATGTGTTGTTAAATTAGAATGTTTGCAGGTATTTAAAAAAAAATAAGAATGGAAATAAACTTATGGTTTGGAAGTGGAAAATGTATTTTTGCTGCTGAAGTTGATCCAAATACCAAAGCTAAACACTGCTTGCTCATTATGATTACTCATTGTATATTTTCCTCCTCTAGACTTCCTGCACCTGCCTGTATGTAAAGAGGAGGTTTCCCCTGGACATGAGGAGATGAGCTCCAGTCTGGTCCAGGAGGAACCACAACCTCCACACATTAAAGATGAACCAGAGGAGCTACTTCAAAGACCAGAGGAGGCTGGTGGGTCAATGATGGCATTACTAGCAGCGAAAAGTTAAGATGAGGATGGAAACAGAGAGACAGAGGCTGTAGCCAGCACCTCAACTGAACACATTGAAACACAAGCTGATGTAGAGGACTGTGGAACATAACAGCCAACTAGTGGTGAACGCATGAATACGCAAGCAAGCAAGTTAACAGACTTTGTTACTCAACTCACGTGTGCTGCATTTAGGGCGCGTATTCATGCGTTCACCATGCGAGTCAGACGGGTCAGGCTCAAATTATTAGGCCCGATTAAAGCTCTAATGCAACCCACAACATTATTTGACTTACAGCTTGACTCTGGAGGTTGAACTCACTGTCTACCCACTGTGCAGTTAGGCTGATGAGCGACATTGGACTCACGCTACTGCTCCAAATGTCGGTGGTGAAACTAGCCGTCGTAGCTGATTCCCCGCCATGATCTGATGGGGCTAGATTAATAGACTGCCTGTCAAATAGATGGTCTGATAATAATAATAATATAAGTTTGGAGGCGGTTCAAAGACGTGGCAGGGAGAGAAACAGCAGAATGAATATCCTTGAGCATGTCTGTGTGATGTTGTAAACGGCATGTCAAGATACCTGTGATCCCAGCTTTAATGTAGTCCATGTAGTCCGGAGTATTGATTACTTCCTTTGTCCGTGTTTCCTGCAGCTGTGGTAACCTTTCCACCACATGTTCAGCACAGTATGTTGCACTTGCATGCCTACTGATCGTTTCAATTCAAGTTCATGAGGAAGAGGAGCTTGCAGCTCTTTCTGAGCTCTTCTGAATTACCAAATGGTCCCTTGCATTGCCAACGTATTCTTGTTATTCATGTCACATCAAAGTCCTTATTATTAAAGTCCTTATTATATTCCTTCATTGCAGACCAGTGTACAGAGTCCAGCCTGAAGGTGAAGAGGTTTTGGAGTGTTAAACAGGAACCCGAAAACCACCTGGACATCAGTACGGTTCATGCACTCTCTCTCACTCTCTCTCACACTCTCACACACACACACACACACACACACACACACACACACACACACACATTTTCACACACTCAGGCTAACAGGCACATATTAACTTTAGTGTGGTGGTAATTTAGAATGTTTGCAGTAAAATAAATTGTGGAAGTGGAAAATATATTTACAGCTGAAGTTCATCAAACTACCAGAGCTAAACACTGCATGATATCATGTGAAGTTGAAACATTTAATGGTTTTCTCTCATTGTATATTTTCCTCCTCTAGACTTCCTGCACCTGCCTGTATGTAAAGAGGAGGTTTCCCCTGAACATGAGGAGATGAGCTCCAGTCTGGTCCAGGAGGAACCACAACCTCCACACATTAAAGATGAACCAGAGGAGCTACTTCAAAGACCAGAGGAGGCTGGTGGGTCAATGATGGCATTACTAGCAGTGAAAAGTGAAGATGAGGATGAAAACAGAGAGACAGAGGCTGTAGCCAGCACCTCAACTGAACACATTGAAACACAAGCTGATGTAGACGACTGTGGAACATCACAAACAACCACAGATGACCAGTTCCTCTCTCCACACTGTTCTGAATCTGATGTCACTGAAGACAGTGATGACTGGGTGGAGACCAGGGAAGGTCAGTCGGTTGTAAAAGCACTGACTTCACGCAAGACACAAAATGTGGAAGAACAAACATTGTCTTCAAGCCACAAGCTGTCCCAGGACCTGACATCGTCAAAAAAACCTCACTCCATGAAGAAACACACAGGGAAGAAACGTTTTAGTTGTAAAGATTGTGGCAAAATGTTTAATCAAAAGTGGACGCTGAAGAGGCACACAGTTGTTCATACAGGGGAAAAGCCCTTTGCTTGCACAGTTTGTGGTAAAGGCTTTGGTCAAAGTGGTGACCTGAAAACACACATGAGGACACATACAGGGGAAAAGCCCTTTAGTTGCAATGTTTGTGGTAAAGGCTTTTGTAAAATCAGTAATCTGAAATCACACAAGATGATACATACAGAGGAAAAGCCCTTTAGTTGCAATGAGTGCGGTAAAGGCTTTAGCCAAAGTGGTGACCTGAAAAGACACATGAGGACACATACAGGGGAAAAGCCCTTTAGTTGCAATGTGTGCTGTAAAGGCTTTAGCCAAATCAGTAATCTGAAATCACACAAGATGATACATACAGAGGAAAAGCCCTTTAGTTGCAATGAGTGCGGTAAAGGCTTTAGTCAAAGTGGTGACCTGAAAAGACACATGAGGACACATACAGGGGAAAAGCCCTTTAGTTGCAATGTGTGCGGTAAAGGCTTTAGTCTAAGTGGTGACCTGAAAAAACACATGAGGATACATACAGGGGAAAAGCCCTTTAATTGCTTAGTTTGCGGCAAAGGCTTTAGTCAAATCAGTAATCTGAAATCACACAAGATGATACATACAGAGGAAAAGCCCTTTAGTTGCAATGAGTGCGGTAAAGGCTTTAGTCTAAGTGGTGACCTGAAAAAACACATGAGGATACATACAGGGGAAAAGCCCTTTAATTGCTTAGTTTGCGGTAAAGGCTTTAGTCAAATCAGTAATCTGAAATCACACAAGATGATACATACAGAGGAAAAGCCCTTTAGTTGCAATGAGTGCGGTAAAGGCTTTAGTCAAAGTGGTGACCTGAAAATACACATGAGGATACATACAGGGGAAAAGCCCTTTAATTGCACAGTTTGTGGTAAAGGCTTTAGTTTAAATGATATTCTGAAAACACACATGAGGATACATACAGGGGAAAAGCCCTTTAGTTGCAATGTGTGCGGTAAAGGCTTTAGTCAAAGTGGTGACCTGAAAACACACATGAGGATACATACAGGGGAAAAGCCCTTTAGTTGCAAAGTTTGCGGTAAAGGCTTTAGTCAAAATCATCATCTGAAATCACACATGAGGACCCATACAGGAATAGCCCTTTAGTTGCAACGACCAAAACCAAACAAAAAAAAGCTTCTGACTAAATAATACATTTGAAAGACCACATGACCACTGTTGTTTAAGGATCTCTGATTGTCAATAAAGTATTCAGGGTAGTTTCTATTGTTTGAACCATTTCTGATAATAACATTTAATATTTTCCATATACCTGAAATATTGTTCTTGTTATTCTCTAATAGTTTACTATAATATTCTTTCTTGCATGTCCTCATAATATTAGTTAATTTATTTTTGTATTTCTTATATTTATGCTCTGCCTCTACAGTTCTTTGTTTTAGTAATTGCTTATAGAGAGTGTTCTTTTTTTTTACAAGCATTATGCAGTCCTTTTGTGACCCATGGTCTGTTAGTGTGGTTTTGGTTTAGCCTGCCATTGATTTTCTTTATTGGACAGTTGGTGTTATATAATGACTTGAATATTTCAAGAAATGTTTCGTAGGCTTTGTCAGTGTCGCCTTCTTCATAAAGGTTATTCCAATTCTGTGCTAGTAAATCATTTCTAAATGCATTCGTGTTTTGTTCTGTTCTTATTCTCTTCTTATTCTAATAATTTGGTCTTCTTTTCCTTTCACATAGTCACAGTCATAGATCACAAAAACTGGCAGATGGTCACTGATGACATTCATAAGCAGTAGTGGTGTCAATAAATATCGATATGAATCGATAATCGATTTTAACATTAACGATGCGACTACATCGATGCACGTGTGTCTGGATCTGTCAAAATAGCGTCTGCATCGGACGTTGGTTCGATCCTAAAGCTGCAAATCGATATAATTCAACTAACTGCAGGAAAAACAGATGTACAAGCCCAAAGCGCTGTGCATTGCGACGGGTAGATAACTTGTAGATCTGCTACTTCCAGCGCAGGACGGGAGCATGCTTATGATGACGCTCTATATGCATCAGCAGCCAGCTACAACAGACGAGCACTAGCAGCATAAAACCACTCGTCGTCAGACGGAATACACACGCAGATACGAGTCACGACACAACTTTATGTGCTTTGCCTTTCATCCACGCTTCTATAGCCTTTTACATTTCATTTCCCATCCACGGGCACAAGCAACGTGATATCAACAGCTTCCACCCGATCTGGATGGTCGTGTTGTTTCTGACGAGGGTAGCAACTAGTTAGCATGGGAGCTAACATTAGTTTAACTCTGGTCCATATCGTTAGAAGGAGTCCTCCTTAATAACTCTATGGTCCATCCGTTCCCCAACCCTCACACTCGATGCTGCGTTTACACGGGCAGACACAAAGACGAATGGGAATATCATTTGGAGCAGGCCGAGCAGCTACTGTACACGTCTGTTTGCATCGACAGTATGACTGTATCGTTGCGTCTGCAGGCAGACCTGTCAAAACAATGCACTTCCCAAAGCTCAGAGATATGCCACCACCTATAAGTTCAAACCCAGAATGTCTTTCCCCAGCTATCTCATTCCACTTTCATTTATTTTATTCCATAGTCTTAGTTTTTCTCTTATAAAGTTGTTTTTATTAGTTTTCTAATGTTCCCCTTGAAAAGCGTCTAAGTACTCAGAGAAGCATTATATAAATAATAATATTACCACTTTTTTAATTGCCTATGCTTATGTAGTCACTATTCATTCATTGATTCACTCGTATCCAAATCCATTTGAAAAAAAAGCTCACTGATCAGGTCAAATAGGCCTATTGATATGCGATTAAAATGTGATTAATTGAGATTAATTAATCACAAATCCTCCAATTAATTACATGTTTTTTAATGAAGTCCCAACCCTATTCTTTATAGATCTAGCTTCAAATTAAAAATCTAAAAAAGGTTAAATGTGTCAGATCGCACCGTATCGTATCGAATCGCATCGAATCGCCTCAAATTCCACAAAATCGAAATCGCATCGAATTCCACCGAATCGAATTCGAATCGTTCTGTGTATAAACGTATCGTCTCTGTGCATATCGATACGTATCAAATCGTCTTGTAAAGGAGAGATGCACACCCCTAATAAGCAGCCCACTCACTAAACTGTTCTCCATATAATTTGTAAATATATGGATATAGACTCAGGCTGTACATTGTGTCAATGAATTACTCTGTCATTCTATTTTTATTGGGATTTAATAGATTTATATTGTGATCTCCGCAAATGAATGTAACCTTATGATTGGTGTTGGCGAATAACACTTCTATGCTGTCCTTGAATTTCTCAACGCTTGAATCCGGTGCTCTTATGTACACACAACTGCAGATTATGTTTTTTTGCTTTTCCATATTAATCTCTACTGTAATACATTCCATCAGGTCGTCAATAGAACGTTGTCATGCTCTCAACAACCTTGTAATTTACGCTATTTTCAATGTATAGGGCCACACCCCCTCCTCTTTTCCCCCTACTGTTCATATAGTTGAGCTCATATCCATTAATTTCAAAATCAATTCCCTTCTCTGGGCAGAGCCAGGTTTCAGATAATGCAATGATATTAAATGGCTTTTTGAATTTATTTAAGTAGTCTCTGATACTTGTGTAGTTAGCGTTCAAACTTCTACTATTGAAGTGAACAATGGATATTCCATGATCTATAGCTTAACATTCAAGTCATTGTACTGTTCATCGGTGTAGTAGCAACATGTATTATTTAAATGGTCAAATAAGTTATTGTCTGGATCAATGTCTTGTTCAAGTTCCTGCATGATAGGGTGGTACCTTATTTATAAAATAGATAATAAAGTCCAGCAAAGGGAAGACTAGAAAATAAACGCAAAGAACAAAATTAAAGTAGAAAAACAAAATAGAGCGCCGATTTCCCGTAAGGCGTCTATAGCAGCATGAGTAGAAAAAACAAGAAGTCAGTGGAATCCAACCAGAAGCCGGCATGTGTATCCATGCATTGTTTAACGTCCACGACACAAAATCATGCATTATCCCTCGAGAGGTAAATATTTGTCCCATGCAGAAGAGAGTTTTAAGGAGCAGTGAGCAGCATACATGTAGGATCAATACAGCAGCCGACAAATATTTGTCCCATGCAGAAGAGAGTTTTAAGGAGCAGTGAGCAGCATACATGTAGGATCAATACAGCAGCCGACAACACGTGAA
The DNA here is from genome assembly GCF_963924005.1 of Protomyctophum bolini. Lineage (NCBI taxonomy): Eukaryota > Metazoa > Chordata > Actinopteri > Myctophiformes > Myctophidae > Protomyctophum > Protomyctophum bolini. Next base: position 5,443,248 of record NC_137880.1, on the reverse strand, counting down.
AAAAATAATCCATGCAAAAAGTTGCAAGGAGGTTAAAAGAATTTGTAGGATATCCATCATGCGATTTAAGTTTGTTTTACTTCGCTGTAGGATTTAGCTAAGCCATCAATGTTGCTTTACTTATACTCGTCTAGGTCACTGAGTTTGTTTACCTTGATAACTTTTCCATCCTCAGGCGTGGCATCCGTGGATCCATTCAACTTGATAAACACATTGCAGTTCCTCGTCCACGTTGCTTGAATTTTCTTTTGCTTCTTCATGGTGCGAGCTTCTTTTGCAATCATGGCGTTCCTCTGCGTGAGGTGTTCATTCGTATACACGTTTGTATCGGAGTAGCTTCATTCTTTGCATGATTAGCTCCGTTTTGTGTTTACGATTGGCGAAACGCATGATTATTGCTGTCGGGGTTTTTCTTATCCTTGCGTGGAAGAGTATGGCACACTGAGATGTTCTTTGGGTCCAGGTGAATATCATGGCTCTCCAAGAAGCTGGTGACTTGCATCTCGAGAGTTTGCAGGTCCTCGACTGGAGCGTCTTCTCCATTGTTTGTGCCAGGAGCGGCCGCCCTCGCATATGATCTTGGTTTAGTCAGAATGATGTCATCTCTTCTTGAGTATTGTTCAATATCATCAAGTCTCTTTTCAAGGTGGTTTTTTTTTCCATCTTTTTCTTTTGCCTGGGTTTGTAGGGTTTTAACCTCCTTCATGAGGTTAGCCAATTCAGTTTGTAGCTTGACAACCTCGCTGATCTCTCTGCACCCATGAAGTTTAAGGACTTTTTGATTTCCTCAATGTCCTCCTCCAACTTGCGTGTGTTTGCCTGCTTTCTTGTTCCGTTTTCCGTTTCAGTCGCTTCTGTATTGAATTGAATAGATTTTAGTATTTTAATTTGTTTGAGCAGCGGTTCCTGCACGGTTCCTCTGCTTTCCAAAGGTGGTTGCCAGGTCCAGGTTATTGTGTAAATAGTGTACTTAGGCCTATCCCAGCCTACCTTGTAATTAACCTATTACTACAAGGTTCATTATACCTTGAAAGTAAACTATTACTACAGGGTGCATTATAAGTATTTGACAGCCTACATACCTTGTGGTAGGGTGAGTGATATTTTTTGGTTAAAACTTTTTAAATGTTTTGTTGAAGGTTAAATATTCTGATAGTAATCATTGTTATGTTTGTTCAGTAAAGGGGTTCTCCCTGTCTCTCCAGCTCTTCAGTAAACAGAAAATAGACCCTCCAGAAAAATGCGGGCAAAAGTCCTTGGTTATGGCAGGTTAAAATCCTTGATTTTGCGGGCAAAAATCCTTGATTATGCCATACAGGGGTTTTATTTGCGGAAACCTGTACACAACCAAGCATGAAATAAATTGTTTTAAAAAAAATTGCAGATGCACAAGCCCACAGTGCGGCACAAAGTGACAGGCTGTGAGCTTGTAGATCTGCTATTGTTGAATATAGGCCTAACGCTATTCAAAAATAAGTCAAAAATTACACAGATGCTTAATTTCTGGTTTTAATTGGTTCTTCACAGAGTGAATAGCAAGACATTAGCACCACTGAGCAATACATATCTCATATACATGTAGGCAGTCGGTTCAGATAAGCAGAACAGACATTAATTATGAACGATTACATCAGCCCAGGTCTGTTTTCTATGTGTTGCAGTTGCATATTGGTCCAGTAGAGATGGGAGACAGGTCATGGCCATGTTGTGTGCTGCTCCCTCTACTGGATGAAACACATATTGATTGTGTTGATTCATTTCAGGTCAGAAAGCGTAGCTACTACTAGAGGAAAGGCAGACAGTTGACTGCATTTCCGAAGTGAGCTCTTTGCTGCCCCTGAAAACCGTCTCTGCTTAACGATAGATGGGCAGGCAGCAAATCATCTTGTTCCCCCCAACAAAGAGTTGATGGATAGATAGATAGATAGACTGAATGACAACTCATTTCATTCAGTTGTCATTCAGTTATAGTATATACTATTTATTGATTGATTAAACACTTTATTAACAGGCTAGGGCCTAGGCTTGTTTCCATTATGGTCCTCTGTATAATATGGGAATCGGTCAGAATCGGTATCGTCAGACATGACACTGCAAATAATCGGAGATCGAATGTCAGGTCATAATTTCATAATCGTGCGGCCCTACTATTTGACAACTTGGCCAATGTTTGACCAATTTAGTTTGTTGATTACTGGCCTTTTTGTGTAGATCATGTCTGTCTGTCTGTCTGTCTGTCTGTCCGTGTGTCTGTCCCGCTATCCAAATATGGAGTGTGTTGCATCAGCAATCACTCAGCTCCATATATGGGCACAAAAGGGGCCAGGTCCACTCAGCTCCATATATGGGCACAAAAGGGGCACCATATAAGGAGTCCCCAAAGCAGCTATACGTCCAAAACCCAAATATGTACGAGCTGCGTTCGCTTCCCGCGTTTGCGCGTCTTACTTGTAACTTTAGTGTATCAGTCACTTTAATGGACAGGTAGGCTATCAGTCAAAAGGGAGACATCGAAGTGGAATGACGGGTATTTAAGGACCAACATATGGAATGTCAGAACAGGTCAGCTATGCAGATTTAAGGGTTTGAGGTCAGATGTAGAGTTGCTGGCTGGAACCATAGATGCAGATCTAGGTGATGATCCAGTCTTCTCCATGTATGGCTATCCAGGGTTTGATGAGGTCAGTGTCGTGATCTTCATATATGGCCATATATGGTGGTGTGCCATGTCATGAGGCGTTACCATACTGTATGTATATGGACTACATACTTGGAGGCAAAGCTTTTCTTTCTTTTTTGAGGGGCCTCAAAATGGGTGGTCCTTTAAGAGCTTAAGAAAATGTATGTATTTTCCTCCTATACACAGGTTTAATGTTTGTCTTCAGTTCAATGTTTGTTTTGTAAATGTCATTGACACTGAAGGGAAAATGTACGTCATAATGTAACTCATTACGTCATATTGTCTCTTTATTGTTTGTGTTGGCACCGTCTGTTTTACATCACCATTACATCACCTAATCAACATGAGTTAGACTTTGATATTAGCGCCCCTCACTTCACACTGGTGTGATTATTTTGAGGGGCGCTGCCGTGCTAGCCCCTCCTATACACAGGTTTAATGTTTGTCTTCAGTTCAATGTTTGTTTTGCAAACGCCATTGACAATGACGGGAACATTTAAGTCGTAATGTGCTCATTACGTCATATTGTCTCTTTATTGTTAATGGCGTTTAATGTTTGTGTTTGCACCGTTTGTTTTATATCAACACATCACCATTACATCACCTAATCAACATGAGTTAGACTTTAATATATTAGCGCCCCTCACTTCACACGGGTGTGATTTTTTAATTTCACACTGTTATCCGTACGGTACTTTGTATCTACTGATAGCAAATATGTGTATGTGTCTTGTCCTGGTGTTATACGGTTCAAATAGCAGATCTACAAGCGAACGTGTCACGATGACATGTGAGCTAGTAAATCTGCTAGATCTACAAACTCTAAATGTCTTCAGAGTGTGATACCATTAACACGCCCTGAGGTGAGAAGCGACTGAGGTCGCGTGCACGACAGGATATGCAGGTTTTCATAGTAAACTGTGACCCTCGGTCGCAATTATCGTCACAATATTGATTATTGCAATTATCGTCACAATATTGATTATTGCAAATATGTTATTTTGTATAGCCTACTGTCCAGCCCCTGTTGTTTAAATTATTTACATTTTAATTGAAAGACATATCTGACAGAAGTTTGTGATCTGTGTTTGTCACTTTACAATTAAACAAAATATTGCCTTCTTTACAACGTGTGCCTCTTTCAGATATAAGCACAAGCTATTCTATCAGCACCTGTTTTGTTTTGAGAAAAACACAGAGGCCAACTAGGAGATTAAAATGCCTTAGTTGAAAGTACAGTATCCATCAGACTATCATTCAGTGACAGTTATACATCTCCTCCACCAGGGGGCGAAAGGTATTCAAGCAACAGTGCCTGGGTGCATTATTGCGCATGCGTCAAACACGACCCGGAACCTTGTGGAAGTAGTTCATGTCGTCTTTACCACAACAAAGTCACGTTCGTTTTCGTGGTGAAAACCGTCTCATAAAGGAGGACAAAACGTGTCAAATGGAGTCTGTACGGCTGAAGATAAATGAACACATGACATCGGTGGGAGAGGAGATATTATATGTTTTAGAAAAACAACAAAGTGTTGATGTTTCTCATGTGAAACATGATGTCAGAGAGTTTGTGTTGAAGCGCCTCACTGCTGCTGCACAATTCATGTGCAACCTTTTCCAGAGAGAGATGGAGACTCTACACAACATCAAACTACACACTGCAGGTAATGTTGTTACACACACACACACACACACACACACACACACACACACACACACACTTCGATTTATTTATTTGAGTCCACATTTATAAAATACATTATCAAGGACACAAATATTTTAAGTTGCTTCTGATATACTACGCACTCGAAACATCACGTGTCTCCGTGCTTGAGTCCAAACAAGCCCTAAATGTACCTACAGAATATAGGCAACACATGAACTTATTCACAGCAAATATTGGTCACTTCAGTCTGTCATATTACCAACACCGAAAGTAAATCATGGGTACAAAAGCACCTAATTCTCCTCCAAATAGACCGGCTGCCTATAATGGAGAAGATTGAACAGTATGTTGCAAGCTGCTTTGCCTTACACTTGGACAACCCTATAATCCTCAAGCCTCTGACCACTAGCTTGTGGACATGGCCCAGGCTGCCAAATATATAAACAATGAGCTGACACGTATAGCCCAGTTGTATAATGGTCTGTACTAATGGTTGATATTTTACTTGTTTAGTAAGGAAAGCTTCCTCTAAACTTGAATCAAAAGCACAGCCAACTTCCAATAGAAAAACCTCTCTGCTGTTCAAGTCAATTATAATTAAATCTGGTGTATTTGCAGTTATATTTGCAAACACGGTTGGGTCATTGCATTGAAACATTTCTGGTTTCACACAGGAATCTTTGTGAAACACAACGGAGGAATGAAACATAGGTGACACATCTTTGGCAATAATGTTCACAATTCTGTCATGCCTGGCTATATACAGTCCTTGATATTACAGCCGTTTAATATATGAGACATAGATTCTATGGTCTGATGCTGTCCATGGTGTAGACAGTGAGGGTCATGATTATTGGGATACCAGATTGATAGATTCAGTTTGGTTGGCAGCACTTGAAGGCGTGCCTTTACTGTGAAAATGAGAATGTCCTCATCAATCGCTGCATTTTTTTTAGAATTGAGTGGGACACGGAGTGATTAGCTGATTGGAGGCACGCAAGCTTCCCTTGCAGCCGTACGTAGTCCTGTCCAGCGTCGTTTTCTATGGTGCTCTCTGAGCGCTAGAAGATGTGCACGCGCGCCGTTGTTAGGGAGCGCGCTTGTTGTTCCGTCGTCACGGCTTACTGTTGCGCGAGCGTTGATTGACAGGTCAGTGATCACAGATTCAGAGATGTGCACCGTCTCGTTGTCCGCTCCTTTCCACTCCAAAGAGACACCAGTCCAGTTACACAGATCGTTCAGATCAGGCCAGTCAGAGTTTACACCAAAACCAGTTGCGTTGGTATCCAATTTACCACTGGGCTTCTTTTTGAACCCGAGGAAGCTGGGGGCGTCTCTTGTTTTTTTGGTGTTAGCATCGTGTTGTGCTTTAGCTATTGAAAAATAGCAGATCTACAAGCTCGTAGCGCGCCACCGAGTGGCACGCTACGAGCGGCGCGCTGCGAGCTTGTAGGTCTGCTATTTTTTGAAAAATCGAAGAACAACTGACATTTTTTTAAATCTGATCTCAGGTCAGAATGGGTTAATCAGACCAGTGTGTGTCCAGTGGAAACCTCTTATGAATCTGATCTCAGGTCAGAATGGGTTAACGGCGGCAGTTACGACTGGTGCGGTTGTTTAAGTTATTAACAAAAACAACATTGGCGTTCAGCGGTGCTTCGCCTCTGTGCTGCCACTCGTGCGTGTGCACACACACACACACACACACACACACACACACACACACACACACACACACACACACACACACACACACTTGAAATGTTTATTTATGTCCACATAATGAGAAGTACAGGAATACCTTGTACAAAGGACATAAACACTGCCAGTGCAGTTTGACAGTGGGAGAGCAGCCAGTTACAACGTGCATGGAGGCCAAAGCATCGTTACATACAGTACAGCTGACATGTCGGACACAGGGCAGCAGACATAAATCATGGATAAAGGAAGCAACGCCTCCTCCAAATTGAGCGGCTTCCTATAATGGCTGAAACTGAGCAATACCTCGCTAACTGCTTGGCTCTCCTTTTGGAAAGGCCGGCCATTTGTAAGCCCCTCACAACATGCCCTAGGCTGCCAAAGATAAAAACTAAAAGTTTACATCTGTAGCCTAGCTGTGAGATGGTCTGCATTAGCTGCTGATACTTCAGCACTTTGGTAAGAAAGGCTTCTTCCAGGCTATAGTCAAAGGTACAGCCGACCTCGAGAATGAACACCACTCTATGGTTTTCATTTACAACAATGACATCAGGGGTGTTAGCTGAAATGTTAGAGAACACAGAATCATCATTACACAGTTTAAACATCCTCGGCTTCACAGTAGAATGCTTATATAGCATGATGGAGGACCTGAAAATGGAAGAGATGTCTTTCGATATCAAATCCACTATTCTGTCAGGCCTACATATGTAAAGGCCCCTGTAAACATGGCAACCATTTAAGATGTAGGACATGGTTTCAGCTATTTGTTCATGGCCATGATGGATACAGTGAGGAGCATGATTGCCTGGAAACCAGATGGAGAGATTAATTTTAGAAGGTAGAACCTGTAATCTCGCTTTCAAAGTAAAAACAACAATGCACTCATCAATGGCAACATTTTTGAACACAGAGTGAGAGACAGAATGGCACACACACACACACACACACACACACACACACACACACAGTCAAACTATAAACTGCAGGTAATATTCCACAGACTGACACAACACATTACAAGTAGGCCTATACAGTATTACACACAACACCAAACTACACACACAACCAGGCGCATGGGGCCAGGAACCCTCCATAACACAGCAGCAACATTTGTGAACTGTTGCGACAAAAGAAGGTTAGACAATGGAATACAACCACTCTAGGGACAGAGCTGCTACCTTTAATACTTCTTAAAGCTGCTATAAGCAATATGTCAAAATTTGAATGACTTTCTTTTCTTTTTTTCAGACAGCCAGCAATGGGTAGAACGCTCCCAAAACAAAAGTAGTCTCTGTGACCCATCTAGGGGCCGCAATCTGCATTCATAGATGTTTCTAGAAGCTTTGTCATTGGTCAAAAAAAAAAAAACCTGGACGCAATGACTAACCAATCAGGAAGTGGACAGGCAAATCGACAAATGACAAAGCTTCTAGGTAAATCTTTGAATGCAGATTGTGGCCCCAAGATGCGTCACAGAGACAAACATTGTTTTGGGAGCGTTCTACCCATTGCTGGCTGTCTGAATATAAAAAAGGTAATTAAAAGGTTGACTTATTATTGCTTATAGCAGCTTTAAGTTGAGTTTTCAGTATATGGCACCCACACCAGTTATAAGAACTTTCCGCACCTGAAGCCAGCGAAGTGACGAAGGAATGATGCATGTAGCTGCTCCAAATCTACTCACAATGCGTCTTTGCATCGTTACGTTCAAATAATAAATGTAATTTAACTTTTAATCTTGTTTAAGTAATGATTTTGTTTCGTTGATTGTATTGTCTATTTCTTTATGACTGCTAAATAAATAAACTAAACTAAACAAACCTGAATTGCGGCATGGGATGCATCTGTGTGTGGTTCTGCTAAAAACATACACAATAGTGAGCTCATGTTCCAGTACTCTCACTCATTGACAAACAGTTTAGGAAAGCAACTCTCTACAATCTGGTGTTTACATCAGGATGGGGGACAATGGTTTTAGCACTTACCTAGTGACTGCACCTTTCAACTGAATAGAGCATGGTAGACGTCCATAGTTTTGATTTGATTACATGATGGTATAATGTAAGTTTGCTTGAATGATAACCAAAAGTTACTGCTGGTGATTTCCACAGAGCACCACAGAGGCAGGTCTACAGTATCTAGAGAGATGGCCTCCAAAACATCGATGTTATCAGAGGAACAGCGACAGACGGACCAGGGACGTGGACTGTTTGATGCAACGAAGCAATCTGTAGTAAAGTTGTGCAAGATAGGTAGGCCCCTATGTACTGTTTTATTTTCAACCTGTAGTAAAATTATACACAATAGCTATGTACTGTTTTATTTACTGCAGTAGTAAAGTTGTACAGCATAGGTGTAGTGTGGCACAACCTTGACGCCAGTAAAACAGTAAAACTATGCCTAAACCTAACATCATGGTTGTGCTGTTTTACGGTTCAGTGATGCCAATAGCCTGCATCCTGCATCCTTAGACTCACTAAATTAAGAAATAACGCAATCATGTCACCCACCGGGGGTCCTGGGATGCAATACTGTACTCTATCGTCATTGAAGTAGGACTCATAAAATGACCCTGGGACCCATCTCTAAAAGACCACCCCTGGGTCCCTGGACCCATTACATTGAAAACCTATTTAAACTATTAAACACATTCTGTACAAAATATGTCTGGAAACGTCATAAGGATTGGAAACGAGTGGTGCCTTGGACGTCTGTGGATGTCCTAGCGACGTCCAAACGACGCGGGGCGAGATAATAATATTTTTTTTTGGCATTCCGCTTTTCGCTTGCCGTATGCTAACGCTCTGTGCAACTATTAGCTTGTCATTGACTCCCATGTTAGCGCGGCGGAAAGAATGACTCGTATCTCCTCATCCAGGGCGCTCTCCGTGGTGATGAATGGATCGATATGCTGGCGCTGCATTTCTGCTCCTCATCCGTCTCTCCCGCAAAATATGAACGCTTTTTGGAGTTTATATAAATATATTAAGATGATCGGGGATTATGAGCTCACTTTGTCAAGTCAACTTTTTTAAGAAAGTATTTCCGGTTCATTGCTTTCAGAGTAAAAGCGATCAGACTACTCTGGCACTATAGGGGCCTTTATTTTGATGCACGTTGGCGTACTCAATGTGTTAAACACACACACACAGCCTCTGATGAGACAGTGTTAGCTTAGCTGTAGCCAAAGTTAACAGACTTTGTTACTCCAACTTACGTATGCTGCACTTAGGGTTAGGGAACGGGTCAGTCATGTGGCAAGTCAGACCAACTCAATGTAGGAAAATCGCATTGTTGGAACAATGTGGGGCTGAACCCTTGTCAGGCTTGCAGCTCTTGCTGAGCTCTTCTCAATTCCCAAATGATCCCTTGCATTGCCAACAGATTCTTGTTATTCATGTCAAATCAAAGTTATTATTAAAGTCCTTATTCTATTCCTTCACTGCAGACCAGTGTTCAGAGTGCAGCCTGAAGGTGAAGATGTTTTGGAGTGTTAAACAGGGACCTGAAAACCACCTGGACATCAGTACGGTTCATGCTTTCGCTCGCACACACACACACACACACACACACACACACACACCTTTTTGTCTTGTAAGGCTAACAGGCACGTCTTAACTTTAATGTGTTGATAAATTAGAATGTTTGCAGTAAAAAATTTTTTTTAAGAATGAGAATAAACTTATGGTTTGGAAGTGGAAAATGTATTTTTGCTGCTGAAGTTGATCCAACTACCAGAGCTAAACACTGCATGAAATAATGTAAAGTTGAAACATTTAATGGTTTTGTCTCATTGTATATTTTCCTCCTCTAGACTTCCTGCACCTGCCTGTATGTAAAGAGGAGGTTTCCCCTGAACATGAGGAGATGAGCTCCAGTCTGGTCCAGGAGGAACCACAACCTCCACACATTAAAGATGAACCAGAGGAGCTACTTCAAAGACCAGAGGAGACTGGTGGGTCAATGATGACTTTACTAGCAGTGAAAAGTGAAGATGAGGATGAAAACAGAGAGATAGAGGCTGTAGCCAGCACCTCAACTGGACACATTAAAACACAAGCTGATGTAGAGGACTGTGGAACATCACAGCCAACTAGTGGTGAACGCATGAATACGCAAGCAAGTTAACAGACTTTGTTACTCAACTCACGTGTGCTGCATTTAGGGCGCGTATTCATGCGTTCACCATGCGAGTCAGACGGGTCAGGCTCAAATTATTAGGCCCGATTAAAGCTCTAATGCAACCCACAACATTATTTGACTTACAGCTTGACTCTGGAGGTTGAACTCACTGTCTACCCACTGTGCAGTTAGGCTGATGAGCGACATTGGACTCACGCTACTGCTCCAAATGTCGGTGGTGAAACTAGCCGTCGTAGCTGATTCCCCGCCATGATCTGATGGGGCTAGATTAATAGACTGCCTGTCAAATAGATGGTCAGATAATAATAATAATAATAATAATATAAGTTTGGAGGCGGTTCAAAGACGTGGCAGGGAGAGAAACAGCAGAATGAATATCCTTGAGCATGTCTGTGTGATGTTGTAAACGGCATGTCAAGATTCCTGTGATCCCAGCTTTAATGTAGTCCGGAGTGTTGATTACTTCCTTTGTCCGTGTTTCCTGCACCTGTGTTAACCTTTCCACCACATGTTCAGCACAGTATGTTGCACTTGCATGCCTACTGATCGTTTCAATTCAAGTTCATGAGGAAGAGGAGCTTGCAGCTCTTTCTGAGCTCTTCTGAATTCCCAAATGGTCCCTTGCATTGCCAACATATTCTTGTTATTCATGTCACATCAAAGTCCTTTTTATTAAAGTCATTATTCTATTCCTTCATTGCAGACCAGTGTACAGAGTCCAGCCTGAAGGTGAAGAGGTTTTGGAGTGTTAAACAGGAACATGAGGAGATGAGCTCCAGTCTAGTCCAGGAGGAACCACAACCTCCACACATTAAAGATGAACCAGAGGAGCTACTTCAAAGACCAGAGGAGGCTGGTGGGTCAATGATGACTTTACTAGCAGTGAAAAGTGAAGATGAGGATGAAAACAGAGAGACAGAGGCTGTAGCCAGCACCTCAACTGAACACATTGAAACACAAGCTGATGTAGACGACTGTGGAACATCACAAACAACCACAGATGACCAGTTCTTCTCTCCACACTGTTCTGAATCTGACGTCACTGAAGACAGTGATGACTGGGTGGAGACCAGGGAAGGTCAGTCGGTTGTAAAAGCACTGACTTTACGCAAGACACAAAATGTGGAAGAACAAACATTGTCTTCAAGCCACAAGCTGTCCCAGGACCTGACATCGTCAAAAACAACTCACTCCATGAAGAAACACACAGGGAAGAAACGTTTTAGTTGTAAAGATTGTGGCAAAATGTTTAATCAAAAGGGGATGCTGAAGAGGCACACAGTTGTTCATACAGGGGAAAAGCCCTTTTCTTGCACAGTTTGTGGTAAAGGCTTTGGTCAAAGTGGTGACCTGAAAACACACATGTGGATACATACAGGGGAAAAGCCCTTTAGTTGCACAGTTTGTGGTAAAGGCTTTAGTCGAAATGATATTCTGAAAACACACATGAGGATACATACAGGGGAAAAGCCCTTTAGTTGCAATGTTTGTGGTAAAGGCTTTGGTCAAAGTGGTGAACTGAAAACACACATGCGGATACATACAGGGGAAAAGCCCTTTAATTGCTTAGTTTGCGGTAAAGGCTTTGGCCAAATGAGTAATCTGAAAACACACATGATGATACATACAGAGGAAAAGCCCTTTAGTTGCAATGAGTGCGGTAAAGGCTTTAGTCAAAGTGGTGACCTGAAAATACACATGAGGATACATACAGGGGAAAAGCCCTTTATTTGCACAGTTTGTGGTAAAGGCTTTAGTTTAAATGATATTCTGAAAACACACATGAGGATACATACAGGGGAAAAGCCCTTTAGTTGCAATGTGTGCGGTAAAGGCTGTAGTCAAAGTGGTGACCTGAAAAAACACATGAGGATACATACTGGGGAAAAGCCCCTTAATTGCTTAGTTTGCGGTAAAGGCTTTAGTCGAATGAGTAATCTGAAATCACACAAGATGATACATACAGAGGAAAAGCCCTTTAGTTGCAATGAGTGCGGTAAAGTCTTTAGTCAAAGTGGTGACCTGAAAATACACATGAGGATACATACAGGGGAAAAGCCCTTTAGTTGCAATGTGTGCGGTAAAGGCTGTAGTCAAAGTGGTGACCTGAAAAAACACATGAGGATACATACTGGGGAAAAGCCCTTTAATTGCTTTGTTTGCGGTAAAGGCTTTAGTCGAATGAGTAATCTGAAATCACACAAGATGATACATACAGAGGAAAAGCCCTTTAGTTGCAATGAGTGCGGTAAAGGCTTTAGTCAAAGTGGTGACCTGAAAATACACATGAGGATACATACAGGGGAAAAGCCCTTTAATTGCACAGTTTGTGGTAAAGGCTTTAGTTTAAATTATATTCTGAAAACACACATGAGGATACACACAGGGGAAAAGCCCTTTAGTTGCAATGTGTGCGGTAAAGGCTTTAGTCAAAGTGGTGACCTGAAAACACACATGAGGATACACACAGGGGAAAAGCCCTTTAGTTGCAATGTGTGCGGTAAAGGCTTTAGTCAAAGTGGTGACCTGAAAACACACATGAGGATACATACAAGGGAAAAGCCCTTTAGTTGCAATGTTTGTGGTAAAGGCTTTCGTACAATGACTCAGTTGAAAACACACATGAGGACACATACAGGGGAAAAGCCCTTTAGTTGCAAAGTTTGCGGTAAAGGCTTTAGCCAAAATCATCATCTGAAATCACACATGAGGACCCATACAGGAATAGCCCTTTAGTTGCAACGACCAAAACCAAACAAAAGCTTCTGACTAAATAATACATTTGAAAGACCACATGAGGACTGTTGTTTAAAGGCGCAGTGAAACGGAAATGGTGAACAACATGAAAATGGTGTTTCCACATGAAACACCGGTCTGAAGTTTCTGAACCAATCAGAGTGTCGCATCCCTTCAGGCGATGGAACGGTAGCTAGGGACGGTAGCTATGCTATGCGCTACAGCGTGGTATCTGTTTGTTTATAAATCAGACGGTCGCCCAGCACAACCAGTTTACTGTTATGTGGCTTATTTCTACCCTATAATGTTTTCAGATACATATTTTAGCGTGATGATTAAGTTGAAACCGAGTAATACACTGTCTGAATGTTATCTTGAATGGAAATAAAAACGGAGTAATCTGTAATCAGAAGCAGCTGTGTTGGAAGGATGCGCAGATATGGGGAATTAAACAGGTGAGCTTCATTTTTATTGGCTTTTATCGATGTTTATCTCTACACGTCATCACGCAGCACGTTTTCGTTTTAATAAATAAATAATACAATCGTTTTTATGGACTTGATATAAAAACACACACAAATGAGAATTTTCCAATTTTTTTGGCATCCATTGTTAGGTATGCCCGTATGATGACAACGGATATGGTCTAAAAGTGTGAAAAACGTCTTTTTCATTTCACTGCGCCTTTAAGGATCTCTCATTGTCAATAAAGTATTCAGGGTAGTTTCTATTGTTTGAACCATTTCTGATAATACTATTTAATATTTTCCATATACCTGAAATATTGTTCTTGTTATTCTCTAATAGTTTACTATAATATTCTTTCTTGCATGTCCTCATAATATTAGTTAATTTATTTTTGTATTTCTTATATTTATGCTCTGCCTCTACAGTTCTTTGTTTTAGTAATTGCTTATAGAGAGTGTTCTTTTTTTTACAAGTATTATGCAGTCCTTTTGTGATCCATGGTCTGTTAGTGTGGTTTTGGTTTAGCCTGCCATTGATTTTCTTTATTGGACAGTTATATAATGACTTGAATATTTCAAGATATGTTTCGTAGGCTTTGTCAGTGTCGCCTTCTTCATAAAGGTTATTCCAATTCTGTGCTAGTAAATCATTTCTAAATGCATTCATGTTTTGTTCTGTTCTTATTCTCTTGTATTTAATAATTTGGTCTTCTTTTCCTTTCACATAGTCACAGTCATAGATCACAAAAACTGGCAGATGGTCACTGATGACATTCATAAGCAGCCCACTCACTAAACTGTTCTCCATATAATTTGTAAATATATGGATATAGACTCAGGCTGTACATTGTGTTAATGAATTCCTCTGTCATTCTATTTTTATTGGGATTTAATAGATTTATATTGTGATCTCCGCAAATGAATGTAACCTTATGAATTGGTGTTGGCGAATAACACTTCTATGCTGTCCTTGAATTTCTCAACGCTTGAATCCGGTGCTCTGTACACACAACAACTGCAGATTATGTTTTTTTTGCTTTTCCATATTAATCTCTACTGTAATACATTCCATCAGGTCGTCAATAGAACGTTGTCATGCTCTCAACAACCTTGTAATTTACGCTATTTTCAATGTATAGGGCCACACCCCCTCCTCTTTTCCCCCTTCTGTTCATATAGTTGAGCTCATATCCATTAATTTCAAAATCAATTCCCTTCTCTGGGCAGAGCCAGGTTTCAGATAATGCAATGATATTAAATGGCTTTTTGAATTTATTTAAGTAGTCTCTGATACTTGTGTAGTTAGCGTACAAACTTCTACTATTGAAGTGAACAATGGATATTCCATGATCTATAGCTTAACATTCAAGTCATTGTACTGTTCATCGGTGTAGTAGCAACATGTATTATTTAAATGGTCAAATAAGTTATTGTCTGGATCAATGTCTTGTTCAAGTTCCTGCATGATAGGGTGGTGCCTTATTTATAAAATAGATAATAAAGTCTAGCAAAGGGAAGACTAGAAAATAAACGCAAAGAACAAAATTAAAGTAGAAAAACAAAATACAGCGCCGATTTCCCGTAAGGCGTCTATAGCAGCATGAGTAGAAAAAACAAGAAGTCAGTGGAATCCAACCAGAAGCCGGCATGTGTATCCATGCATTGTTTAACGTCCACGACACAAAATCATGCATTATCCCTCGAGAGGTAAATATTTGTCCCATGCAGAAGAGAGTTTTAAGGAGCAGTGAGCAGCATACGTGTAGGATCAATACAGCAGCCGACAAATATTTGTCCCATGCAGAAGAGAGTTTTAAGGAGCAGTGAGCAGCATACATGTAGGATCAATACAGCAGCCGACAACACGTGAAAAAAACAATCCATGCAAAAAGTTGCAAAAAAATTGTAGGATATCCATCATGCGATTTAAGTTTGTTTTACTTCGCTGTAGGATTTAGCTAAGCCATCAATGTTGCTTTACTTATACTCGTCTAGGTCACTGAGTTTGTTTACCTTGATAACTTTTCCATCCTCAGGCGTGGCATCCGTGGATCCATTCAACTTGATAAACACATTGCAGTTCCTCGTCCACGTTGCTTGAATTTTCTTTTGCTTCTTCATGGTGCGAGCTTCTTTTGCAATCATGGCGTTCCTCTGCGTGAGGTGTTCATTCGTATACACGTTTGTATCGGAGTAGCTTCATTCTTTGCATGATTAGCTCCGTTTTGTGTTTACGATTGGCGAAACGCATGATTATTGCTGTCGGGGTTTTTCTTATCCTTGCGTGGAAGAGTATGGCACACTGAGATGTTCTTTGGGTCCAGGTGAATATCATGGCTCTCCAAGAAGCTGGTGACTTGCATCTCGAGAGTTTGCAGGTCCTCGACTGGAGCGTCTTCTCCATTGTTTGTGCCAGGAGTGGCCGCCCTCGCATATGATCTTGGTTTAATTGCCATCCCCGTCAGAATGATGTCATCTCTTCTTGAGTATTGTTCAATATCATCAAGTCTCTTTTCAAGGTGGTTTATTTTTTCATATTTTTCTTTTGCCTGGGTTTGTAGGGTTTTAACCTCCTTCATGAGGTTAGCCAACTCAGTTTGTAGCTTGACAACCTCGCTGATCTCTCTGCACCCATGAAGTTTAAGGACTTTTTGATTTCCTCAATGTCCTCCTCCAACTTGCGTGTGTTTGCCTGCTTTCTTGTTGTCATTTTCAATCCATTTCAGTCGCTTCTGTATTTAATTGAATAGATTTTAGTATTTTAATTTGTTTGAGCAGCGGTTCCTGCACGGTTCCTCTGCTTTCCAAAGGTGGTTGCCAGGTCCAGTTATTGTGTAAATAGTGTACTTAGGCCTATCCCAGCCTACCTTGTAATTAAACTATTACCACAAGGTTCATTATACCTTGAAAGTAAACTATTACTACATTATTTAAGTATTTGACAGCCCACAATAACTTGTGGTAGGGTGAGTGATATTTTTTGGTTAAAACTTAAAATGTTTTTTGTTGAAGGTTAAATATTCTGATAGTAATAATTGTTATGTTTGTTCAGTAAAGGGGTTCTCCCTGTCTCTCCAGCTCTTCAGTAAACAGAAAATAGACCCTCCAGAAAAATGCGGGCAAAAGTCCTTGGTTATGCAGGTTAAAATCCTTGATTTTGCGGGCAAAAATCCTGATTATGCCATACAGGGGTTTTATTTGCGGAAACCTGTACACAACCAAGCATGAAATAAATTTTCTTACGCCCAAGGAGTGTCTTCATACACGTCAAGATCAAGCAGAGATAATAATTACAGCAGCATTCTAGAGAACCCATATTAATGCAGTTGATCATGATGATAAGTGGAGAAAAGTTAAATATATCATTGTTTGTCCCTCTTAAAGTGTTAAGACCTGTGGCCCATTGTACAAAATGATTCTAATCAATCTCCAATCAATCTCTCAGACCTCCATCTGAAAATGTGTTGTGCCAGGGACTCCCAGAAGAGAAGATTTGTTAACACATTCTAATTTATTAAAAGGATTTCAAACACTTTCTAGATGTTAAAAAGGCTGTGAGCTTGTAGATCTGCTATTGTCAAATATAACGCTATTCAAATACAAGTCTAAAATTACACAGATGCTTAATTTCTGGTTTTAATTGGTTCTTCACAGAGTGAATAGCAAGACATTAGCACCACTGAGCAAATACATATCTCATATACATGTAGGCAGTCGGTTCAGATAAGCAGAACAGAATTATGAATGATTACATCAGCCCAGGTCTGTTTTCTATGTGTTGCAGTAGCATATTGGTCCAGTAGAGATGGGAGACAGGTCATGGTCTTGTTGTGTGCTGCTCCCTCTACTGGATGAAACACATATTGATTGTGTTGATTCATTTCAGGTCAGAAAGCGTAGCCACTACTAGAGGAAAGGCAGACAGTTGACTGCAGTTCCCAAGTGAGCTCTTTGCTGCCCCTGAAAACCGTCTCTGCTTAACGATAGATGGGCAGGCAGCAAATCATCTTGTTCCCCCCAACAATCAGTAGATAGATAGATAGATAGATAGATAGATAGATAGTCTGAATGACAACTAATTTCATTCAGTTGTGAAAACAGACATTTGGAAAATAATATACTATTTATTGATTGATTAAATACTTTATTAACAGGCTAGGGCCTAGGCTTGTTTCCATTATGGTCCTCTGTATAATATGAGAATTGGTCATAATCGGTATCGTCAGACATGACCCTGCAAATAATCGGAGATCGAATGTCAGGTCATAATTTCATAATCGTGCGCTCCTACTATTTGACAACTTGGCCAATGTTTGACCAATTTAGTTTGTTGATTACTGGCCTACCGGAATGTGCACTTAAGCCTCTCCAATTGATTCACAATGCTGCAGCTCGCTTGTTCTTCAACCAGATTTAGCATTTTATTAGATAAGTCAGCATTTTATGTAGATGTAGAACATAGAACTCTAGTATAATGTATGTATAATCATAGCTTCATGTACAGATAGGTTACACAGATCTTATGATTCTTTTTATGTGACCAACTTTTTATTTGTATTTTTTTTTTAAAGAACCCCCGGGTTAGCACAGACATTACAGGAGAGGGAAACAACAATGATGTACTGTATACGTATACAAATATATACAAAGCAAAACAAATATGATTCTTGATAGCTATTTCTATGTATTTGATGTATTACCTTGTATTGTTCCGGCTTACTTTAAATCGCTCTGGATTAAGACTAAATGCCTAAATTGTAATTGATTACTTTTTATTTCTTTTTCCGTGTTAAAACCGTTTTAAAGGTCCTTACATTATCACTTCACTGTCATCTGGGGACAGCCCTTCACATTATGTGAGGACCACCCTACTGTATCACACAAATATTTGTGTTATAGGATATTTTTATTTTATTTACAATTAACCTCTTGAACCATAACATCCCTATTCTGAAGCATTATTTTAGCAGAATCTACAAGCAGATCTACTACAAGGTTGGCACATTGTGACCTTGCAGATCGTCTATTTTCAGACAAGAAACACACCTTTCAGGGTCCATTTGGAACCCCCTCAAGGAAACCCCCAGGAGCACTGTCCTAGATAGCTTTTCTTTCTTTTTTGAGGGGCCTCAAAATGGGTGGTCCTTTAAGAGCTTAAGAAAATGTATGTATTTTCCTCCTATACACAGGTTTAATGTTTGTCTTCAGTTCAATGTTTGTTTTGTAAACGTCATTGATACTGAAGGGAAAATGTACGTCATAATGTAACTCATTACGTCATATTGTCTCTTTATTGTTAATGGCGTTTAATGTTTGTGTTTGCACCGTTTGTTTTATATCAACACATCACCATTACATCACCTAATCAACATGAGTTAGACTTTAATATATTAGCGTCCCTCACTTCACACGGGTGTGATTTTTTAATTTCACACTGTTATCCGTACGGTACTTTGTATCTACTGATAGCAAATGTGTGTATGTGTCTTGTCCTGGTTTTATATGGTTCAAATAGCAGATCTACAAGCTAACGGGTCACGATGACATGTGAGCTAGTAGATCTGCTAGATCTACAAACTCTACAGAATGATACCATTAACACGCCCTGAGGTGAGAAGCGACTGAGGTCGCGTGCACGCATCGGCCTGGGTGACGGCAGACTGCTGGGCGAGCGCTGGTGCCTGGTGCTTTGGCATGGGGGGTCAGATCAACATATGGAATGTCAGAACAGGTCAGCTGGAAGTCTAAGGGTGGCAGCGGGGGTAGTCTCTTGAGTGTACAGGGTTTGATGAGGTCTGGCCATATATGGAGTGTGTCTTGAGTGTACAGAGTTTGATTAGGTCGGATCAACATATGGAATGTCAGAACAGGTCAGCTCCATATATGGAGATCTAAGGGTGGCAGCGGAGGCAGTGTCTTGAGTTTACAGTGTTTGATGAGAGCCCATGTAGGGCCGGGCGTTAATTTCCGGGCCTGTGGAGAACTCTAGTTTTCGCCGGCTGCACTAAAAACTTTAGTCGTTAGTGTATCAGTCACTTTAATGGACAGGTATCAGTCAAAAGGGAGACATCGAAGAGGAATGACGGGTATTTAAGGACCAACATAATTATGGAATGTCAGAACAGGTCAGCTATGAAGATCTAAGGGTTTGAGGTCAGATGTAGAGTTGCTGGCTGGAACCATATATGCAGATCTAGGTGATGATCCAGTCTTCTCCATGTATGGCTATCCAGGGTTTGATGAGGTCAGTGTCGTGATCTTCATATATGGCCATATATGGTGGCGTGCCATGTCATGAGGCGTTACCATACTGTATATGGACTTGTGATGTCACGAGGCGTTACCATATATGGAGGCATGATGTCATGAGTGTGACCATATGGAGACCGGCCAACCACCGACCGACTGACAGGATATGCAGGTTTTCATAGTAAACTGTGACCCTCGGTCGCAATTATCGTCACAATATTGATTATTGCAATTATCGTCACAATATTGATTATTGCAAATATGTTATTTTGTATAGCCTACTGTCCAGCCCCTGTTGTTTAAATTGTTTACATTTTAATTGAAAGACATATCTGACAGAAGTTTGTGATCTGTGTTTGTCACTTTACAATTAAACAAAATATTGCCTTCTTTACAACGTGTGCCTCTTTCATTTTTTAAGGTTTTTTTTAAGGTTCATTCTAGAGCTACAACCCCACCTTTCAAGATATAAGCACAAGCTATTCTATCAGCACCTGTTTTGTTTTGAGAAAAACACAGAGGCCAACTAGGAGATTAAAATGCCTTAGTTGAAAGTACAGTATCCATCAGACTATCATTCAGTGACAGTTATACATCTCCTCCACCAGGGGGCGAAAGGTATTCAAGCAACAGTGCCTGGGTGCATTATTGCGCATGCGTCAAACACGACCCGGAACCAGTCCGGAACCAGGAACTTGTGGAAGTAGTTCATGTCGTCTTTACCACAACAAAGTCACGTTCGTTTTCGTGGTGAAAACCGTCTCATAAAGGAGGACAAAACGTGTCAAATGGAGTCTGTACGGCTGAAGATAAATGAACACATGACATCGGTGGGAGAGGAGATATTATATGTATTAGAAAAACAACAAAGTGTTGATGTTTCTCATGTGAAACATGATGTCAGAGAGTTTGTGTTGAAGCGCCTCACTGCGGCTGCACAATTCATGTGCAACCTTTTTCAGAGAGAGTTGGAGACTCTACACAACATCAAACTACACACTGCAGGTAATGTTGTTACACACACACACACACACACACACACACACACACACACATTTCGATTTATTTATTTGATACATTATCAAGGACACAAATATTTTCAGTTGCTTCTGATATACTACGCACTCGAAACATCACGTGTCTCAGTGCTTGAGTCCAAACAAGCCCTAAATGTAGGCTACAGAATATAGGCAACACATGAACTTATTCACAGCAAACATTGGTCACTTCAGTCTGTCATATTACCTACACCGAAAGTAAATCATGGGTACAAAAAGCACATTCTCCTCCAAATAGACCGGCTGCCTATAATGGATGAGAATGAACAGTATGTTGCAAGGTGCTTTGCCTTACACTTGGACAACCCTATAATCCTCAAGCCTCTGACCACTAGCTTGTGGACATGGCCCAGGCTGCCAAATATAAAAACAATGAGCTGACACGTATAGCCCAGTTGTATAATGGTCTGTACTAATGGTTGATATTTTACTTGTTTAGTAAGGAAAGCTTCCTCTAAACTTGAATCAAAAGCACAGCCAACTTCCAATAGAAAAACCTCTCTGCTGTTCGTCAATTATAATTAAATCTGGTGTATTTGCAGTTATATTTGCAAACACGGTTGGGTCATTGCATTGAAACATTTCTGGTTTCACACAGGAATTTTTGTGAAACACAACGGAGGAATGAAACATAGGTGACACATCTTTGGCAATAATGTTCACAATTCTGTCATGCCTGGCTATATACAGTCCTTTGTAGATATTACAGCCGTTTAATATATGAGACATAGATTCTATGGTCTGATGCTGTCCATGGTGTAGACAGTGAGGGTCATGATTATTGGGATACCAGATTGATAGATTCAGTTTGGTTGGCAGCACTTGAAGGCGTGCCTTTACTGTGAAAATGAGAATGTCCTCATCAATCGCTGCATTTTTTTAGAATTGAGTGGGACACGGAGTGATCAGCTGATTGGAGGCACGCAAGCTCCCCTTGCAGCCGTAGTCCTGTCCAGCGTTGTTTTCTATGCTGCTCTCTGAGCGCTAGAAGATGTGCACGTGCGCCGTTGTTAGGGAGCGCGCTTGTTGTTCCGTCGTCGCGGCTTACTGTTGCGCGAGCGTTGATTGACAGGTCAGTGATCACAGTTTCAGAGACGTGCACCGTCTCGTTGTCCGCTCCTTTCCACTCCAAAGAGACACCAGTCCAGTTACACAGATCGTTGAGATCAGGCCAGTCAGAGTTTACACCAAAACCAGTTGCGTTGGTATCCAATTTACCACTGGGCTTCTTTTTGAACCCGAGGAAGCTGGGGGCGTCTCTTGTTTTTTTGGTGTTAGCATCGTGTTATGCTTTAGCTATTGAAAAATAGCAGATCTACAAGCTCGTAGTGCGCCACCGAGTGGCGCGCTACGAGCGGCGCGCTGCGAGCTTGTAGGTCTGCTATTTTTTTTTAAATCAAAGAACAACTGACATTTTTTTAAATCTGATCTCAGGTCAGAATGGGTTAACGGCGGCAGTTACGACGGGTGCGGTTGTTTAAGTTATTAACAAAAACAACATTGGCGTTCAGCGGTGCTTCGCCTCTGTGCTGCCACTCGTGCGTGTGCACACACACACACACACACACACACACACACTTGAAATGTTTATTTATGTCCACATAATGAGTACAGGAATACCTTGTACAAAGGACATAAACACTGCCAGTGCAGTTTGACAGTGGGAGAGCAGCCAGTTACAACGTGTATGGAGGCCAAAGCATCGTTACATACAGTACAGCTGACATGTCGGACACAGGGCAGCAGACATAAATCATGGATAAAGGAAGCAACTCCTCCTCCAAATTGAGCGGCTTCCTATAATGGCTGAAACTGAGCAATACCTCGCTAACTGCTTGGCTCTCCTTTTGGAAAGGCCGGCCATTTGTAAGCCCCTCACAACATGCCCTAGGCTGCCAAAGATAAAAACTAAAAGTTTACATCTGTAGCCTAGCTGTGAGATGGTCTGCATTAGCTGCTGATACTTCAGCACTTTGGTAAGAAAGGCTTCTTCCAGGCTATAGTCAAAGGTACAGCCGACCTCGAGAATGAACACCACTCTATGGTTTTCATTTACAACAATGACATCAGGGGTGTTAGCTGAAATGTTAGAGAACACAGAATCATCATTACACAGTTTAAACATCCTCGGCTTCACAGTAGAATGCTTATATAGCATGATGGAGGACCTAAAAATGGAAGAGATGTCTTTCGATATCAAATCCACTATTCTGTCAGGCCTACATATGTAAAGGCCCCTGTAAACATGGCAACCATTTAAGATGTAGGACATGGTTTCAGCTATTTGTTCATGGCCATGATGGATACAGTGAGGAGCATGATTGCCTGGAAACCAGATGGAGAGATTCATTTTAGAAGGTAGAACCTGTAATCTCGCTTTCAAAGTAAAAACAACAATGCACTCATCAATGGCAACATTTTTGAACACAGAGTGAGAGACAGAATGGTACACACACACACACACACACACACACACACACACACACACACACACACACACACACACACACACACAGACTGACACAACACATTACAAGTAGGCCTATACAGTATTACACACAACACCAAACTACACACACAACCAGGCGCATGGGGCCAGGAACCCTCCATAACACAGCAGCAATATTTGTGAACTGTTGCGACAAAAGAAGGTTAGACAATGGAATACAACCACTCTAGGGACAGAGCTGCTACCTTTTAATACTTCTTAAAGCTGCTATAAGCAATATGTCAAAATTTGAATGACTTTCTTTTCTTTTTTTCAGACAGCCAGCAATGGGTAGAACGCTCCCAAAACAAAAGTAGTCTCTGTGACCCATCTAGGGGCCGCAATCTGCATTCATAGATGTTTCTAGAAGCTTTGTCATTGGTCGAAAAAAAAAAAAACCTTGACGCAATGACTAACCAATCAGGAAGTGGACAGGCAAATTGACCAATGACAAAGCTTCTAGGTAAATCTTTGAATGCAGATTGTGGCCCCAAGATGCGTCACAGAGACAAACATTGTTTTGGGAGCGTTCTACCCATTGCTGGCTGTCTGAATATAAAAAAAGGTAATTAAAAGGTTGACTTATTGTTGCTTATAGCAGCTTTAAGTTGAGTTTTCAGTATATGGCACCCACACCAGTTATAAGAACTTTCCGCACCTGAAGCCAGCGAAGTGACGTTGCAAAGAAGGAATGATGCATGTAGCTTCTCCAAATCTACTCGCGTCTTTGCATCGTTACATTCAAATAATAAATGTATTCAAATTTAATTTAACTTTTAATCTTGTTTAAGTAATGATTTTGTTTCGTTGATTGTATTGTCTATTTCTTTATGACTGTGCTAAATAAATAAACTAAACTAAACAAACCTGGGTTGCGGCATGGGATGCATCTGTGTGTGGTTCTGCTAAAAACATACACAATAGTGAGCTCATGTTCCAGTACTCTCACGGGACTATGGCAACACTCATTGACAAACAGTTTAGGAAAGCAACTCTCTACAATCTGGTGTTTACATCAGGATGGGGGACAATGATTTTAGCACTTACCTAGTGACTGCAATTTTCAACTGAATAGAGCATGGTAGACGTCCATAGTTTGATTTGATTACATGATGGCATAAAGTTTGCTGAATGATAACCAAAAGTTATTTCTACTGGTGATTTCCACAGAGCACCACAGAGGCAGGTCTACAGTATCTAGAGAGATGGCCTCCAAAACATCGATGTTATCAGAGGAACAGCGACAGACGGACCAGGGACGTGGACTGTTTGATGCAACGAAGCAATCTGTAGTAAAGTTGTGCAAGATAGGTAGGCCCTTATGTACTGTTTTATTTTCAACCTGTAGTAAAATTATACACAATAGCTATGTACTGTTTTATTTACTGCAGCAGTAAAGTTGTACAGCATAGGTGTAGTGTGGCACAACCTTGACACCAGTAAAACAGTAAAACTATGCCTAAACCTAACATCATGGTTGTGCTACGGTTCAGTGATGCAAATAGCCTGCATCCTGCATCCTTACACTCACTAAATTGAGAAATAACGCAATCATGTCACCCACCGGGGGTCCTGGGATGCAATACTGTACACTATCGTCATTGAAGTAGGACTCATAAAATGACCCTGGGACCCATCTCTAAAAGACCACCCGTGGGTCCCTGGACCCATTACATTGAAAACCTATGTAAACTATTAAACACACACACAGCCTCTGATGAGACAGTGTTAGCTTAGCTGTAGCCAAAGTTAACAGACTTTGTTACTCCAACTTACGTATGCTGCACTTAGGGTTAGGGAACGGGTCAGTCATGTGGCAAGTCAGACCAACTCAATGTCGGAAAATCGCATCGTTGGAACAATGTGGGGCTGAATCCTTGTCAGGCTTGCAGCTCTTGCTGAGCTCTTCTCAATTCCCAAATGAACCCTAGCATTGCCAACAGATTATTGTTATTCATGTCAAATCAAAGTTATTATTAAAGTCCTTATTCTATTCCTTCACTGCAGACCAGTGTTCAGAGTGCAGCCTGAAGGTGAAGATGTTTTGGAGTGTTAAACAGGAACCCGAAAACCACCTGGACATCAGTACGGTTCATGCTTTTGCTCGCTCACACACACACACACACACACACACACACACACACACACACACACACACACACACACGCTTTTTGTCTTGTAAGGCTAACACGCACATCTTAACTTTAATGTGTTGTTAAATTAGAATGTTTGCAGGTATTTAAAAAAAATAAGAATGGAAATAAACTTATGGTTTGGAAGTGGAAAATGTATTTTTGCTGCTGAAGTTGATCCAAATACCAGAGCTAAACACTGCATGATTACTCATTGTATATTTTCCTCCTCTAGACTTCCTGCACCTGCCTGTATGTAAAGAGGAGGTTTCCCCTGAACATGAGGAGATGAGCTCCAGTCTGGTCCAGGAGGTACCACAACCTCCACACATTAAAGATGAACCAGAGGAGCTACTTCAAAGACCAGAGGAGGCTGGTGGGTCAATGATAAGTTAAGATGAGGATGGAAACAGAGAGACAGAGGCTGTAGCCAGCACCTCAACTGAACACATTGAAACGCAAGCTGATGTAGAGGACTGTGGAACATCACAGCCAACTAGTGGTGAACGCATGAATACGCAAGCAAGCAAGTTAACAGACTTGTTACTCAACTCACGTGTGCTGCATTTAGGGCGCGTATTCATGCGTTCACCATGCGAGTCAGACGGGTCAGGCTCAAATTATTAGGCCCGATTAAAGCTCTAATGCAACCCACAACATTATTTTGCTTACAGCTTGACTCTGGAGGTTGAACTCAATGTCTACCAACTGTGCAGTTAGGCTGATGAGCGACATTGGACTCACGCTACTGCTCCAAATGTCGGTGGTGAAACTAGCCGTCGTAGCTGATTCCCCGCCATGATCTGATGGGGCTAGATTAATAGACTGCCTGTCAAATAGATTGTCTGATAATAATAATAATATAAGTTTGGAGGCGGTTCAAAGACGTGGCAGGGAGAGAAACAGCAGAATGAATAACCTTGAGCATGTCTGTGTGATGTTGTAAACGGCATGTCAAGATACCTGTGATCCCAGCTTTAATGTAGTCCATGTAGTCCGGAGTGTTGATTACTTCCTTTGTCCGCGTTTCCTGCAGCTGTGTTAACCTTTCCACCACATGTTCAGCACAGTATGTTGCACTTGCATGCCTACTGATCGTTTCAATTCAAGTTCATGAGGAAGAGGAGCTTGCAGCTCTTTCTGAGCTCTTCTGAATTCCCAAATGGTCCCTTGCATTGCCAACGTATTCTTGTTATTCATGTCACATCAAAGTCCTTATTATATTCCTTCATTGCAGACCAGTGTACAGAGTCCAGCCTGAATGTGAAGAGGTTTTGGAGTGTTAAACAGGAACCCGAAAAAAACCACCTGGACATCAGTACGGTTCATGCACTCTCACTCTCTCTCTCTCTCTCTCTCACACACACACACACACACACACACACACACACACACACACACACACACACACACACACACACACACACACTCAGGCTAACAGGCACATATTAACTTTAGTGTGGTGGTAATTTAGAATGTTTGCAGTAAAAAAAAATAAGAGTGAGAATAAAAATGGTTTGGAAGTATGTAAAATATATTTACAGCTGATGTTCATCAAACTACCAGAGCTAAACACTGCATGATATAATGTGAAGTTGAAACATTTAATGGTTTTCTCTCATTGTTTTCTCTCATTGCAGACTTCCTGCACCTGCATGCGTGTAAAGAGGAGGTTTCCCCTGAACACGAGGAGATGAGCTCCAGTCTGGTCCAGGAGGAACCACAACCTCCACACATTAAACAGGAACAAGAAGAGCTACTTCAAAGACCAGAGGAGGCTGGTGGGTCAATGATGACTTTACTAGCAGTGAAAAGTGAAGATGAGGATGAAAACAGAGAGACAGAGGCTGTAGCCAGCACCTCAACTGAACACATGAAAACACAAACTGATGTAGACGACTGTGGAACATCACAAACAACCACAGATGACCAGTTCCTCTCTCCACACTGTTCTGAATCTGACGTCACTGAAGACCGTGATGACTGGGTGGAGACCAGGGAAGGTCAGTCGGTTGTAAAAGCACTGACTTCACAACAAACATTGTCTTCAAGCCACAAGCTGTCCCAGGACCTGACATCGTCAAAAAAAACTCACTCCATGAAGAAACACACAGGGAAGAAACGTTTTAGTTGTAAAGATTGTGGCAAAATGTTTAATCAAAAGGGGAAGCTGAAGAGGCACACAGTAGTTCATACAGGGGAAAAGCCCTTTGCTTGCACAGTTTGTGGTAAAGGCTTTAGTCAAAGTGGTGACCTGAAAACACACATGAGGATACATACAGGGGAAAAGCCCTTTAGTTGCAAAGTGTGCAGGAAAGGCTTTAGTCAAAGTGGTATCCTGAAAAGACACATGAGGACACATACAGGGGAAAAGCTCTTTAATTGCAAAGTTTGCGGTAAAGGCTTCAGTCAAAGTGGTCACCTGAAAACACACATGATGATACATACAGGAGAAAAGCCCTTTAATTGCACAGTTTGTGGTAAAGACTTTATTCGAAATTATTATCTGAAAAAACACATGAGGACACATACAGGGGAAAAGCCCTTTAGTTGCAATGTTTGAGGTAAAGGCTTTAGTCAAAGTGGTATCCTGATAACACACATGAGGACACATACAGGGGAAAAGCCCTTTAGTTGCAAAGTTTGCGGTAAAGGCATTAGATATAGTGGTGATCTGAAAACACACATGAGGACACATACAGGGGAAAAGCCCTTTAATTGCAAAGTTTGGAGAAAAGGCTTTAGTCAAATGACTAATCTGAAATCACACATGAGGACCCATACAGGGAAATAGCCCTTTAGTTACAACGACCAAAACCAAACAAAAAAAAGCTTCTGTCTAAATAATATTTTTCGTCGGGTCACACTCTCAGCCATGGTCAAATCCACGGTAACCTGAGACCTCTTGTGGTTTATTGCTTTAATTTAATCCACATCATATGAATCACATGAATGAATATGGTTGATTATTGTGTGTGTGTGTGTGTTTATTTTTTTTCCCTTCAAGTCCATTATCTTGTTGGCATCACTCTGTTTACTTGTTTAAATCTTACTTGCCATTTTGTTTTAGTTAAGTAGAAGTATTGTTTGTAAAGCCAAAGTTTGCTGTTATAGCTTTTTTAAATAAAAGTTTAACTGCTACACGTCTTTTGTGTGTTATATTATTACAGAAATGTTATCAAAAGATGTGTGGTTCACCTCTAATTGTGTACTTACCATCACACACCGTCTGCGACCGCCGCGCGTCAAAACAGCCGCCTCCATTATTTTCAATGAACCTATCGCACACCGGCTCCGTCCGCCGCGTCGCCTGGCGCGCCGATAGAACCAGTTCTATTTTCCAGGCGGCGTCGCGTCGGACGGAGCCGGTGTGTTTTGGGCTTTAGTACACTATTACTACAGGGTGCATTATAAGTATACATTTGACAGCCTTGTGGTAGGGTGAGTGATATGTTTTGGTTAAAAAAATATGTTTTAACCAAAAAAGCCTATATTCTGATAGTAATCGTTTGTTCAGTAAAGGGGTCTCCAGCACTTCAAAAAACAAAAAATAGACCCTCCAGAAATATGCGGGCAAAAGTCCTTGGTTATGCGGGTTAAAATCCTTGATTTCGCGAGGAAAAATCCTTGAGTATGCGATTAAATATGCAGGGTTTTTATGTGCTTTTATGCAGTGAAATTGCGGAAACCTGTACACAACCAAGCATAAAATGACTTGTCTTAATGGGCCACTTCACCCCTGACACAACTTGATCTTATTTTAATGTTAATGGTATTTGTAATAGATAACAGTCGCACAATTTGAAATTTGCACTTTTTGACCAGAGAAATAATGAAGTCTGTATTTGACTAGGAGTTGACTGGATTGCTGAATTCCTACAATGCCCATAATGCTTTGCTGCGCTGTTCCTCAGGCGGAGGCTGTAGGTGTGACTTTATCCTCCCATTTTCTACAAACAACAAATACACATGGAAGTGACCCAGTGTTGCCATGTCTGCTTATCATAAGCAACGTTGGGCTTATTTTTGTTGCTTGTAAATATTGGTGGTTCACTGGTTGATGTTTCATTTTTTTGCGTGTTTCTAAAATGTATTTGATATTTGGGCTTTCTTCCAAATGTTTTTTACACCAGTGGTTCTCCATGAACATGCCAAGGACCCCCAAATTAATTTGTATTTTTCCACGTAATTTGTGCCATGGAGCTATGTATTACATATGTGTTCAAATTCAATGTGTGTTTAAATAGCGGCCACTTTTTGTTAGCTTTTTTGGAGTGGATGACTGAAAAACACGACATGAAGCCCTTTCTTGTACAACGTGAAGTCTGCTTCTCCTTTTTCTTGAACCAGTAAACGGTTGGATTTGTTTTGGAAGAAAGTATTCACTCTTCAGGAATTAGACATGCTGCGTTACGGTTGAAAATTGTCATACATACATGTAGCTTTTTATAGCAAAGCAAACTAAATAGGCCTATATATAAATTACCATAGTATCACTAAACAAACGTGTTTTTCATTCCCTGAATTCCATGAAGAAAGTCTGTGATTGACATTGAAGGGAGATATAATGCATTTTATAATAAAACAAAATGTACGTTTCATATTCATGTGCGACTCCCAATAATTTCAGAGAACATGTTTCATTGTAACATTGTGTCATCATGCTTTTAATTAGTGGATATGGTAACATATTATGTTTTACTGTAGCCTACGTAGTTCAACTGTATAAAGCAATCCACAGCAAAATGATTAGGGACTGATCGTTATTTATCCACCAGGGGGGGGTGGTGCAGATGTGATTTCATTTTTTTATTTTACCTCATCCCCCCCCCAGCCTCCAAATATTTTTTCGGGACCCCCACTCAGGGACTGGAAGAATATATATGACCCCCCAAACACCATAGACCATATTTATTTTATATTCACACCAACAGTATAGCAGCATAAAGTAAACACTGATCGTTTATTAGGCGGCGGCCGTCTGGGGTTCATTTGGTTCCATATCCGTCATTACATTATGGTCAACACTCAACACTGATGATATACCATTGCATTCTTCCAACTAAAGATTTAAGTATGAATCTGGCAGCTTCGAAAATAGCATATGCAGACCTACAAGCTCACAACAACACGCTGATGACGCGACGCAAATTTATGAGCTTAGATTGGCTATTTTTAAGATGAGCCTCGTGCGTAAAGTCATTCTAGCCAAGCTGCCACGGCAGTGGTCACCCCTCGCCTCTGTGCCCAAGCCCAGGATGATGAAAATGAATGAATGCTAAATAAATATGTCACGCAGTCGCATACCATAATACTACAGCGTCATACTCCACAGAGAAAAGCACAATTTGCGCAACACCAACGTTCAACTGCATGCCTGCTCGGCTCATTTAGCCAGCCAGGCACCACCAAATAGTATAACTCTTTCTTTAATCTATTACAACCACATACGCAGACAAAAGTACATGGCACCGCAGACAAAACACAAGTAGGCTACTAAACTCTGCATGGCTCATTTCCATGCGTCACACAGTCAGGGACCCTGCTGAGGATTTGGTCCACTGTTTACCCTCCTACTGCATATATCAGCGCTGCATGCAGATCGGCTATTTTACCGTTTGTGAGGACGCACACATGAGCGCCGCGGAGAAAATTGTTATTTATAATGCGTGTGAAATGGCATGTGTGGCGTGGTAAAGGGTTAAATTGCGTGACTGTCACACTCAAAGGGTGAGACATGGCAGCCCTGGCTACTGTTACGCACACACCAACAATCCACCATTGCAATGCGAGTGGGCAAAGATGCACATGATAGCTGCATGCTTTTAGACCAGCCCTACCGTATTCTGAATGAGAATCTGTCTCGCCTGCATGCCACCATGTTGACGATGCGTTGTCCAAAGACAGTAGAGTCTCTTCCATCAAAATGTTCCATGCCCATCAACATAAAGGCCTCAAGGTGTTCCTGTGATGTTTTGCTACTTTCTATGTTCGTTCACAAGCAACTTCAGTCACAAACAGTAACTTGTGAGAAGTTTATATCGTAACATCATCCACGACCTCAGCCCCAACATTATTATTATTGTTGTTATTATCATCTCAGCCTGACATTTTCCTGACTCAGTGATGCGGCGCTGGGTTTCACCGAGACACAGACACCTCAACCTCAGCAGCGGTGCTGTCAACCTGCTGCTCCTCGCCTTCCTCCTCTCTGACCGACTTTTCAGCGGCCTGCTGCTGCTGGCCCACAATTCAAACATCGCGATTCATAGCTTGAAACATTTTTCGCCTTTTCTACTGGAAATGTTATGAACACAGAATCAATCTGTCCCGCGCTGTTTTGAAGTGGGCCACTTCAAAACAGCGCGGGACAGATTGATTCTGTAAGTGGGTACACGTCAGACGTAGCAAACTACATCAGCGGCCGTGGGAGGGACCTTTGCTGGTAGAACAGAATCAGATCTACAAGCTAACAACGTGTCACCAAGCAACACGTTGTTAGCTTGTAGATCTGTTCTATTTGCATGCGCAGTTGCGCACACATGGAAGATACCAAGTACACTCGCCACACAGGGTAAACTTTATATAGATATTGTAATAAATGTGGGTTTTCTATAGTCCGTAAATATCAGCCCTGGAAGCACCACAGACAACAAGGTACAAATAGCAACCTTTATTATAATGTTGGACAAATACATAGTATGCAGAATAACGAATACAGTAATTACGTGAACCCCCTATTAAAACCAAGTAGTCTGTATAAATACAATGTCTATCAAATAAGCAAGTATAAATACAATGTCTATCAAATAAGCAAGTATAAATACAATGTCTATTAAATACTACAGTGTACACAATACACGATACACGTCTTCAGCTGGGTACTTAACTCGCCGTGATGGCGGGACCCCCCGGGGTCTGAGCTGTGACGCCGTCCAACTCCCCAGGGGATGCTTAGCTGGCCGGCGTGCCGCGCTGACAATACAGTCTCTTTAAAGTTGGTGGTCAGCTGTCATCGTAGGTCGCGGAGCGAGGCGGCCGATCACTCTGCTAATTCCCCCAGCCCTGTCTATCTACAGGAGACTATAAGTGTAGTCTCCCCTCCTGCTTCATTCACAGCTAACTCCCCCTCGCTGTCTGTCTTCACTGTCGGCTGGACTATAACCAGCGAACGGCCCCTCCCGCTTCCCAGAGTGCCGTGCCACAAGACGTATGCTCCAACTTGTACAAACACCCAAGTGTCCCTTTTATACTGGCGTCCACCACCTGAATTCACTGCCGTCAATCAGTGCGTCTCTGCTCATCAATCACTGAGCTCCTCCTCTGCTTCACACATCACAATATATGAGTGAAACACTATGAAAAACAAAATAATCAAAACAGTACAAAATTCAGCAAAATAAAGTTGTACAACCTCCCCCAAGCCAAAATAAAAATAAACATATCCCCCCCTCAGGCTCAAAATATAGTTTAATGACCCCCCCCCCCCCCCTTTTTTGCACCATACCAACCTTTGATAAATAACGATCAGTCCCTTACATGAAGAGAATGTACAACACGCTATGCAATAAATCTGCCATTTCTGCCAAATTAAATCGTCCAAATGAACACTATATGGAATTTGGGGTGCAACCTTTTTTTCATTGTTTACATATAGTCAATGAGCAGCAAGCAGGTGTACGTCATGTAAACGTTTTATTAGATAACTTCATTATAGCTGTTTTCCCGAGTTTTGAAATTATGACATGAAGGCTTGGAAAAGGGAATGTTCTTCTTTATAAGGTGAACACAACTCTTCAGCAGTTCCTCTCACGTTTTGAAGGCTGAAAACGACATAATTGTCTGTCCTCATGACTCCTGAAAACGAGAGAACAATATATGGCCATCATCTATCCGACGTGAAGCCTGATTTATACTTTGTTGCATGCGTGACGTTGGTGCACCGAAAATAACAGACCTACAAGCTCACAAAGTCTCAAATCTGCGATGCGCTGTGAGCTTGTAGACCTTCTATTTTCGGGACGCA
Source organism: Protomyctophum bolini (assembly GCF_963924005.1). Classification (NCBI taxonomy): domain Eukaryota; kingdom Metazoa; phylum Chordata; class Actinopteri; order Myctophiformes; family Myctophidae; genus Protomyctophum; species Protomyctophum bolini. Next base: position 5,409,899 of record NC_137880.1, on the reverse strand, counting down.
ACGTAACGATATGATAGAACATGGCTATGAACTGAACTGGCATCTTGATATGAAACAAATCTAGTACTACAACATTCTGAACAGTCTGAAATACACATACATACTCTCACATTAAAGCAATCGATTGCTAGATTATGCAAGTTTACATAATGTTTACACTTTGCAGAAATAGGCTACTATGGTTCACATGACGCTCGCTCGTATGACAGTCATGTTTCAGGGCTACTGAAATACTTACTTGACCAAGTAAAACATATCCAGGGCCAGGCTGCCCTGCATGCTCGTTTCATCTGCGCCGGGGTTGCTCTTCTGTGTATTCCGGTTCAAATAAATGTTGTCCATGGAGTCCGTGGATTGGTATCACTCTGCACTGCAGACGCCATGATAGTACACAAACAATCTGAGGAATGCAGCGGTGGGGGTGGCCTGGGGTTGTAGGTGGAACGGAGTAGAGACTAGGGACACCCCTCGGGGCTGTCTTCAGGTGTAGGTGTAGCCGTGTGTAGGTGACGCGCATACTCTAAGGCATGGGTGGGCAACTTTGACGATAGAGAGGGCCACAATATTTCCATACTTACTCCAGTGGGGCCACATTGCATAATAATGTCGTAGCAATTTTTTTTGTTGCTATATTTCCTGAATATAATCCTGAATATTTATTTTGCCATTTTTAAATTGGAATCCTGAAGTAAAAGTTTTATTGAATTTAAAATGGATTTAGTTATACCCGTATTTAAGGACCAACATATGGAATGTCAGAACAGGTCAGCTATGAAGATCTAAGGGTTTGAGGTCAGATGTAGAGTTGCTGGCTGGAACCATATATGCAAATCTAGGTGATGATCCAGTCTTCTCCATGTATGGCTATCCAGGGTTTGATGAGGTCAGTGTCGTGATCTTCATATATGGCCATATATGGTGGCGTGCCATGTCATGAGGCGTTACCATACTGTATATGAACATGTGATGTCACGAGGCGTTACCATATATGGAGGCATGATGTCATGAGTGTGACCATATGGAGGCGTGACCGGCCAACCACCGACCGACTGACAGGATATGCAGGTTTTCATAGTAAACTGTGACCCTCGGTCGCAATTATCGTCACAATATTGATTATTGCAATTATCGTCACAATATTGAATATTGCAATGTTATTTTGTATAGCCTACTGTCCAGCCCCTGTTGTTTAAATTATTTACATTTTAATTGAAAGACATATCTGACAGAAGTTTGTGATCTGTGTTTGTCACTTTAGAATTAAACAAAATATTGCCTTCTTTACCTGCCTCGTGTGCCTCTTTCATTTTTTTATGTTTCTTTTAAGGTTCATTCTAGAGCTACAACCCCACCTTTCAAGATATAAGCACAAGCTATTCTATCAGCACCTGTTTTGTTTTGAGAAAAACACAGAGGCCAACTAGGAGATTAAAATGCCTTAGTTGAAAGTACAGTATCCATCAGACTATCATTCAGTGACAGTTATACATCTCCTCTGCCAGGGGGCGAAAGGTATTCAAGCAACAGTGCCTGGGTGCATTTTTGCGCATGCGTCAAACACGACCCGGAACCAGTCCGGAACCCGGAACTTGTGGAAGTAGTTCCATAGAGTTATTATACACTCTATGAGTAGTTCATGTCGTCTTTACCACAACAAAGACACGTTCGTTTTCGTGGTGAAAACCGTCTCATAAAGGAGGACAAAACGTGTCAAAATGGAGTCTGTACGGCTGAAGATAAATGAACACATGACGTCGGTGGGAGAGGAGATATTATATGTTTTAGAAAAACAACAAAGTGTTGATGTTTCTCATGTGAAACATGATGTCAGAGTGTTTGTGTTGAAGCGCCTCACTGCGGCTGCACAATTCATGTGCAACCTTTTCCAAAGAGAGATGGAGACTCTACACAACATCAAACTACACACTGCAGGTAATGTTGTTACACACACACACACACACACACACACACACACACACACACTTCGATTTATTTATTTGAGTCCACATTTATAAAATACATTATCAAGGACACAAATATTTTAAGTTGCTTCTGATATACTACGCACTCGAAACATCACGTGTCTCAGTGCTTGAGTCCAAACAAGCCCTAAATGTACCTACAGAATATAGGAAAACACATGAACTTATTCACAGCAAATATTGGTCACTTCAGTCTGTCATATTACCAACACCGAAAGTAAATCATGGGTACAAAAAGCACCTAATTCTCCTCCAAATAGACCGGCTGCCTATAATGGAGGAGATTGAACAGTATGTTGCAAGCTGCTTTGCCTTACACTTGGACAACCCTATAATCCTCAAGCCTCTGACCACTAGCTTGTGGACATGGCCCAGGCTGCCAAATATAAAAACAATGAGCTGACACGTATAGCCCAGTTGTATAATGGTCTGTACTAATGGTTGATATTTTACTTGTTTAGTAAGGAAAGCTTCCTCTAAACTTGAATCAAAAGCACAGCCAACTTCCAATAGAAAAACCTCTCTGCTGTTCATTAATTATAATGAAATCTGGTGTATTTGCAGTTATATTTGCAAACACGGTTGGGTCATTGCATTGAAACATTTCTGGTTTCACACAGGAATTTTTGTGAAACACAACGGAGGAATGAAACATAGGTGACACATCTTTGGCAATAATGTTCACAATTCTGTTATGCCTGGCTATATACAGTCCTTTGTAGATATTACAGACACTAGGTGGATCTCAATTGGCGGTGCACACACTTCTTGGGCGATACTAGGTAGAATAGGGTGGTCACTGCACTGGCACTAACGGGGGCACTGCCCTGTGTAGGTGGCAAAGGGTACACGGAATAGTGTACCCTGTGGATTGGGACACTGAGCTGGGCGGAGCCGAGTGGAGCTGGGCGGAGCCAAGCGGAGCTCAGATTTCTCGACTGGCAGCCATTGTTGTTTTCTCCGCACTGACCGCAATGTTTTTAAAAGGTCTAGAAACTACTTTTTTAGCCCACGGAATTTACTTTCAAGTTATTTTTGGGTAGTATTTAGTTGTTTAAACTTCATATGTGTGGTCAATTAATCATAAAAGATCCTATTTAAAAATATCAAACAACGATGTCGGAGAATCCGAGAACCGTGTTGTCTCGCCTTGGGGGCTTCCAGCAGAGAGACGTACCCATGTTTACCTCTCCTTTGTCGGCATAGGCCGAAGCAATTTCCCCTGTTTCTCCTACGGAACGAAATTATGACCCATGCCCGTCTATTGTGGATATTTACAGCCTACATGCAATTCGTTTCCAATTGTTTTATTTCCCCAAATGTCAAGTGCATTATAAATAACAGCTATTATATTATTGTTATTATTATTACGTCGAGTCTATGGTCGAATCTGATTTAACCTGAGTCCTGATTCCGTGCAAAGAGTTGCTGAAAGGAAGGATATAGGCTACCTGTAACCTGCATATATATAGCCTATTCACTTAATGATAAATGTTTTTACATTTGGATAGAATACAGACTATTGTCGCATCTGCTGTTTGATTTGTATTAGCAGGCACCGATCAATCACTGATCTACGCTATGAGCTTGTAGATCTTCTAAGTAAGTTCATGGTTAATTTGTGTATGCCTATACCTTTACAGCCAGCTAAGTTAGAGCTAACAGCTAGTTCGTTTTCATATAGGCTAAGTTTATTGCTATAATGACATTTAACTTTGACAATATAGGTCTACTTTTACATTTAAAACAACCACATATAGGCCTATATAGCCTACTGTAAAGTGAGTATAAACTGTTAATTCAACTGAGAGAAATTCATTAATCAGAATGCTACTCTTAATCAGTTAATCACATTTGCATTTACATGAATGAAAAGGTTAAACCAGGCCAACTCTCAGCTCCAAATGGATAGGCTACATTTATCACAATATTATTTTACTGTGTAATCTAACACAAATCTTACAAATGCTGTCACTCAGTTATTTAATTTAGGCAGAAAATATATCACTGAATAGTGTATGCAATTAATGCATTCAAAAGAGCTGAAATGTTTTATGGACCCTAGTGATTATTTAATAATAATAAAACTGTATTTGTATAGCACCTTTCATGACATGAAATGCAGCTCAAAGTGCTTTACAGAGCAATGGAGAAAAAAAGAAGAAAAGCAAGGCAACGACATTAAAAAACAAGTAGTAATGCAATGCAATACAGTGAGGACATGAATAACAAAAAATAAAAGATCAATTAAAAGCAATGTTGTAGAAGTGGGTCTTGAGCTGTGCTTTAAAAATGTCTAGAGGCTGCCTGTCGAAGGTACAGTGGGAGTTTGTTCCATGCCGACGGCCCGTAGAAGCAAAAAGCTGCTTCCCCGTATTTTTTAGTTGCCATTTTTTTTAGGCAAAGCGAGCAGGCCAGCAGTGGAAGACCTTAGGGGGGCGGTTTGGGACATATTTAGGAAGGCAGTCATGTAGGTAGGAAGGTGCGAGACCATTGAGAGCTTTATACACAAGTAAAATCAATCCTAAAAACAACCGGAAGCCAGTGCATGTGAAGCCAAAACTGGAGTAAAATGTTCTCTCATCTTAGTTCTAGTTAAAACTCTGGCTGCTGCATTTTGGACAAGTTGTAATCTGTCAGTTGTTTTCTTAGGCAGTCCTGAAAGAAGTGCATTGCAGTATAAATCAAGCAGAGAAAAAACAAAGGCGTGGATTAGCGTTTTTGCATCGTCCAAAGACAAATAGGCTCTGATTCGTGCAATATTTCTAAGGTGAAAAAAGGCAATCTGGGTAACATGATTAATGTGTTTGTGTGTTTAAGTTGTTTCGCCATACCCATTTATTTTGCCATAAATCAGATAGCTTTAAGGTACGGCCATGACAGCAATGGTAGGAAAAAATATATATAATATTAATCATATTCGGATATTCGGTTTTCGGGGGGCCAACTGTTTCCTATATTCGGTATTCACTGCAGTTTCGGCCAAGAATTTCCCTTTCGGTGCATATTGTATGAGTACCGGTATGTAAATAGTTCAATTCAACTTTGTAAATACAAAATGTATTTATTGTTATTTTGTCTTCAGTATAAAAATGAATGAACATTGAACAAGGATACCGTATCTCCGACTCAATCATGTAAAAAATAACGTCAAAATCAAGTCATTCCAGTAGAAAATTAACACAAATACATAAATAAAAAGTACATTCATTGAACATTAAACACAAACAAATAGATTGCACTGAACTGAAAATAGATTGCACTGAACATGAACATTACACATTGCAGAGAGAGGATGAACTGGCTGTTCTCTAGAGTCTCTACTACATTTAAATGTAAACTACTACTACTACTACTACTACTCTCCCCCTCTTCTTCGGGCCAGCCTGCACATTGGGCCCTGGTGTTCCTGACCCTGCTCCAGACCCCAGTGCAGCTGTACCACTATGGTCTGGTATGGCCTCGGCTAGGCCTGGTGGTGCTGTAGGCCAGCAGTCCGGCTCCGCTCCAGAGACTTCCAGACATGGCAGTCTCACGTGGTGGTGCTGCTGTAGGCCCGCCGCTGCAGGCCACCTCCTCACCCGTCTTTGGATCCTAAGGCAGTGGAAAATGAAGGTTTCAGAACCACTGGCTTAACAGGTTATTTGTATGGCAGTAGTGCTACAACTCAGAATTCCCTTATTGTTAAAAAAAAAAGGCTTTTGTGCTTGGGTAATATGTTCTGTTGTGATCCAATGATGACTTTACAACAGGTTGCCAGGTTGTATTCTATTGCTAGTTTGATCACTTTCACCTTATAATAACATGAATTAATAAATGACTGAAAATAGCCAATCTACAAGCTCAGAAGTCACAACATGTCGCACTGCAACGTGTTGGGAGCTTGTATATCTTCTATTTTTGGTGTGGACTTTTCTAGTCCTCTGCAGTGCTTCCCAAACTTTTTCATGTCAAGGACCCCCAAAATGATACTAATTATCCTGCGTACCCCCATTAGAAAAGATATGCCAGGGACAGACCCCCCCATAAAAATGTTTTTACAGATCTAGCAGTGATTTTCAAACAGTTTCATTTCAAGGGACCCCCAGTTTGACCTGAATTAGGCTATGAACCCCCATAATGGCATTTCTATCTCTGGGACCCCAATGTATATTGTAAAATCAGAGTGTACAAATGGAACGGGGTTCAACTAAGAGATTGTACCATTTATACAATCTATCTCTGAGTAATAATAACAATAATATAATAGCGGTTATTTATAATGCACTTGACATTTGGGGAAATAAAACAATTAGAAACGAATTGCATGTAGCCTAGGCTGTACATATCTACAACGGATCATTCATATCATACAGCGGTGAATTGCTTCGGGCTACGCCGAAAAAGGGTAGTTCTCACACGGGTACATCTCGTCTGTGGCCGCCCCAATGCGAGACGACACGGTCCTCGAATTCTCCGACATGATTAATTATAATCTAATATAATGATTAATTGACCACATATATGAAGTTTAAACAACTAAATACTCCGCGAAAATAACTTGAAAGTAAATTCCGTGGCCTGTGTGTGACAAGTTTTAAGAGGGCTTAAAAACCACAACAGTAATGGCTGCCAGTGGATCTTTTTTATTTGGCTCCGTCTGTCATGAATACATTTGATAGCATAAACAACTAACTAAATACTATCCCAAAGATATTAAAATATTAAAATTCGTCGTGACAACAACGCATGTTTAGTTTTGCTGTTTTGTGGGAAATGCACCGGGGGACTAACGTGACTAACGTAGACTAACGTGACTAACGTTACTTCAAAATCTCCGACGAAAACATTTTTTATTTTCTTTATTTGGCTCTATCATGATACATTTGATAGCTTAAACAACTAAATACTATCCCAAAACATATTACAATTACCTTCCGTGACACAACAACACTTTTAAAAGAGTATAAAACTTACTAGTTTCGGACATTTTTTTCCCTGCGAGGGCTGTCTGCTGGCTGCTGGAAGAAAAGGGAAAGATCCATGGGGTTGCGCAGTACGGCTGCGCCGTGGCGATATACCCTGCATGGCTCAGGGTACATCCGAGCTGGACTTTGAAAACGGGCTCGCACGGGGGAGAATAGTGCGGTGCCCTGTGTAGTGTCAGCGCCTGTCTTTTTGTGGTCTGTGGATTGGGAAGTACTGTCGCGCACCGTTGTGACGTCACACACAACGAAATACACCCTGTCCAGTGTCCACGCTCCGGTTTGAGATTCACCTATAGATTCTATGGTCTGATGCTGTCCATGGTGTGTAGACAGTGAGGGTCATGATTATTGGGATACCAGATTGATAGATTCAGTTTGGTTGGCAGCCTTTACTGTGAAAATGAGAATGTCCTCATCAATCGCTGCATTTTTTTTAGAATTGAGTGGGACACGGAGTGATCAGCTGATTGGAGGCACGCAAGCTTCCCTTGCAGCCGTAGTCCTGTCCAGCGTCGTTTTCTATGGTGCTCTCTGAGCGCTAGAAGATGCGCACGCGCGCCGTTGTTAGGGAGCGCGCTTGTTGTTCCGTCGTCGCGGCTTACTGTTGCGCGAGCGTTGATTGACAGGTCAGTGATCACAGATTCAGAGACGTGCACCCTCTCGTTGTCCGCTCCTTTCCACTCCAAAGAGACACCAGTCCAGTTACACAGATCGTTCAGATCAGGCCAGTCAGAGTTTACACCAAAACCAGTTGCGTTGGTAATCCAATTTACCACTGGGCTTCTTTTTTAACCCGAGGAAGCTGGGGGCGTGCGTCTCTTGTTTTGGGGACCTTGCATCGCTCCAGATCGAGAATTAGCGAGGCTCTGGCGAGCTCTCTGACTGCCCGATCGTCACTGTTAAGCATGTTTAATAGGTGGGAAAGGCGTGTGGATATATATGTCCATTCAATGTTCGGTATCCCGAGCCCTCCCTCCCGTTTACTGTGGAATATGTAGTCCCGGGTTGTGTGTGTGCTCAGGCCAAACCATTCTCTCACTCACTGTACAGTTTTGTTGTTCAAGTCATACAGTACCTTCTTTGGTATATGAACATTGGAAAATAGATGTTGTATTTTGGACAGGGCGACCTCCAGCTTCATAACCAGTGGGAGAGGAGAGGAATGTATCAGGTCTAGCCTGGCCGTGTAATCTGCCGCAATCTCGTCCACTTGCGCTGCCCACTCCCCGGCGACATTCAATTTGTGTCCGAGGTAACTGCAAGTTTCGTGGCGTGCAAAGACTCTGATTGGTACATTGTTTATTGTGAATGATGGGATTTTGTCTGATTTGGCATGATACCAGCGATTACCTCCGCTCCTCTTCTCATAAAAGACAGCACATTTAGCTTGTTTCACCTGTAGTCCAGACCACTCTAAGAAGGAGTCAGTCCTGGAAAGCATGTATTTTATTACTCCCTCGTGTCGGGAGCATACGACCACGTCGTCTGCGTACCCCTGCACAGGGTTGGGGGAATACACGTTAGGCGCACACTGGCACATCCATTGTAGCCATCCATTGATTGCCAGCACAAAGTTCACCGCGCTCCACGGGCAGCCTGTTTTTATGCCCAGTTGTAGGGGGATTGGGTCCGTGAGCCTTTTGCCACATATCACTTGGATAAATGAGTCCTTATAGACATCCTTGACCATGTCTATATACACCTGGGGCAGATGGATTTCCTCCAGGGATCTAAACATAATGTCGTGCGCCAGGGTTCCAAATGCGTCACGGAAATCTAAAAACACTGTGTAAAAGCGGGATGACTCTTGCTTAAAATCATTGATGCTGGTCTTAAGGCAAAAGGCATGTTCATTCATTCCTTTCTATGTAGGCCTTTTGTGTTGTGGACAGAATATTATTTTCCACTAGCCATGGCAAGATGCGAGAGAGGAGACATTTCATGAACACCTTGTACACAGTTGGGAAGAGGGATATGTCTCTCCATGTAGTCGGGTCGTCTGGGATGTTACCTTTTTTAGGCATTCTGTGAACGAGGGCACATTTCCATGAGTCGGGTACTCTCTTGTTCTCCAGACATACATTAAAGATGTGGGTTAAAGTCCTATATGAGTTTGTGCTTTTGATTGTTTCATATGTCACCCCGTCTACACCACTTGCTTTATAATTGGGTAAATTGTCGATTACCCTTTTCACCACCTCTTCGGTGAAATGTGCAGTGTTTGTTAGATGCTCTGGTTCAGGTGATAATATCAAGTCGGACCAGGGTGGGGGTGACAGGGGGGCTGCTGTTGACGTCTGGCCATTCCCTCGGCATTTATTCTCATAGTAGGACTGTACGTTTGTGATGTCACTGGAGCAGGGGGGCGGGGCTGGGTACTCGCTATTATTCAAGATGATTTGGATTGCTTTTGTTCTTCTGTTTTTCCACAGATATGCAAGTTTATTACGCTTTATTTTCCTGGACTGTCGGCTTTGTGAGGATCCAATAGAGGGCTGGATGATATCTCTAACAAAGCAAAGTTGTATTTCGATCCAGGAAGCAAGTTTAGTTGATGTTAGATCCTCCGGGAGAGATTGGCTCACTGGAAGCTTCTTCAGGATACGTGCTGCGCATTTAAAAAAAGGCAATCCATATGATTGTCCACTGAATGTGCCATTTTTGTAGAATACTCCGTTGAGAAGTGAAATTAGTCCCATCCACTTTCCCGGGTCTGCAGACGAAAATAAATGCTGTTTTTGTTGCAATTTCTTTGTATCCAACGTCTCTCTAAACGCCCTCTCCGCCATTTGGAAATCATTCCACTGATATTCCGTTATAGGCCCAGCGAATGTTGAGACATCTGTGTCGGGAGTTTGTCTACCCATAGCGTCACACATTTGAAATGTTTATTTATGTCCACATAATGAGAAGTACAGGAATACCTTGTACAAAGGACATAAACACTGCCAGTGCAGTTTGACAGTGGGAGAGCAGCCAGTTACAACGTGCATGGACGGCAAAGCATCGTTACATACAGTACAGCTGACATGTCGGACACAGGGCAGCAGACATAAATCATGGATAAAGGAAGCAACGCCTCCTCCAAATTGAGCGTCTTCCTATAATGGCTGAAACTGAGCAATACCTCGCTAACTGCTTGGCTCTCCTTTTGGAAAGGCCGGCCATTTGTAAGCCCCTCACAACATGCCCTAGGCTGCCAAAGATAAAAACTAAAAGTTTACATCTGTAGCCTAGCTGTGAGATGGTCTGCATTAGCTGCTGATACTTCAGCACTTTGGTAAGAAAGGCTTCTTCCAGGCTATAGTCAAAGGTACAGCCGACCTCGAGAATGAACACCTCTCTATGGTTTTCATTTACAACAATGACATCAGGGGTGTTAGCTGAAATGTTAGAGAACACAGAATCATCATTACACAGTTTAAACATCCTCGGCTTCACAGTAGAATGCTTATAAAGCATGATGGAGGACCTGAAAATGGAAGAGATGTCTTTCGATATCAAATCCACTATTCTGTCATGCCTACATATGTAAAGGCCCCTGTAAACATGGCAACCATTTAAGATGTGGGACATGGTTTCAGCTATTTGTTCATGGCCATGATGGATACAGTGAGGAGCATGATTGCCTGGAAACCAGATGGAGAGATTAAGTTTAGAAGGTAGAACCTGTAATCTCGCTTTCAAAGTAAAAACAACAATGCACTCCTCAATGGCAACATTTTTGAACATAGAGTGAGAGACAGAATGGTACACACACACACACACACACACACACACACACACACACACACACACACACAGTCAAACTACAAACTGCAGGTAATGTTCCACAGACTGACACAACACATTACAAGTAGGCCTATACAGTATTACACACAACACCAAACTACACACACAACCAGGCGCATGGGGCCAGGAACCCTCCATAACACAGCAGCAATATTTGTGAACTGTTGCGACAAAAGAAGGTTAGACAATGGAATACAACCACTCTAAGGACAGAGCTGCTACCTTTTAAGACTTCTTAAAGCTGCTATATCTACTATACATGGGAGAAGTGGTACCCATACTCATTCTTAGAACTCTATCTCCGACCGAACCACACTTTTACCACACATCTCTATATGCAAAATAAATTCGGCACGCTCCCCGAACTGACATAGGCTATTTTTTAGCCGTTCAAGTGTCTTATTTACTCTGCAAATATTACTTTTATGAGGTTTTCCTACACGGAACACGGAATCACTGCTGCCCCAACACGGTCAGAAACAAGCCAACAAGCCCACAAACAAGCCCTTTAAACCACGCTACTTACATACACTACAACTCGCTTACAATTCGCAAACCTGGCAACACCCTGCCTCTTACGTCACCAGCTCTGTTCTGTCCGTCGAGCTCACACTCTGTCGCAGCCATCTTGCTTTTCTTTTGGATGGGCGAGTGGACATTTAATGCAAATAAATTAATTATAGGTCCAGCAAGCAAATCATGATGGTCTGTTTGTGCTCAATAGGTCACAATAACATTCCGAAATTAGGTGTTGTGTTTTCTATGACATTTTCCCCAGTAGTAGTTGCATATCTATCTCAGCTTTTGCCTGATAGCACACATGCTAACGTCAGCAGCATTTCATGACAGGTTGCCATAGCAACATACAGTGTGCGCAGACCTAACATGAGTTGCTTACAACAGAAACACACGGCCTTTTAACCACGCTACTTACACACAACAGGTCGGGAGTTATTAAACCGAACGTGGACGCTGTTTCAGTGTTACACTTGCTGCGCATATCGGATTAATTGTAACGGCATGCATGATAAATGTAACAACGCTAAAAAACACCATTAAACATATCGTTTTCAGCTTAAAGCAATTATATTTCATTGAAGCAACTCCTTAGCATTGTTTTCATACCATGGATGTGATAAGAAAATGTATCAAACATAAGGGAAATATTAAATAGTATCGGGTGTACCAGTTTGGCCATTTCTTTTTTTTCAATGGGCCAATACATTGATTAAACAAACGTTTGATTGATTGAGTTGTACAATGTTATACAACCCTAAACTAATTTTAGAATACACTACACAATACAATACAATTTGACAAAACAATGGTACATTTCCAGCCATTCAATTAAATTCCCTTGCTTGAAAGGAAGGAAGTAAGGATGCATCTTAATACAGGATCCAGCAGCATCTTAATGATCTCCCATCTAGAACTGGAAAAACAACATTCCTCACCTATAGGCCATCCTTGGGGTGGGGAGGGGTGCTACTGTAATTGTTGCAGTGGTCAGGGTGCTTAAGTGGGCAGATACTGTAACTAGCCAGGGGTGCTAATGTCATTGTGCTGGGTGTGGTCAGGGTGCTTAAGTGGGCAGCTTAGCTACTGTAACTAGCCTATTTATTTGTTTCTACAAATGTCAATAATTAAATATATATTTTTTAGATTTGCCAATTTTGCCAGTGCCATTGATTGATAAGTTGCAGCATTTGATGTGTGTAGTTCTTTATCCCTTTCTCAACATTTATACAAGTGAAAACATGTGAGCAAAAAGATGTGATCACCTGTAAACTCACTCATTTACAAACAAGCTCACATCACAACAATAATCCATGTAATAATCACAATAACAATACTCATAATAATAATCATAATAATAACAATAAGCTTCTTTGTAAACTCACTCATTTACAAACAAGCTCACATCAGAACAATAATGCATGTAATAATAATAACAATAATAATAATAATCATTATAAGAAAAACAACAATAACACTAACAACAGTACAGTACAGTAAAGACGTACAGTAAAGTACAGTACAGAGGACAACATTACAGTACAGTGCCATACTAAGGAGTGCAGTACAGTATTATAATAACAACTCCCGCAATTTCTTCCTTCCCATATTGCGCTGCAACGACACTGGGATGAGGCCCCCGAAGGGGGCCGAAATTCTAGTAAGCAATATGTCAAAATTTGAATGACTTTCTTTTATTTTTTTCAGACAGCCAGCAATGGGTAGAACGCTCCCAAAACAAAAGTAGTCTCTGTGACCCATCTAGGGCCCGCAATCTGCATTCATAGATGTTTCTAGAAGCTTTGTCATTGGTCGAAAAAAAAAAAAAAACCTGGACGCAATGACTAACCAATCAGGAAGTGGACAGGCAAATTGACCAATGACAAAGCTTCTAGGTAAATCTTTGAAGGCCCCAAGATGCGTCACAGAGACAAACATTGTTTTGGGAGCGTTCTACCCATTGCTGGCTGTCTGAATATAAAAAAAAGGTAATTAAAAGGTTGACTTATTGTTGCTTATAGCAGCTTTAAGTTGAGTTTTCAGTATATGGCACCCACACCAGTTATAAGAACTTTCCGCACCTGAAGCCAGCGAAGTGACGTTGCAAAGAAGGAATGATGCATGTAGCTTCTCCAAATCTACTCGCGTCTTTGCATCGTTACATTCAAATAATAAATGTATTCAAATTTAATTTAACTTTTAATCTTGTTTAAGTAATGATTTTGTTTCGTTGATTGTATTGTCTATTTCTTTATGACTGTGCTAAATAAATAAACTAAACTAAACAAACCTGGGTTGCGGCATGGGATGCATCTGTGTGTGGTTCTGCCAAAAACATACACAATAGTGAGCTCATGTTCCAGTACTCTCACAGGACTATGGCAACACTCATTGACAAACAGTTTAGGAAAGCAACTCTCTACAATCTGGTGTTTACATCAGGATGGGAGGACAATGATTTTAGCACTTACCTAGTGACTGCAATTTTCAACTGAATAGAGCATGGTAGACGTCCATAGTTTTGATTTGATTACATGATGGTATAATGTAAGGTTGCTGAATGATAACCAAAAGTTACTGCTGGTGATTTCCACAGAGCACCACAGAGGCAGGTCTACAGTATGTAGAGAGATGGCCTCCAAAACATCGATGTTATCAGAGGAACAGCGACAGACGGACCAGGGACGTGGACTGTTTGATGCAACGAAGCAATCTGTAGTAAAGTTGTGCAAGATAGGTAGGCCCCTATGTACTGTTTTATTTTCAACCTGTAGTAAAATTATACACAATAGCTATGTACTGTTTCATTTACTGCAGTAGTAAAGTTGTACAGCATAGGTGTAGTGTGGCACAACCTTGACGCCAGTAAAACAGTAAAACTATGCCTAAACCTAACATCATGGTTGTGCTACGGTTCAGTGATGCAAATAGCCTGCATCCTGCATCCTTAGACTCACTAAATTGAGAAATAACGCAATCATGTCCCAGGACCCACCGGGGGTCATGGGATGCAATACTGTACTCTATCGTCATTGAAGTAGGACTCATAAAATGACCCTGGGACCCATCTCTAAAAGACCACCCCTGGGTCCCTGGACCCATTACATTGAAAACCTTTTTAAACTATTAAACACACACACACACAGCCTCTTATGAGACAGTGTTAGCTTAGCTGTAGCCAAAGTTAACAGACTTTGTTACTCCAACTTACGTATGCTGCACTTAGGGTTAGGGAACGGGTCAGTCATGTGGCAAGTCAGACCAACTCAATGTCGGAAAATCGCATCGTTGGAACAATGTAGGGCTGAATCCTTGTCAGGCTTGCAGCTCTTGCTGAGCTCTTCTCAATTCCCAAATGATCCCTTGCATTGCCAACAGATTCTTGTTATTCATGTCAAATCAAAGTTATTATTAAATTCCTTATTCTATTCCTTCACTGCAGACCAGTGTTCAGAGTGCAGCCTGAAGGTGAAGATGTTTTGGAGTGTTAAACAGGGACCTGAAAACCACCTGGACATCAGTACGGTTCATGGTTTCGCTCGCACTCACGCACAACACACACACACACACACACACACACACACACACACACACACACACCTTTTTGTCTTGTAAGGCTATCAGGCACGTCTTAACTTTAATGTGTTGATAAATTAGAATGTTTGCAGTAAAAAAATAAAAAATAAGAATGAGAATAAACTTATGGTTTGGAAGTGGAAAATGTATTTTTGCTGCTGAAGTTGATCCAACTACCAGAGCTAAACACTGCATGAAATAATGTAAAGTTGAAACATTTAATGGTTTTCTCTCATTGTATATTTTCCTCCTCTAGACTTTCTGCACCTGCCTGTATGTAAAGAGGAGGTTTCCCCTGAACATGAGAAGATGAGCTCCAGTCTGGTCCAGGAGGTACCACAACCTCCACACATTAAAGATGAACCAGAGGAGCTACTTCAAAGACCAGAGGAGGCTGGTGGGTCAATGATGGCATTACTGGCAGCGAAAAGTTAAGATGAGGATGGAAACAGAGAGAGACAGAGGCTGTAGCCAGCACCTCAACTGAACACATTGAAACACAAGCTGATGTAGAGGACTGTGGAACATCACAGCCAAATAGTGGTGAACGCATGAATACGCGCAAGCAAGCAAGTTAACAGACTTTGTTACTCAACTCACGTGTGCTGCATTTAGGGCGCGTATTCATGCGTTCACCATGCGAGTCAGACGGGTCAGGCTCAAATTATTAGGCCTGATTAATGCAACCCACAACATTATTTGACTTACAGCTTGACTCTGGAGGTTGAACTCACTGTCTACCCACTGTGCAGGTAGGCTGATGAGCGACATTAGACTCACGCTACTGCTCCAAATGTCGGTGGTGAAACTAGCCGTCGTAGCTGATTCCCCGCCATGATCTGATGGGGCTAGATTAATAGACTGCCTGTCAAATAGATGGTCAGATAATAATAATAATAATATAAGTTTGGAGGCGGTTCAAAGACGTGGCAGGGAGAGAAACAGCAGAATGAATATCCTTGAGCATGTCTGTGTGATGTTGTAAACGGCATAAGCTTCCTGTGATCCCAGCTTTAATGTAGTCCATGTAGTCCGGAGTGTTGATTACTTCCTTTGTCCATGTTTCCTGCAGCTGTGTTAACCTTTCCACCATATGTTCAGCACAGAATGTTGCACTTGCATGCCTACTGATCGTTTCAATTCAAGTTCATGAGGAAGAGGAGCTTGCAGCTCTTTCTGAGCTCTTCTGAATTCCCAAATGGTCCCTTGCATTGCCAACGTATTCTTGTTATTCATGTCACATCAAAGTCCTTATTAACTCATAGAATGCTGAAAGCGTTTTTAAACGTTTTATTATAGCCACCCCTAAGAAGCGCATAACGTTTTTATACGTTTTATGGTCCAAAAAACGTTTTTTTATTGATTACTATAGTTCAACTATATTTGCGCCCGGACAACTCATAATGTAACACCGATCGGCTCTAAAAAGAGTTAAAACCCCCCCCCTGCTGAAAAGAGGTGTTGGTCTGAGAAGCGTCTGGCACCGCCTATTGGTTGGTCTATGCGAGGACGTACGACGTAATGGACACGGCCGTCCGGCATAGACCAACGCAGATGTCAGGGGATCTAAAATGGATGGGACAATGCTCTTGTCTGTGTGAATACACTCGATTCCCCCTCCCCTCCTGTTTCTACATGGTTTCTCCCGAGGGAGAATGGTGGGGGGGGGGTCTCTTCCTCTTGGATCGCATTGGCAGTTCCCCCCCCACTCCCGAGTCCCCACTGCTTTCAACTGCAAGGCTTGCACTCTCATTCTCGGAACAAGATACAACGCGATTTGCTCTCTGCCCGTATATAATTGATTTCATAACGTTTGCCAGACACATGTGGAGTTAGTCATCGACAGATTGCACATCATTATCGAGGGACCGCCATGATACGTTGGTCGCTGATCGCGAGCCGTACTGCTGCTGCTGTTGCTTTGCTCGCATCCATCCATCCATGATCCCCCTTTCTCGTTACAACAGGCTATTATAAACTCACCGTCGAGCAGCCTGCCCTGCACCTAATGTGATAAAATGAACGGCAGGACATAATCGGATCGATTATTATCTGTCTATCAGCAACATACGGGTGTTTGTCTTGCAACGACAGGTGGTGCTTTCTCGTTTTTTTTTTCCTCCCAAACACGTTGCGTGCTGCTTCTGCTGCTGCCGCATCAAACCATCCACCCCCCTTTCTCGTTACAACAGGCTATTATAAACTCACCGTCGAGCAGCCTGCCCTGCACCTAATGTGATAAAATGAACGGCAGGACATAATCGGATCGATTATTATCTGTCTATCAGCAACATACGGGTGTTTGTCTTGCAACGACAGGTGGTGCTTTCTCGTTTTTTTTTTCCTCCCAAACACGTTGCGTGCTGCTTCTGCTGCTGCCGCATCAAACCATCCACCCCCCTTTCTCGTTACAACAGGCTATTATAAACTCACCGTCGAGCAGCCTGCCCTGCACCTAATGTGATAAAATGAACGGCAGGACATAATCGGATCGATTATTATCTGTCTATCAGCAACATACGGGTGTTTGTCTTGCAACGACAGGTGGTGCTTTCCCGTTGTTTTTTTTCTTCCAAACACGTTGCGTGCTGCTTCTGCTTCTGCCGCATCCATCCACGATCGTCGTTGTTTTTTTTCTCCAAACATGTCCAGACACAATCCGATCCAGTCTCGCGTCTCACCTTATAGATACGCGAGACTGGATCGATGAGGTTAGTGGTATGTCTGGACATGTTTGGAGCGGCACACGACAATCGACAATAATGTTGATTATGCAAGATCATTTCCTCAAAGCCTAGTTGCCCCCCCCCCCCTGTTACTGCGATTGTAGCTCGAATCACAGAATGAGTTCAATGAGCGTAGGGAGAGGGCACATATGGGGCTACGATTGAGGCTGATTTATATTTTATAACAACTTAGGAGAGAGACTGACCACGATGCAGGCAGAAGAAAGTTTCCAAGTCCGTTTTATGATCAGATAATTATGTGCATCAAGACTCTGCTTTCTGAAGAAAAAAACTAATACTGTAATTGCGAATGCAATGAGCACTTACTATGAGACCTAGCAGATCACGTCTGTCTGTCTGTCTGTCTGTGTGTGTGTGTGTGTGTGTGTGTGTGTCTGTCTGTCTGTCTCGCTTACTGTATATGTGGACCTGGCCCTTTTGTGCCCATATATGGAGCTGAGTGATTTGTGAGTCATGGTGACATGAGTGTGATGGCGTGGTCCTGCTTTGGGGACTCCTTATATGGTTATGGCTGAGTCATGGTGACATGAGTGTGATGGCGTCTTTTGTGACCATATATGGAGCTGGCGTGGTCCAAGCACTAACTATGACACCCTGCAGATCATGTCTGTAATTTATTCTAATTGTTATTGCAATTTACGATCTGCGTTCGCTTTCCGCGTTCGCGCGTCTTACTCGTAATAATAAAAATCACACCCCTGTGAAGTGAGCAGTGCAATGTTGTGAAGTGAGCAGTGCAACATTGCACTGCTCACTTCACTGGGGTGTGATTTCTATTATTATTACAGTATTAGTATTTTTCTTATGAAAGCAGAGAGTATTCTGTTTCATACGGTATATAGTATGTACATGTCGCTATAGGCCTTATTTTGTGAATATTTAGTTGTTAGGTCCATGCTTTCTCTAAAATTATCTTTTTCAGAGAACTTTAGAGATGGCATGGGCCTGAATAACTATTATTCACAAAATAAGGCCTATAGCGACATGTACATACTATATACCGTATGAAACAGTCGACTCTCTGCTTTCATAAGAAAAATACTAATACTGTAATAATAATAAAAATCACACCCCTGTGAAGTGAGCAGTGCAATTGCACTGCTCACTTCACAGGGGTGTGATTTTTCTGGGTGGTATTTTTCTTATGAAAGCAGAGAGTCTACTGTTTCATACGGTATATAGTATGTACATGTCGCTATAGGCCTTATTTTGTGAATAATAGTTCTTCGGGTCCATGCCTTCTCTAAAGTTCTCTGGTGGGCGCAAGCTGCATTCAATAGCCAATTAGTGACAAACTGTATATGTGTACAATGTGTACTGTTTTCCTCCTAAAAGTAGACATTCAGGGCTTTCATTCGGTATATGGTTTGTATAGGATATTATTTGTGCTCAATTTTATATCGGTCTTTTGAACTAAAAAAACTGAACTGAAATGTCTGTCAACTTCAGGCCTCCATATCTCTGTTGTTTTTTTTCACAAGCAGCGTGCAGGCAAAAGCAGGTGTTAGAAAAAGGTCAATATCTCCAGAATGGAAGATGGTAGAATCATAATTCTTTTTAAAAATTGAAGTGGACAAGTTGGGCTTTCTTTTGATTTATGCGGTGTGATTCACGCTATAAGAGGCCCCTCGCTGTGGGCCCCCCAAAAAGTTCAAAAAGCCCATGTTAACCCTTCAGCACCAGTAAGCCATGGTCCGCTAGAACCTGTAGCAGTTAAAGTGTTAATAAAGTCCTTATTATATTCCTTAATTGCAGACCAGTGTACAGAGTCCAGCCTGAAGGTGAAGAGGTTTTGGTGTGTTAAACAGGAACCCGAAAACCACCTGGACATCAGTACGGTTTATGCACTCTCTCTCACTCTCACTCTCACTCTCACACACACACACACACACACACACACACACACACACACACACACACACACACACACACACACACACACACACACACACACACATTTTCACACACTCAGGCTAACAGGCACATATTAACTTTAGTGTGGTGGTAATTTAGAATGTTTGCAGTAAAATAAATTGTGGAAGTGGAAAATATATTTACAGCTGAAGTTCATCAAACTACCAGAGCTAAACACTGCATGATATCATGTGAAGTTGAAACATTTAATGGTTTTCTCTCATTGTATATTTTCCTCCTCTAGACTTCCTGCACCTGCCTGTATGTAAAGAGGAGGTTTCCCCTGAACATGAGGAGATGAGCTCCAGTCTGGTCCAGGAGGAACCACAACCTCCACACATTAAAGATGAACCAGAGGAGCTACTTCAAAGACCAGAGGAGGCTGGTGGGTCAATGTTGGCATTACTAGCAGTGAAAAGTGAAGATGAGGATGAAAACAGAGAGACAGAGGCTGTAGCCAGCACCTCAACTGAACACATTGAAACACAAGCTGATGTAGACGACTGTAGAACATCACAAACAACCACAGATGACCAGTTCCTCTCTCCACACTGTTCTGAATCTGACATCACTGAAGACAGTGATGACTGGGTGGAGACCAGGGAAGGTCAGTCGGTTGTAAAATCACTTACTTTACGCAAGACACAAAATGTGGAAGAACAAACATTGTCTTTAAGCCACAAGCTGTCCCAGGAACTGACATCGTCAAAAAAAACTCAGTCCATGAAGAAACACACAGGGAAGAATCGGTTTAGTTGTAAGGATTGTGGCAAAATGTTTAATCAAAAGTGGAAGCTGAAGAGGCATACAGTTGTTCATACAGGGGAAAAGCCCTTTGCTTGCACAGTTTGTGGTAAAGGCTTTAGTCAAAGTGGTGACCTGAAAAAACACATGAGGATACATACAGGGGAAAATCCCTTTAATTGCTTAGTTTGCGGTAAAGGCTTTAGCCAAATGAGTAATCTGAAATCACACAAGATGATACATACAGAGGAAAAGCCCTTTAGTTGCAATGAGTGTGGTAAAGGCTTTAGTCAAAGTGGTGACCTGAAAATACACATGAGGATACATACAGGGGAAAAGCCCTTTAATTGCACAGTTTGTGGTAAAGGCTTTAGTGTAAATGATATTCTGAAAACACACATGAGGATACATACAGGGGAAAAGCCCTTTAGTTGCAATGAGTGTGGTAAAGGCTTTAGTCAAAGTGGTGACCTGAAAATACACATGAGGATACATACAGGGGAAAAGCCCTTTAATTGCTTAGTTTGCGGTAAAGGCTTTAGCCAAATGAGTAATCTGAAAACACACATGAGGACACATACAGGGGAAAAGCCCTTTAGTTGCAAAGTTTGCGGTAAAGGCTTTAGTCAAAGTGGTGACCTGAAAACACACATGAGGATACATACAGGGGAAAAGCCCTTTAATTGCAAAGTTTGCGGTAAAGGCTTTATTCAAATGAGTAATCTGAAATCACACATGAGGACTCATACAGGGGAAAAGCCCTTTAGTTGCAAAGTGTGCGGTAAAGGCTGTAGTCGAAGTGGTGACCTGAAAACACACATGAGGACACATACAGGGGAAAAGCCCTTTAGTTGCAATGTCTGTGGTAAAGGCTATCATACAATGACTCATCTGAAATCACACATGAGGACACATACAGGGGAAAAGCCCTTTAGTTGCAATGTTTGCGGTAAAGGCTTTAGTCAAAGTGGTATCCTGAAAACACACATGAGGACACATACAGGGGGAAAGCCCTTTAGTTGCAAAGTGTGCGGTAAAGGCTTTAGTTCAAGTGGTATCCTGAAAACACACATGAGGACACATACAGGGGAAAAGCCCTTTAGTTGCAAAGTTTGCGGTAAAGGCTTTAGATATAGTGGTGATCTGAAAACACACATGAGGACACATACAGGGGAAAAGCCCTTTAATTGCAAAGTTTGCAGTAAAGGCTTTAGTCTAAATGATATTCTGAAAAAACACATGAGGACGCATACAGGGGAATAGCCCTTTAGTTACACCGACCAAAACCAAACAAAAAAAAGCTTCTGTCTAAATAATACTTTTCGCCGGGTCTCACTGCGCCTCTCAGCCATGGTCAAATCCACGGTAACCTGAGACCTCTTGTGGTTTATTGCTTTCATTTAATCCACATCATATGAATCACATGAATGAATATGGTTGATTATTGTGTGTGTGTGTTTATTTTCCCTTCAAGTCCATTATCTTGCTGGCATCACTCTGTTTACTTGTTTAAATCTTACTTGCCATTTTGTTTTAGTTAAGTAGAAGTATTGTTTGTAAAGCCAAAGTTTGCTGTTATAGCTTTTTTAAATAAAAGTTTAACTGCTACACGTCTTTTGTGTGTTATATTATTACAGAAATGTTATCAAAAGATGTGTGGTTCACCTCTAATTGTGTACATAGTGTACTTAGGCCTACTCCACCCTATATACCTTGCAGTTTAAGCTATTACAACAAGGCTAAATATACCTTGTAAAGCCCATCACACACCATCTGCGACCGCCGCGCGTCAAAACAGCCGCCTCCATTATTTTCAATGAACCTATCGCACACCGGCTCCGTCCGCCGCGTCGCATGGCGCGCCGATAGAACCAGTTCTATTTTCCAGGCGGCGCCGCGCGGCAATGCGTCGCGCCGCGTCGGACGGAGCCGGTGTGTGTTGGGCTTTAGTACACTATTACTACAGGGTGCATTACAAGTATACATTTGACAGCCTACATAGGCCTACCTTGTGGTAGGGTGAGTGATATGTTTTGGTTAAAAAAAAATGTTTTAACCAAAAAAGCCTATATTCTGATAGTAATCGTTTGTTCAGTAAAGGGGTCTCCAGCACAAAAAACAGAAAATAGACCCTCCAGAAATATGCGGGCAAAAGTCCTTGGTTATGCGGGTTAAAATCCTTGATCCTTGAGTATGCGATTAAATATGCAGGGTTTTTATGTGCTTTTATGCAGTGAAATTGCGGAAACCTGTACACAACCAAGCATAAAATGACTTGTCTTAATGGGCCACTTCACCCCTGACACAACTTGATCTTATTTTAATGTTAATGGTATTTGTAATAGATAACAGTCGCGCAATTTGAAATTTGCACTCTTTGACCAGAAAAATAATGAAGTCTGTGTATTTGACTAGGGGTTGACTGGATTGCTGAATTCCTACAATGCCCATAATGCTTTGCTGCGTTTTTCTACAAACAACAAATAGCCTACACATGGAAGTGACCCAGTGTTGCCATGGCTGCTTATCATAAGCAACGTTGGGCTTATTTTTGTTGCTTGTAAATATTGGTGGTTCACTGGTTGATGTTTCATTTTTTTGCGTGTTTCTAAAATGTATTTGATATTTGGGCTTTCTTCCAAATGTTTTTTACACCAGTGGTTCTCCATGAACATGCCAAGGACCCCCAAATGAATTTGTATTTTTCCACGTAATTTGTGCCATGGAGCTATGTATTACATATGTGTTCAAATTCAATGTGTGTTTAAATAGCCGGCCACTTTTTGTTAGCTTTTTTGGAGTGGATGACTGAAAAACACGACATGAAGCCCTTTCTTGTACAACGTGAAGTCTGCTTCTCCTTTTTCTTGAACCAGTAAACGGTTGGATTTGTTTTGGAAGAAAGTATTCACTCTTCAGGAATTAGACATGCTGCGTTACGGTTGAAAATTGTCATACATACATGTAGCTTTTTATAGCAAAGCAAACTAAATAGGCCTATATATAAATTACCATAGTATCACTAAACAAACGTGTTTTTCATTCCCTGAATTCCATGAAGAAAGTCTGTGATTGACATTGAAGGGAGATATAATGCATTTTATAATAAAACAAAATGTACGTTTCATATTCATGTGCGACTCCCAATAATTTCAGAGAACATGTTTCATTGTAACATTGTGTCATCATGCTTTTAATTAGTGGATATGGTAACATATTATGTTTTACTGTAGCCTACGTAGTTCAACTGTATAAAGCAATCCACAGCAAAATGATTAGGGACTGATCGTTATTTATCCACCAGGGGGGGGTGGTGCAGATGTGATTTCATTTTTTTATTTTACCTCATCCCCCCCCCAGCCTCCAAATATTTTTTCGGGACCCCCACTCAGGGACTGGAAGAATATATATGACCCCCCAAACACCATAGACCATATTTATTTTATATTCACACCAACCATATAGCAGCATAAAGTAAACGCTGATCGTTTATTAGGCGGCGGCCGTCTGGGGTTCATTTGGTTCCATATCCGTCATTACATTATGGTCAACACTCAACACTGATGATATACCATTGCATTCTTCCAACTAAAGATTTAAATATGAATCTGGCAGCTTCGAAAATAGCATATGCAGACCTACAAGCTCACAACAACACGCTGATGACGCGACGCAAATTTATGAGCTTAGATTGGCTATTTTTAAGATGAGCCTCGTGCGTAAAGTCATTCTAGCCAAGCTGCCAAGGCAGTGGTCACCCCTCGCCTCTGTGCCCAAGCCCAGGATGATGAAAATGAATGAATGCTAAATAAATATGTCACGCAGTCGCATACCATAATACTACAGCGTCATACTCCACAGAGAAAAGCACAATTTGCGCAACACCAACGTTCAACTGCATGCCTGCTCGGCTCATTTAGCCAGCCAGGCACCACCAAATAGTATAACTCTTTCTTTAATCTATTACAACCACATACGCAGACAAAAGTACATGGCACCGCGGACAAAACACAAGTAGGCTACTAAACTCTGCATGGCTCATTTCCATGCGTCACACAGTCAGGGACCCTGCTGAGGATTTGGTTCACGGTTTACCCTCCTACTGCATATATCAGCGCTGCATGCAGATCGGCTATTTTACCGTTTGTGAGGACGCACACATGAGCGCCGCGGAGAAAATTGTTATTTATAATGCGTGTGAAATGGCATGTGTGGCGTGGTAAAGGGTTAAATTGCGTGACTGTCACACTCAAAGGGTGAGACATGGCAGCCCTGGCTACTGTTACGCACACACCAACAATCCACCATTGCAATGCGAGTGGGCAAAGATGCACATGATAGCTGCATGCTTTTAGACCAGCCCTACCGTATTCTGAATGAGAATCTGTCTCGCCTGCATGCCACCATGTTGACGATGCGTTGTCCAAAGACAGTAGAGTCTCTTCCATCAAAATGTTCCATGCCCATCAACATAAAGGCCTCAAGGTGTTCCTGTGATGTTTTGCTACTTTCTATGTTCGTTCACAAGCAACTTCAGTCACAAACAGTAACTTGTGAGAAGTTTATATCGTAACATCATCCACGACCTCAGCCCCAACATTATTATTATTGTTGTTATTATCATCTCAGCCTGACATTTTCCTGACTCAGTGATGCGGCGCTGGGTTTCACCGAGACACAGACACCTCAACCTCAGCAGCGGTGCTGTCAACCTGCTGCTCCTCGCCTTCCTCCTCTCTGACCGACTTTTCAGCGGCCTGCTGCTGCTGGCCCACAATTCAAACATTGCGATTCATAGCTTGAAACATTTTTCGCCTTTTCTACTGGAAATGTTATGAACACAGAATCAATCTGTCCCGCGCTGTTTTGAAGTGGGCCACTTCAAAACAGCGCGGGACAGATTGATTCTGTAAGTGGGTACACGTCAGACGTAGCAAACTACATCAGCGGCCGGGGGAGGGACCTTTGCTGGTAGAACAGAATCAGATCTACAAGCTAACAACGTGTCACCAAGCAACACGTTGTTAGCTTGTAGATCTGTTCTATTTGCATGCGCAGTTGCGCACACATGGAAGATACCAAGTACACTCGCCACACAGGGTAAACTTTATATAGATATATATGAGTGAAACACTATGAAAAACAAAATAATCAAAACAGTACAAAATTCAGCAAAATAAAGTTGTACAACCTCCCCCAAGCCAAAATAAAAATAAACATATCCCCCCCTCAGGCTCAAAATATAGTTTAATGACCCCCCCCCCCCCTTTTTTGCACCATACCAACCTTACATGAAGAGAATGTACAACACGCTATGCAATAAATCTGCCATTTCTGCCAAATTAAATCGTCCAAATGAACACTATATGGAATTTGGGGTGCAACCTTTTTTTCATTGTTTACATATAGTCAATGAGCAGCAAGCAGGTGTACGTCATGTAAACGTTTTATTAGATAACTTCATTATAGCTGTTTTCCCGAGTTTTGAAATTATGACATGAAGGCTTGGAAAAGGGAATGTTCTTCTTTATAAGGTGAACACAACTCTTCAGCAGTTCCTCTGTTGGCAGAGCAGCTGCCATAGCAGCAGTAAGGTAGATGTCCGGAGCTAGTCGGGCTAAACACTCATAATGGAGGAACGTAAATAAGTACTCAGGAGGCAGCAATACATTCAGCTCGTATCCATGATAAATACAAGTGTCTTTATTAGTCATTATATACTCGTGAGTTGATAGGCATATCCGGTACTTCCGGTGTAGCACTTCAGTATAAAAGCATTGCATAAACATACATACAATAAAGATCATCTCAACACCCCCACTTGATCGTGAATTGGTAAACAAAACAAACAAACAAAAAAAAAAAACCTTTGGACTGTATGTTACTATCCAAACATGAATCTTTCAAATTTCTTCAATTGGAACAGTTTAGCTGGTTTGGTCATAACATCGGCAACCATTTGTTCAGTTGGACAATACTCGAGAATCATTTTACCATCATTAACAGTTGATCTTACAAAATGGTATTTGATGTCAATATGTTTTGACCTCTGTCTCTGTACAGGATTTTTAGCTAACGCTATTGTACCTTGATTGTCCTCGTAAATCTTTGGCTGCATGTAATGAAAGCCATCAATACATTGTAACAATTGAACCAAATACAAGCACTCTTGTAGAGTTGCTGCCAGAGCCATGTACTCAGCTTCACAAGTTGAAAGTGCTACAGTGCATTGCTTTTTAGACCTCCATGAAATCAAAGGACCCTCTGGGTTTAAGCTGACACAATAACCACTAGTGCTACGTCTGTCACTTGTATCTTCTGCCCAGTTTGCATCACTATAAGCTAACAATCCTAGTTCTTCACATTTCCTGTAGCATAAGGGTTTGTCACTGGTTCCCTTTAGATATCTCAGCACATGTTTTACTGTGGTCCACTGTTCTTCTGTTGGTTCAGAAAAATATTGTGAAAGTTTTCCCACTACAAAACTCAGATCTGGCCTGGTACATGTAGTCAAATAGATTAGACTTCCCACAACTTCCCTGTATTTCCTGACATCACTCATTAGCTCACTGCTGTCAGTGTAGTTCAACTTTGCCTCACTAGGTGTCGTCCTTGGCTTGCAGTCCTGCATGTTAAACCTAGTCAGTATTTTGTCAACATATTTATTTTGTGACATAGTCACACAATGATTACCCTGTTCAAAATCAATACCAATAAAATGTCTCAATTTGCCCAAGTCTTTCATTCTGAATTTTGCTGTAAGCATCTCTTTGACATCAGTCATCACATTGTCATCACTTGTTGCAATAATTATATCATCGACCCAAAATAAAATGAATACCTTCTGATCCTTCATTTCCCTTGTGTAAACACAATAATCAACTGGGTTCTGAATAAATTGATTTTCAGTCAAAAAATCATGCAACATCTTGTTCCAGTTTCTACCCGATTGTTTTAAACCATACAAAGATTTCTTCAGTTTACAAACCAGCATGTCCCCATTTTCAGATGTGACTTCATATCCCTCTGGTTGTCTCATGTAAATCTCGAAATCTATTGGTGCATGTAGGTAGGCTGTTTTGACGTCCATTTGATGTAAGATCATATTCTCTTGTGCTGCTTTTTGCATCAATACCCTTACACTAGTCAGATTTGCTGTAGGTGAAAAAGTTTCTTCATAATCCACACCTGGTTTTTGGTTGAAACCTTTGGCTACATAACGTGCCTTGAATTGTTCAGATTCATCTGCATTTGTTTTTAAAGCATAAACCCATCTACCCCCCACTACTTCTTTGCCTTCTGGCAGTTTAGTCAGGGTAAACGTGTCATTTTCCTTTAGTGATTCAATTTCCTCATCCATAGCTCTTGCCCATAACTCAGAGTTAGGTGAGGCCATAGCCTGCTTTACTGTGTGTAGCACATCACAAATGACTCTATAACAATAATCAAAGGTTATATCATCCTGGTCATTAGATTTTACTTGACACTCATAATCCTTTAAATATTGAGGTGGTTTCACTTCTCTTTTGGGATATTTTGCACTCTGGCTGACTGCCTGACTATCAACCAGTTCGCTCATCTCTGACTCTTGTTCTTGTGTCTCATTGTTTTTCTCAACTTCAGGTAGGTCATTTACAGCTCCCCTCCCACTGCAAGCATCATCCTCAAAATCTTGCCCCGTTTGAGTCTGACTCTCAGCGACACTCTTCTGAATCCCACTGCAAACACCATCCTCAAAATCTTGCCCTGTTTGAGTCTGACTCTCGGCGACACTCTTCTGAATGAATTTTACCAATCTGTGTTTAGTTACTTTCCCTGTGTCAGGGTAAAACACCAAGTAAGCTGGGCTGTATTTGTCATAGCCTACAAAGATACCTTCTTCACATCGTGAATCCAACTTTTTCTTGTCTTGCTTGTATGCATAGCATGGGGACCCAAATGTTCTCATTCTCGAAAGGTTTGGCTTCTTTCCTGTCAGCATATAATATGGGGTCTGTCCTACATGCTTGTTGAAACACCTATTTCGAATGACAGCAGCAGTCATTACTGCATAGGTCCACAATTCTTTTGGTAAATTGCACTCAATTAGCATGCATCTGGCCATTTCAAACAGCGTTCTCCAATTTCTTTCAGCTGTCCCATTCTGATGGGGTGAATAAGGAGCTGAGGTCTCATGTCTGATGGCATTCTTGCTTAGCAATGCTTGAAAGTGACCAGATGTATACTCCGTACCATTATCTGATCGAATACACTTAATTTTCCCATAAGGTGAAACATCAGCAATGAATTTCTCTGCAGCTTTGACTGTGTCACTCTTAGATTTCAAGAAATAAACAAAAGTTGCTCCTGAATAATCATCAGTAAATGCTAGAGTATATCTGAATCCATCTCTAGCCGTTGGATCGATTGGTCCAGATAAATCAGTATGTACAAGTTCTAGTGCAGCTTTAGCTCTTTGGTCTGGCTCTCTGTTTCGGCTCTGAGCAAATTTACCTTTTGTGCACACTTCACATGATAATTTGGAAATATCAACTTTGCCTTTGATTTCCATACCCTCAGTTACATTCTGCAATTTCAACACATCTTCATAGTTACAATGTCCTAGAATTTCATGCCACGTTTTGAGATCATAACACCCATGACATTCATCAACATTAGTAATCTTTTCCACAGTGTTTAAGTAAAACAACCTGTCATGTACCTTAATGTCGAATGTCGTACCATCTTTTTGGATGAGCTTGTTCTGTCTCTCTTTGAAGAAGACTGTGGCTCCGTTGGATATCGCTGCGTTCACCGAGAAAAATGTCTTGGGGAAAGGATGGAACATACAGCGCCCCCTTCAGCATAGTTTCCACCTCTCGGCCCTTGTCATCTATCAGGTAAACAATTGCAGCACCTCTCTTCAGCGCTTTGCCAGAGGCCCTCACTCCATCAGCCATCTCCAGAACATGTTTCCGTGGCTCGAAACTCTCGTCGAAGTTTCGGAATTTCTTCACGTCGGTCACAATATGTGTCGTAGCCCCGGTGTCGACCATCAGCCCGATGCTCAGAGCAGTGCCCTCACTGCCCTGACATAGTCTCTGCTTCGGTCTCCCGGTGCCGTCCAAGTCGCGATTCACCTGGCCCACCTTGAAGGTGAACGTGTGCGCCTCTTCATCCTGCGTCACGTTGACGTTATCTCTCCGTCTTCTCCGCCTGCAGGTGGTATCGTTGTGCGTGGGACTTTTGCAAAGACTGCACCACTGTCTCTGTTCTCTCTGACCGGCAGCATCTTCACACTCGAAAGCTTTATGCCCCCTCTGGCCGCAGTTGTAACAGGACAGTCTCACGTCTTTGTCCGTGCCTCTTATTCTCATCACGTTGTCATCCCTGGAATTGCTGTTGAACCTTTCAGTGATTTCGTAACTCCTCAGTTTGTTTTTAAACTCGGCGAAGGTAATGTTGTCGTCACTTTGTGTGATGTGGATAGAAAATGGTTTATACGATTCTGGTAGCCCTTTCAAAATCATAGCTGTCAGTAAGCCGTCACTCAAAATCTCTTCTGCATTCCTCAGTGCCGTAATAGCTGTTTCGGCTCGAATAATATAGTCTGTGATCGTTTCGTTAGCAGCCTTCTGGAGCGACGTCAGCTCTGTGTACAAACGTATCACTCTTGGTTTTCCCCTACCGGCATAGTGATCTTTCAGAATCTGCAACGCCTTCCTCCCATCATCTGCTGCATCTCGTATAATCAATGACAAACTTGTATCGTCGAGAACTTGAATTAGTTCGGCATGTGCTTCCTCATTTTTCTCTGCGTCCTCAGCGGCTCTTGCTTCGGCTGCAGCGTCTCTCGCGGCTGCTTCGTCCTCATCGAGCACGTTTTCGTCGTCGATATAAGGCTCGTACAGTATGGTGTTTTTCAGCTTTTTCAGTCTTAGGTACCCGAGGAATTTCACCAACCATAATTCGAAGTTCCGTTCATCTCCATCAAAACAAATCCGACTCCACCGGTTTCCATCATCTTTCGTCCTGCTGGGCCCATAACCTGTTGGCAGAGCAGCTGCCATAGCAGCAGTAAGGTAGATGTCCGGAGCTAGTCGGGCTAAACACTCATAATGGAGGAACGTAAATAAGTACTCAGGAGGCAGCAATACATTCAGCTCGTATCCATGATAAATACAAGTGTCTTTATTAGTCATTATATACTCGTGAGTTGATAGGCATATCCGGTACTTCCGGTGTAGCACTTCAGTATAAAAGCATTGCATAAACATACATACAATAAAGATCATCTCAACATCCTCTCACGTTTTGAAGGCTGAAAACGACATAATTGTCTGTCCTCATGACTCCTGAAAACGAGAGAACAATATATGGCCATCATCTATCCGACGTGAAGCCTGATTTATACTTTGTTGCATGCGTGACGTTGGTGCACCGAAAATAACAGACCTACAAGCTCACAAAGTCTCAAATCTGCGATGCGCTGTGAGCTTGTAGACCTTCTATTTTCGGGACGCAACATAACGATATGATAGAATATGGCTATGAACTGAACTGGCATCTTGATATGAAACAAATCTAGTACTACAACATTCTGAACAGTCTGAAATACACATACATACTCTCACATTAAAGCAATCGATTGCTAGATTATGCAAGTTTACATAATGTTTACACTTTGCAGAAATAGGCTACTATGGTTCACATGACGCTCGCTCGTATGACAGTCATGTTTCAGGGCTACTGAAATACTTACTTGACCAAGTAAAAAATATCCAGGGCCAGGCTGCCCTGCATGCTCGTTTCATCTGCGCCGGGGTTGCTCTTCTGTGTATTCCGGTTCAAATAAATGTTGTCCATGGAGTCCGTGGATTGGTATCACTCTCTGCACTGCAGACGCCATGATAGTACACAAACAATCTGAGGAATGCAGCGGTGGGGGTGGCCTGGGGTTGTAGGTGGAACGGAGTAGAGACTAGGGACACCCCTCGGGGCTGTCTTCAGGTGTAGGTGTAGCCGTGTGTAGGTGACGCGCATACTCTAAGGCATGGGTGGGCAACTTTGACGATAGAGAGGGCCACAATATTTCCATACTTACTCCAGTGGGGCCACATTGCATAATAATGTCGTAGCAATTTTTTTTGTTGCTATATTTGAATTGAAATCCTGAATATTTATTTTGCCATTTTTAAATTGGAATCCTGAAGTAAAAGTTTTATTGAATTTAAAATGGATTTAGTTATACCCGTATTTAAGGACCAACATATGGAATGTCAGAACAGGTCAGCTATGAAGATCTAAGGGTTTGAGGTCAGATGTAGAGTTGCTGGCTGGAACCATATATGCAAATCTAGGTGATGATCCAGTCTTCTCCATGTATGGCTATCCAGGGTTTGATGAGGTCAGTGTCGTGATCTTCATATATGGCCATATATGGTGGCGTGCCATGTCATGAGGCGTTACCATACTGTATATGAACATGTGATGTCACGAGGCGTTACCATATATGGAGGCATGATGTCATGAGTGTGACCATATGGAGGCGTGATCGGCCAACCACCGACCGACTGACAGGATATGCAGGTTTTCATAGTAAACTGTGACCCTCGGTCGCAATTATCGTCACAATATTGATTATTGCAATTATCGTCACAATATTGAATATTGCAATGTTATTTTGTATAGCCTACTGTCCAGCCCCTGTTGTTTAAATTATTTACATTTTAATTGAAAGACATATCTGACAGAAGTTTGTGATCTGTGTTTGTCACTTTAGAATTAAACAAAATATTGCCTTCTTTACCTGCCTCGTGTGCCTCTTTCATTTTTTTATGTTTCTTTTAAGGTTCATTCTAGAGCTAAAACCCCACCTTTCAAGTTTGCCAAGATATAAGCACAAGCTATTCTATCAGCACCTGTTTTGTTTTGAGAAAAACACAGAGGCCAACTAGGAGATTAAAATGCCTTAGTTGAAAGTACAGTATCCATCAGACTATCATTCAGTGACAGTTATACATCTCCTCCGCCAGGGGGCGAAAGGTATTCAAGCAACAGTGCCTGGGTGCATTTTTGCGCATGCACCCGGAACCAGTCCGGAACCCGGAACTTGTGGAAGTAGTTCCATAGAGTTATTATACACTCTATGAGTAGTTCATGTCGTCTTTACCACAACAAAGACACGTTCGTTTTCGTGGTGAAAACCGTCTCATAAAGGAGGACAAAACGTGTCAAAATGGAGTCTGTACGGCTGAAGATAAATGAACACATGACGTCGGTGGGAGAGGAGATATTATATGTTTTAGAAAAACAACAAAGTGTTGATGTTTCTCATGTGAAACATGATGTCAGAGTGTTTGTGTTGAAGCGCCTCACTGCGGCTGCACAATTCATGTGCAACCTTTTCCAAAGAGAGATGGAGACTCTACACAACATCAAACTACACACTGCAGGTAATGTTGTTACACACACACAAACACACACACACACACACACACACTTCGATTTATTTATTTGAGTCCACATTTATAAAATACATTATCAAGGACACAAATATTTTAAGTTGCTTCTGATATACTACGCACTCGAAACATCACGTGTCTCCGTGCTTGAGTCCAAACAAGCCCTAAATGTACCTACAGAATATAGGCAACACATGAACTTATTCACAGCAAATATTGGTCACTTCAGTCTGTCATATTACCAACACCGAAAGTAAATCATGGGTACAAAAAGCACCTAATTCTCCTCCAAATAGACCGGCTGCCTATAATGGAGGAGATTGAACAGTATGTTGCAAGCTGCTTTGCCTTACACTTGGACAACCCTATAATCCTCAAGCCTCTGACCACTAGCTTGTGGACATGGCCCAGGCTGCCAAATATAAAAACAATGAGCTGACACGTATAGCCCAGTTGTATAATGGTCTGTACTAATGGTTGATATTTTACTTGTTTAGTAAGGAAAGCTTCCTCTAAACTTGAATCAAAAGCACAGCCAACTTCCAATAGAAAAACCTCTCTGCTGTTCATTAATTATAATGAAATCTGGTGTATTTGCAGTTATATTTGCAAACACGGTTGGGTCATTGCATTGAAACATTTCTGGTTTCACACAGGAATTTTTGTGAAACACAACGGAGGAATGAAACATAGGTGACACATCTTTGGCAATAATGTTCACAATTCTGTTATGCCTGGCTATATACAGTCCTTTGTAGATATTACAGACATAGATTCTATGGTCTGATGCTGTCCATGGTGTGTAGACAGTGAGGGTCATGATTATTGGGATACCAGATTGATAGATTCAGTTTGGTTGGCAGCCTTTACTGTGAAAATGAGAATGTCCTCATCAATCGCTGCATTTTTTTTAGAATTGAGTGGGACACGGAGTGATCAGCTGATTGGAGGCACGCAAGCTTCCCTTGCAGCCGTAGTCCTGTCCAGCGTCGTTTTCTATGGTGCTCTCTGAGCGCTAGAAGATGCGCACGCGCGCCGTTGTTAGGGAGCGCGCTTGTTGTTCCGTCGTCGCGGCTTACTGTTGCGCGAGCGTTGATTGACAGGTCAGTGATCACAGATTCAGAGACGTGCACCCTCTCGTTGTCCGCTCCTTTCCACTCCAAAGAGACACCAGTCCAGTTACACAGATCGTTCAGATCAGGCCAGTCAGAGTTTACACCAAAACCAGTTGCGTTGGTAATCCAATTTACCACTGGGCTTCTTTTTTAACCCGAGGAAGCTGGGGGCGTCTCTTGTTTTGGGGACCTTGCATCGCTCCAGATCGAGAATTTGCGAGGCTCTGGCGAGCTCTCTGACTGATCATCACAGTTAAGCATGTTTAATAGGTGGGAAAGGCGTGTGGATATATATGTCCATTCAATGTTCCGTATCCCGAGCCCTCCCTCCCGTTTACTGTGGAATATGAAGTCCCGGGTTGTGTGTGTGCTCAGGCCAAACCATTCTCTCACTCACTGTACAGTTTTGTTGTTCAAGTCATACAGTACCTTCTTTGGTATATGAACATTGGAAAATAGATGTTGTATTTTGGACAGGGCGACCTCCAGCTTCATAACCAGTGGGAGAGGAGAGGAATGTATCAGGTCTAGCCTGGCCGTGTAATCTGCCGCAATCTCGTCCACTTGCGCTGCCCACTCCCCGGCGACATTCAATTTGTGTCCGAGGTAACTGCAAGTTTCGTGGCGTGCAAAGACTCTGATTGGTACATTGTTTATTGTGAATGATGGGATTTTGTCTGATTTGGCATGATACCAGCGATTACCTCCGCTCCTCCTCTCATAAAAGACAGCACAT
Organism: Protomyctophum bolini; assembly: GCF_963924005.1. Lineage (NCBI taxonomy): Eukaryota > Metazoa > Chordata > Actinopteri > Myctophiformes > Myctophidae > Protomyctophum > Protomyctophum bolini. Next base: position 5,375,367 of record NC_137880.1, on the reverse strand, counting down.
TTAGCTTGTTTCACCTGTAGTCCAGACCACTCTAAGAAGGAGTCAGTCCTGGAAAGCATGTCTTTTATTACTCCCTCGTGTCGGGAGCATACGACCACGTCGTCTGCGTACCCCTGCACAGGGTTGGGGGAATACACGTTAGGCGCACACTGGCACATCCATTGTAGCCATCCATTGATTGCCAGCACAAAGTTCACCGCGCTCCTGTTTTTATGCCCAGTTGTAGGGGGATTGTGTCCGTGAGCCTTTTGCTCTTGCTTAAAATTATTGATGCTGGTCTTAAAGGTAGAGTAAGTGATTTCACTTAATTCAAATATCACTTATTTTTTTGTTTTGTTGTGATAATCCTCTCTACTATAGAGTGTGCTGACCATATAAGGAGTTCCTCCCTGTCCCCAGTTAACCCCTGGGGGTCAAAAAACCTTAGGTTTCGTTTTTGACTCTCTATCCTGATTGGACGAAGGCTTAGGTCCCACAGCCAAAAACGAAACCTAAGGTTTTTTGAGTGAAATCACTTACTCTACCTTTAAGGCAAAAGGCATGTTCATTCATTCCTTGCCTCTCTATGTAGGCCTTTTGTGTTGTGGACAGAATATTATTTTCCACTAGCCATGGCAAGATGCGAGAGAGGAGGCATTTCATGAACACCTTGTACACAGTTGGGAGGAGGGATATGTCTCTCCAAGTAGTCGGGTCGTCTGGGATGTTACCTTTTTTAGGCATTCTGTGAACGAGGGCACCTTTCCATGAGTCGGGTACTCTCTTGTTCTCCAGACATACATTAAAGATGTGGGTTAAAGTCCTATATGAGTTTGTGCTTTTGATTGTTTCATATGTCACCCCGTCTACACCACTTGCTTTATAATTGGGTAAATTGTCGATTACCTTTTTCACCTCTTCTTCGGTGAAATGTGCAGTGTTTGGTAGATGCTCTGGTTCAGGTGATAATATCAAGTCGGACCAGGGTGGGGGTGACAGGGGGGCTGCTGTTGACGTCTGGCCATTCCCTCGGCATTTATTCTCATAGTAGGACTGTACGTTCGTGATGTCACTGGAGCAGGGGGGCGGGGCTGGGTCCTCGCTATTATTCAAGATGATTTGGATTGCTTTTGTTCTTCTGTTTTTCCACAGATATGCAAGTTTATTACGCTTTATTTTCCTGGACTGTCGGCTTTGTGAGGATCCAATAGAGGGCTGGATTATATCTCTAACAAAGCAAAGTTGTATTTCGATCCAGGAAGCGAGTGTAGTTGATGTTAGATCCTCCGGGAGAGATTGGCTCACTGGAAGCTTCTTCAGGATACGTGCTGCGCATTTCAAAAAAGGCAATCCATATGATTGTCCACTGAATGTGCCATTTTTGTAGAATACTCCGTTGAGAAGTGACATTAGTCCCATCCACTTTCCCGGGTCTGCAGACGAAAGTATATGCTGTTTTTGTTGCGATTTCTTTGTATCCAACGTCTCTCTAAACGCCCTCTCCGCCTGATATTCCGTTATAGGCCCAGCGAATGTTGAGAAATCTGTGTCGGGAGTTTGTCTACCCATAGCGTCCAGGGTGGGGTCATGTACAGCCCCTGTTTGTTGGTAGATCCTGCCACTCTTCAGTGCCTGTTTGTAGGCTAATCTTATGGCCGACACGGCACACATGATTAAAACAAGTTTGTAGAACATCTCAGCAACTGACTACATTAACGGCGGCAGTTACGACGGGTGCGGTTGTTTAAGTTATTAACAAAAACAACATTGGCGTTCAGCGGTGCTTCGCCTCTGTGCTGCCACTCGCGCGTGCACACACACACACACACACACACACACACATTTGAAATGTTTATTTATGTCCACATAATGAGAAGTACAGGAATACCTTGTACAAAGGACATAAACACTGCCAGTGCAGTTTGACAGTGGGAGAGCAGCCAGTTACAACGTGCATGGACGGCAAAGCATCGTTACATACAGTACAGCTGACATGTCGGACACAGGGCAGCAGACATAAATCATGGATAAAGGAAGCAACGCCTCCTCCAAATTGAGCGTCTTCCTATAATGGCTGAAACTGAGCAATACCTCGCTAACTGCTTGGCTCTCCTTTTGGAAAGGCCGGCCATTTGTAAGCCCCTCACAACATGCCCTAGGCTGCCAAAGATAAAAACTAAAAGTTTACATCTGTAGCCTAGCTGTGAGATGGTCTGCATTAGCTGCTGATACTTCAGCACTTTGGTAAGAAAGGCTTCTTCCAGGCTATAGTCAAAGGTACAGCCGACCTCGAGAATGAACACCACTCTATGGTTTTCATTTACAACAATGACATCAGGGGTGTTAGCTGAAATGTTAGAGAACACAGAATCATCATTACACAGTTTAAACATCCTCGGCTTCACAGTAGAATGCTTATAAAGCATGATGGAGGACCTGAAAATGGAAGAGATGTCTTTCGATATCAAATCCACTATTCTGTCATGCCTACATTATGTAAAGGCCCCTGTAAACATGGCAACCATTTAAGATGTGGGACATGGTTTCAGCTATTTGTTCATGGCCATGATGGATACAGTGAGGAGCATGATTGCCTGGAAACCAGATGGAGAGATTAAGTTTAGAAGGTAGAACCTGTAATCTCGCTTTCAAAGTAAAAACAACAATGCACTCCTCAATGGCAACATTTTTGAACACAGAGTGAGAGACAGAATGGTACACACACACACACACACACACACACACACACACACACACACACACACACACACACACACACACACACACACACACACACACACACACACACACACACACACACACACAAACACACACACACACACACACAGTCAAACTACAAACTGCAGGTAATGTTCCACAGACTGACACAACACATTACAAGTAGGCCTATACAGTATTACACACAACACCAAACTACACACACAACCAGGCGCATGGGGCCAGGAACCCTCCATAACACAGCAGCAATATTTGTGAACTGTTGCGACAAAAGAAGGTTAGACAATGGAATACAACCACTCTAAGGACAGAGCTGCTACCTTTTAAGACTTCTTAAAGCTGCTATAAAAGCAATATGTCAAAATTTGAATGACTTTCTTTTATTTTTTTCAGACAGCCAGCAATGGGTAGAACGCTCCCAAAACAAAAGTAGTCTCTGTGACCCATCTAGGGCCCGCAATCTGCATTCATAGATGTTTCTAGAAGCTTTGTCATTGGTCTAAAAAAAAAAAAACCTGGACGCAATGACTAACCAATCAGGAAGTGGACAGGCAAATTGACCAATGACAAAGCTTCTAGGTAAATCTTTGAATGCAGATTGTGGCCCCAAGATGCGTCACAGAGACAAACATTGTTTTGGGAGCGTTCTACCCATTGCTGGCTGTCTGAATATAAAAAAAGGTAATTAAAAGGTTGACTTATTGTTGCTTATAGCAGCTTTAAGTTGAGTTTTCAGTATATGGCACCCACACCAGTTATAACAACTTTCCGCACCTGAAGCCAGCGAAGTGACGTTGCAAAGAAGGAATGATGCATGTAGCTTCTCCAAATCTACTCGCGTCTTTGCATCGTTACATTCAAATAATAAATGTATTCAAATTGAATTTAACTTTTAATCTTGTTTAAGTAATGATTTTGTTTCGTTGATTGTATTGTCTATTTCTTTATGACTGTGCTAAATAAATAAACTAAACTAAACAAACCTGGGTTGCGGCATGGGATGCATCTGTGTGTGGTTCTGCTAAAAACATACACAATAGTGAGCTCATGTTCCAGTACTCTCACGGGACTATGGCAACACTCATTGACAAACAGTTTAGGAAAGCAACTCTCTACAATCTGGTGTTTACATCAGGATGGGGGACAATGATTTTAGCACTTACCTAGTGACTGCAATTTTCAACTGAATAGAGCATGGTAGACGTCCATAGTTTGATTTGATTACATGATGGCATAAAGTTTGCTGAATGATAACCAAAAGTTATTTCTACTGGTGATTTCCACAGAGCACCACAGAGGCAGGTCTACAGTATCTAGAGAGATGGCCTCCAAAACATCGATGTTATCAGAGGAACAGCGACAGACGGACCAGGGACGTGGACTGTTTGATGCAACGAAGCAATCTGTAGTAAAGTTGTGCAAGATAGGTAGGCCCCTATGTACTGTTTTATTTTCAACCTGTAGTAAAATTATACACAATAGCTATGTACTGTTTTATTTACTGCAGTAGTAAAGTTGTACAGCATAGGTGTAGTGTGGCACAAAACAGTAAAACTATGCCTAAACCTAACATCATGGTTGTGCTGTTTTACGGTTCAGTGATGCAAATAGCCTGCATCCTGCATCCTTAGACTCACTAAATTGAGAAATAACGCAATCATGTCACCCACCGGGGGTCCTGGGATGCAATACTGTACTCTATCGTCATTGAAGTAGGACTCATAAAATGACCCTGGGACCCATCTCTAAAAGACCACCCCTGGGTCCCTGGACCCATTACATTGAAAACCTATTTAAACTATTAAACACACACACAGCCTCTGATGAGACAGTGTTAGCTTAGCTGTAGCCAAAGTTAACAGACTTTGTTACTCCAACTTACGTATGCTGCACTTAGGGTTAGGGAACGGGTCAGTCATGTGGCAAGTCAGACCAACTCAATGTCGGAAAATCGCATTGTTGGAACAATGTGGGGCTGAACCCTTGTCAGGCTTGCAGCTCTTGCTGAGCTCTTCTCAATTCCCAAATGATCCCTTGCATTGCCAACAGATTCTTGTTATTCATGTCAAATCAAAGTTATTATTAAAGTCCTTATTCTATTCCTTCACTGCAGACCAGTGTTCAGAGTGCAGCCTGAAGGTGAAGATGTTTTGGAGTGTTAAACAGGGACCTGAAAACCACCTGGACATCAGTAGGCTACGGTTCATGCTTTCGCTCGCTCGCTCGCTCGCACACACACACACACACACACACACACACACACACACACACACACACACACACACCTTTTTGTAAGGCTAACCGGCACGTCTTAACTTTAATGTGTTGATAAATTAGAATGTTTGCAGTAATTTTTTTTTTTTAAGAATGAGAATAAACTTATGGTTTGGAAGTGGAAAATGTATTTTTGCTGCTGAAGTTGATCCAACTACCAGAGCTAAACACTGCATGAAATAATGTAAAGTTGAAACATTTAATGGTTTTGTCTCATTGTATATTTTCCTCCTCTAGACTTTCTGCACCTGCCTGTATGTAAAGAGGAGGTTTCCCCTGATCATGAGGAGATGAGCTCCAGTCTGGTCCAGGAGGAACCACAACCTCCACACATTAAAGATGAACCAGAGGAGCTACTTCAAAGACCAGAGGAGACTGGTGGGTCAATGATGACTTTACTAGCAGTGAGGATGAAAACAGAGAGATAGAGGCTGTAGCCAGCACCTCAACTGAACACATTGAAACACAAGCTGATGTAGAGGACTGTGGAACATCACAGCCAACTAGTGGTGAACGCATGAATACGCAAGCAAGTTAACAGACTTTGTTACTCAACTCACGTGTGCTGCATTTAGGGCGCGTATTCATGCGTTCACCATGCGAGTCAGACGGGTCAGGCTCAAATTATTAGGCCCGATTAAAGCTCTAATGCAACCCACAACATTATTTGACTTACAGCTTGACTCTGGAGGTTGAGCTCACTGTCTACCCACTGTGCAGTTAGGCTGATGAGCGACATTGGACTCACGCTACTGCTCCAAATGTCGGTGGTGAAACTAGCCGTCGTAGCTGATTCCCCACCATGATCTGATGGGGCTAGATTAATAGACTGCCTGTCAAATAGATGGTCAGATAATAATAATAATAATATAAGTTTGGAGGCGGTTCAAAGACGTGGCAGGTTGAGAAACGGCAGAATGAATATCCTTGAGCATGTCTGTGTGATGTTGTAAACGGCATGTCAAGATTCCTGTGATCCCAGCTTTAATGTAGTCCATGTAGTCCGGAGTGTTGATTACTTCCTTTGTCTGTGTTTCCTGCAGCTGTGTTAACCTTTCCACCACATGTTCAGCACAGTATGTTGCACTTGCATGCCTACTGATCGTTTCAATTCAAGTTCATGAGGAAGAGGAGCTTGCAGCTCTTTCTGAGCTCTTCTGAATTCCCAAATGGTCCCTTGCATTGCCAACGTATTCTTGTTATTCATGTCACATCAAAGTCCTTATTATATTCCTTCATTGCAGACCAGTGTACAGAGTCCAGCCTGAAGGTGAAGAGGTTTTGGAGTGTTAAACAGGAACCCGAAAACCACCTGGACATCAGTACGGTTCATGCACTCTCTCTCACTCACACTCTCACTCTCACACACACACACACACACACACACACACACACACACACACACACACACACACTTTCACACACTCGGGCTAACAGGCACATATTAACTTTAGTGTGGTGGTAATTTAGAATGTTTGCAGTAAAATAAATTGTGGAAGTGGAAAATATATTTACAGCTGAAGTTCATCAAACTACCAGAGCTAAACACTGCATGATATCATGTGAAGTTGAAACATTTAATGGTTTTCTCTCATTGTATATTTTCCTCCTCTAGACTTCCTGCACCTGCCTGTATGTAAAGAGGAGGTTTCCCCTGAACATGAGGAGATGAGCTCCAGTCTGGTCCAGGAGGAACCACAACCTCCACACATTAAAGATGAACCAGAGGAGCTACTTCAAAGACCAGAGGAGGCTGGTGGGTCAATGATGACTTTACTAGCAGTGAAAAGTGAAGATGAGGATGAAAACAGAGAGACAGAGGCTGTAGCCAGCACCTCAACTGAACACATTGAAACACAAGCTGATGTAGACGACTGTGGAACATCACAAACAACCACAGATGACCAGTTCTTCTCTCCACACTGTTCTGAATCTGACGTCACTGAAGACAGTGATGACTGGGTGGAGACCAGGGAAGGTCAGTCGGTTGTAAAAGCACTGACTTTACGCAAGACACAAAATGTGGAAGAACAAACATTGTCTTCAAGCCACAAGCTGTCCCAGGACCTGACATCGTCAAAAACAACTCACTCCATGAAGAAACACACAGGGAAGAAACGTTTTAGTTGTAAAGATTGTGGCAAAATGTTTAATCAAAAGGGGATGCTGAAGAGGCACACAGTTGTTCATACAGGGGAAAAGCCCTTTTCTTGCACAGTTTGTGGTAAAGGCTTTGGTCAAAGTGGTGACCTGAAAACACACATGAGGATACATACAGGAGAAAAGCCTCTTAATTGCACAGTTTGTGGTAAAGGCTTTAGTCGAAATGATATTCTGAAAACACACATGAGGATACATACAGGGGAAAAGCCCTTTAGTTGCAATGTTTGTGGTAAAGGCTATTGTACAATGAGTCATCTGAAAACACACAAGATGATACATACAGGGGAAAAGCCCTTTAGTTGCAATGTGTGCGGTAAAAGCTGTAGTCAAAGTGGTGACCTGAAAACACACATGAGGATACATACAGGGGAAAAGCCCTTTAATTGCAATGTGTGTGGTAAAGGCTGTATTCAAAGTGGTGACCTGAAAACACACATGAGGATACATACAGGGGAAAAGCCCTTTAGTTGCAAAGTCTGCGGTAAAAGCTTTATTAAGAATGGTGACCTGAAAAAACACATGAGGACACATACAGGGGAAAAGCCCTTTAATTGCTTAGTTTGTGGTAAAGGCTATTGTACAATGAGTTATCTGAAAAAACACAAGATGATACATACAGGAGAAAAGCCCTTTAATTGCACAGTTTGTGGTAAAGGCTTTAGTCGAAATGATATTCTGAAAACACACATGAGGATACATACAGGGGAAAAGCCCTTTAGTTGCAATGTTTGTGGTAAAGGCTATCGTACAATGACTCAGTTGAAAACACACATGAGGACACATACAGGGGAAAAGCCCTTTAGTTGCAATGTGTGCGGTAAAGGCATTAGTCAAAGTGGTGACCTGAAAACACACATGAGGACACATACAGGGGAAAAGCCCTTTAGTTGCAATGTGTGCGGTAAAGGCTTTAGTCAAAGTGGTGACCTGAAAACACACATGAGGACACATACAGGGGAAAAGCCCTTTAGTTGCAAAGTTTGCGGTAAAGGCTTTAGTCAAAATAAGAATCTGAAATCACACATGAGGACCCATACAGGAATAGCCCTTTAGTTGCAACGACCAAAACCAAACAAAAAAAAGCTTCTGACTAAATAATAAATTTGAAAGACCACATGAGGACTGTTGTTTAAGGATCTCTCATTGTCAATAAAGTATTCAGGGTAGTTTCTATTGTTTGAACCATTTCTGATAATACCATTTAATATTTTCCATATACCTGAAATATTGTTCTTGTTATTCTCTAATAGTTTACTATAATATTCTTTCTTGCATGTCCTCATAATATTAGTTAATTTATTTTTGTATTTCTTATATTTATGCTCTGCCTCTACAGTTATTTGTTTTAGTAATTGCTTATAGAGAGTGCATGTTTTTACAAGCATTATGCAGTCCTTTTGTGATCCATGGTCTGTTAGTGTGGTTTTTGTTTAGCCTGCCATTGATTTTCTTTATTGGACAGTTGGTGTTATATAATGACTTGAATATTTCGAGAAATGTTTCGTAGGCTTTGTCAGTGTCGCCTTCTTCATAAAGGTTATTCCAATTCTGTGCTAGTAAATCATTTCTAAATGCATTCATGTTTTGTTCTGTTCTTATTCTCTTGTATTTAATAATTTGGTCTTCTTTTCCTTTCACATAGTCACAGTCATAGATCGCAAAAACTGGCAGATGGTCACTGATGACATTCATAAGCAGCCCACTCACTAAACTGTTCTCCATATAATTTGTAAATATATCGATATAGACTCAGGCTGTACATTGTGTTAATGAATTCCTCTGTCATTCTATTTTTATTGGGATTTAATAGATTTATATTGTGATCTCCGCAAATGAATGTAACCTTATGATTGGTGTTGGCGAATAACACTTCCATGCTGTCCTTGAATTTCTCAACGCTTGAATCCGGTGCTCTGTACACACAACAACTGCAGATTATGTTTTTTTGCTTTTCCATATTAATCTCTACTGTAATACATTCCATCAGGTCATCAATAGTTGTTGTCATGCTCTCAACAACCTTGTAATTTACGCTATTTTCAATGAATAGGGCCACACCCCCTCCTCTTTTTCCCCTTCTGTTCATATAGTTGAGCTCATATCCATTAATTTCAAAATCAATTCCCTTCTCTGGGCAGAGCCAGGTTTCAGATAATGCAATGATATTAAATTTATTTAAGTAGTCTCTGATACTTGTGTAGTTAGCGTACAAACTTCTACTATTGAAGTGAACAATGGATATTCCATGATCTATAGCTTAACATTCAAGTCATTGTACTGTTCATCGGTGTAGTAGCAACATGTATTATTTAAATGGTCAAAGAAGTTATTGTCTGGATCAATGTCTTGTTCAAGTTCCTGCATGATAGGGTGGTACCTTATTTATAAAATAGATAATAAAGTCCAGCAAAGGGAAGACTAGAAAATAAACGCAAAGAACAAAATTAAAGTAGAAAAACAAAATACAGCGCCGATATCCCGTAAGGCGTCTATAGCAGCATGAGTAGAAAAAACAAGAAGTCAGTGGAATCCAACCAGAAGCCGGCATGTGTATCCATGCATTGTTTAACGTCCACGACACAAAATCATGCATTATCCCTCGAGGTAAATATTTGTCCCATGCAGAAGAGAGTTTTAAGGAGCAGTGAGCAGCATACATGTAGGATCAATACAGCAGCCGACAAATATTTGTCCCATGCAGAAGAGAGTTTTAAGGAGCAGTGAGCAGCATACATGTAGGATCAATACAGCAGCCGACAACACGTGAAAAAAATAATCCATGCAAAAAGTTGCAAGGAGGTTAAAAAAAATTGTAGGATATCCATCATGCAATTTAAGTTTGTTTTACTTCGCTGTAGGATTTAGCTAAGCCATCAATGTTGCTTTACTTATACTCGTCTAGGTCACTGAGTTTGTTTACCTTGATAACTTTTCCATCCTCAGGCGTGGCATCCGTGGATCCATTCAACTTGATAAACACATTGCAATTCCTCGTCCACGTTGCTTGAATTTTCTTTTGCTTCTTCATGGTGCGAGCTTCTTTTGCAATCATGGCGTTCCTCTGCGTGAGGTGTTCATTCATATACACGTTTGTATCGAGTAGCTTCATTCTTTGCATGATTAGCTCCGTTTTGTGTTTACGATTGGCGAAACGCATGATTATTGCTGTCGGGGTTTTTCTTATCCTTGCGTGGAAGAGTATGGCACACTGAGATGTTCTTTGGGTCCAGGTGAATATCATGGCTCTCCAAGAAGCTGGTGACTTGCATCTCGAGAGTTTGCAGGTCCTCGACTGGAGCGTCTTCTCCATTGTTTGTGCCAGGAGCGGCCGCCCTCGCATATGATCTTGGTTTAGTCAGAATGATGTCATCTCTTCTTGAGTATTGTTCAATACCATCAAGTCTCTTTTCAAGGTGGTTTATTTTTTCATCTTTTTCTTTTTCCTGGGTTTGTAGGGTTTTAACCTCCTTCATGAGGTTAGCCAATTCAGTTTGTAGCTTGACAACCTCGCTGATCTCTCTGCACCCATGAAGTTTAAGGACTTTTTGCTTTCCTCAATGTCCTCCTCCAACTTGCGTGTGTTTGCCTGCTTTCTTGTTGTCATTTTCAATCCGTTTCAGTCGCTTCTGTATTGAATTGAATAGATTTTAGTATTTTAATTTGTTTGAGCAGCGGTTCCTGCACGGTTCCTCTGCTTTCCAAAGGTGGTTGCCAGGTCCAGGTTATTGTGTAAATAGTGTACTTAGGCCTATCCCAGCCTACCTTGTAATTAAACGATTACCACAAGGTTCATTATACCTTGAAAGTAAACTATTACTACATTATTATAAGTATTTGACAGCCCACAATAACTTGTGGTAGGGTGAGTGATATTTTTTGGTTAAAATTAAAATTAAATTAAAAATTAAAATTTTTGTTGAAGGTTAAATATTCTGATAGTAATCATTGTTATGTTTGTTCAGTAAAGGGGTTCTCCCTGTCTCTCCAGCTCTTCAGTAAACAGAAAATAGACCCTCCAGAAAAATGCGGGCAAAAGTCCTTGGTTATGGCAGGTTAAAATCCTTGATTTTGCGGGCAAAAATCCTTGATTATGCCATACAGGGGTTTTATTTGCGGAAACCTGTACACAACCAAGCATGAAATAATTTTTCTTAAGCCCAAGGAGTGCGTTGTGTCTTCATACACGTCAAGATCAAGCAGAGATAATAATTACAGCAGCATTCTAGAGAAGCTGTGAAACACCCATATTAATGCAGTTGATCATGATGATAAGTGGAGAAAAGTTAAATATATCATTGTTTGTCCCTCTTAGGCCGCAGTCACATCTATCAGACAAGCGTCTTATGGTTGTCTGATGAAAAGCATCAGACAAGACAGCTCCCAATGCATTTCTAATGGGAGTCACGTGGTCTCATCAGACAAACGTGTTTCATGGGGGGGGGGGGGGGGGGGGGGGGCGAGACACACGACACAAAACATTTTGTAGGCCACAACCTGAAGAACAAGGCGGCACCTCAGACAAGACAAAAAGGGTTGGGTTTACCCGCCAACCAATAGGAGAGAAGGTCCGTTTGTTACGCTGCACTGGGCGGTCTTTTCACACTCTGAGTCTGTTGTTTTTTTTCTGCATAGTGCAGACACGGAAGAGGAAAGCCTATGCACTTTCGTATTAACGAAAATGATTTTATTGTTAAGTAAAGTCGTTTGGTCTGTTCCAGTAAGCAATTCAACAGGAAAATATAATCCCTGCCCGTCGTGGCCGAACAGAAAATTAAAACAAACGTTATAATTCAAGGTGCATGCATTTTCACTCCTAATGCTTATATGATTCTGCCCTGTGTTATGATCTGAGTGCCTATGCTGTGTAGCCTACTTGTACGACTGTACGTGAATATACAAATGTACTAGATATTTATCGTGTACACACGCACACGCACACCCTGCATTGACAGAATGGACCGGAGCTACTTATAAACTGAAAAAGTCGCTTGTTTAACGTGCCACGGCTGTGACAGCTAGCAGCTGCAGCTGTCAAACTACCCAGCTAGCAAGTTATGGCGCGCCGCCTGCGGGAGGCGGTCGCCGCGCGCCGCCGATCGTGTCCTCCGCCGGGCGCGTCGCACGATGTGGCCGCGTCGTTCTTGATCAGCGTGTGCCGTGCGCGCCGACGCGCGTGTAGCCGGCGCCCCGCTTCTCTGCCGCGACTCGAACGTCAGCTACGACGGCAGCAGCAGGACAGCGTGGAGCTGTCTTATGACACCCCCCCCCCCCCCCCATATGACCCCGCACCCCTCGATCCTCCCCCATGCTCACCTCCCTCCCACATATTTATAGAAACATAATAAAGCAGCAAATGTATACTTAATTTTGTTTCTTTATTAGGAAAAAAAAAGGTTACAATGAAATCATTTAGGCACATAGAAAAAATATGTAAACAACCAAGTTTAGAATACAAGTGGTTGATTTTTATGTCATTTTGCTGAGAATGCACTTTAAGACCACTCTGAGAACCACTGGCTTCTAAAATCTATAAAACACCAACTTTCCTGAAACCACCAGAACATGTTGGATAAGATTGTGTCCACATTTCCACAGTTTTCTGAAAAACCTATGTTTCTATATTAGTGGTTCTCAAATTATGTTATGTCAAGGACGCCAGAAATATTATGAAATTGGCCGCAGACACCTACAGTATCTGAAAATATGTTGTTCCAGGGACTACCCAGAAGCAAAGATGAGTTTAAAAACGTTTGCTCTGAAACAATATATATTCAAAGATTTGCACATTTTCAGGATAAAACTAAATAGCAGACCTACAAGCTCGTAGCGCGGTCCCTGGAACAACATATTTTCAGATTGGAGTAAATCGTTTGAACACCAATGATACAGAAACATCTAGGCTTTTCAGAAAACAGTCATACCATTCAAACACTTTAACCATAATTTTAAAAGCTGTTAGATTGTTGGCAGATTTACAAGCTCACAAGCTTGTAGATTTGCTAATACTAAAATGTGGCCCAAACACAGTGAACGTTTTAACTAAAATCTGCGAGGATTTAGAAGACATTTTGTGGAATCAGTTCAAGTTTAATTTCTATAAAACACCAAGTCTATTCTGTGTGGAGTTAGTTATGTAGGCCCAGTAATGTTGCAATAACAGTTACACAGCAATAAACAGAACACACAATCGAGATTCACCTTTTGAGCAAGAAATCGTGCAGCATACATTCAAGAGTCCATTTGGAAACCCCTATAGCGGTGGGTTTGAACCCTTTTCATGCCAAAGTTATTCACCATTTGAGCCACGGACCACCATTTGATGAGCTGCCTGCCGTGCCTGTCCGTTTCCTTCCTTTATGAAGCCTGACTGGTGGTGGCCGCCAGCAGAAGTTCCAAAATGCACCCTGTCCAACGTCTCCGGCTCTCAGACCCCAGGTCCCTGTCACTGAAGTCCAAGATCCCCTGGTTTTAGCCACTTTAACCATTATTTAAAAAGCTGTAAGCTGTTGAAAACGAGTTTGTAGATTTGCTAATTTTGAAACATCGTGAAAATGTGGCACAAATCTGTAAATATATATTATTTTGCAGCAAATGTTTTAACTAAAATCTGTGAGGATTTTGAAGACATCAGTTCTCAAGTGTAAGTGCTTAAGTCTTTAAAACACCAATTCTCTTCTGAGTGGAGTCAGGAGTTTCTGAGCGTAGCAATGTATGTATGTCCCCATGTCTGTATGTCCGAGCACGGAAAGCTGGGTGCGTTCCTTGAGGTCTGGATGTTGCGTATAGTAGAGGGTCAGGGAAACCCGACTGGTGGTAGCCTTTCCAGCAGAGGTTGCATTTGAAGTCGATAGGTCTTCCTCCAGCGAAAGTTCGTCTGAAATCACAGAATTAATTAAATAAATTATTGTGGGATAATGTCACCTTGTCTGTAAAATGAAATCAAATTCAAGTCAAATTTCTTTCAAATGTAACAGCAAACTTGAGGCAAGAGAGCTTGTAGCATGCAACCTTAATTCAGTGGTAGAAATGTTCTTACCGTTTGTACGCCCAACAGATCCAAGTCCTGTGTCTGAAATCACAGTAACAACAAAATGGTAAACATTGTATGTACATAAAAATCAATTTGATGAAAACAGAAGATCTACAAGCACACAATGTGCTGCGAGCTTGTAGACCAGCTATATTCAGCATGCAACCAAGTGTAAAAATCAGGCTTAGAATAAAACAACAAAATGACTAAAATGACAAAAATTAAATCAAAATGTGTTGTAATTAGACAAATCTTTATTTGCAATTGTGGCCTAGCAAAGTTCCTTTAGAGGAGACAACAGAGAGAAGAGTAAAAGAAATACCTGCATGGCAATGCTCATTTTGGTCACTGCATCTGCACCTATAATAGAATAACAAAAAAAGTCTGTTTTAAACATTAGCCTACTATGTGATATTTTTTACATTTGCAAGACAGACATTTGACGAAGATTTAGCCTTGCAGACCCCACATACACACAGACCCCATGCTGTATTGATGTGGTACCATAGGAGAAGTTCTAAAACAAAGAATGACAAAAAATGTGATTTACAGCTAAATGCTGTTTATGTAGTCTACACAAGCAACGTATCAAATCTTATCTAATTCGAATAATTGTGTTTAAGGACTTATCAACACAATAAGAAGTTACCTGTTAAAATAGCATGAGTTATACGTTTGCTAATGCTAACCTTATCCCCTCGTCCAAACAATAGATTGCCCAGGTAGCTAGGCTAGCTAGCTAGAGGGAAACATACACAGATAAAGATCGAAACGATTCTAACACGGGCAATTACACTACACACGGTAGATATCGGATATAAAAATACACTGACCTTTCAACTGAATTTCTCCGGAGAAAAACTGTGTAAGAACTAATATAAGCATTTGTTGGAGAGTCTTGTCTTCTGCGACTGCCTCCACCCCCGTACGTCGATTCAACAAAAACAACAACACTGCAATGCATGCCGGGTAAAGCCTCGGCTCCAGGCTAGGTAGGCTAGCCTGAACTAAAGTTATAATTATTAGTCTGCAGGTACATATTATTATTATTATTAATAACAACAACAATAATAATAATAATAAATATAACCGCAAGAAGAAGAAGTAGAAGAAGAATCCACTTAATTATATTCAATAGTTAAAAAATTATGTATTTTATACATATAATGCACATCCTTGTCTGAGAGAGAGAGAGAGACGGGCGGGGGAGGCAAGCCTTACGTCAGCGTGAGGAGGGACTGTAAATCGCTGTAAATTCACGATCGCATTAAAAAGTAACTGATCGCGATCGTTTGACGCGCGGACAGCGGGGGGAAGTCCAAGCCAGCCCGGGCGTGCTACGCTGTGAAGGCGACAGCGGGAGGCGGTAGCTAGCGGGGAAATGTTAGCTGGGTAGCAACAGGCCAGGGCTGACAGTCCGAATGTCGGCAATCCAGTTAAAAAGCACATCAGTAAAACTGTGTATCCGAACCTTAAAATCCATATGCTGTCTGCAGTGGTTAAAAAACAGGGCTTAAAAAGAGCTTAAAAAGACGGAGCTTCGTCATTGAGCTGCTGCTGTGTTTCAGGGTTGAGCTGCTTAAAGGCGCAGTGAAATGAAAAATAAGTTTTTCACACTTTTAGACCATATCCGTGGTCATCATATGGGCATACCTAACAATGGATGCCAAAACAATGGGAAAATTCTCATTTCTGTGTGTTTTTATATCAAAGGTCCATAAAAACGATTGTATTATTTATTTATTAAAACGAAAACGTGCTGCGTGATGACGTGTAGAGGTACACATCGATAAAAGCCAATAAAAATGAAGCTCACATGTTTAATTCCCCATGTCTGCGCATCCATGCAACACAGCTGCTTCTGATTACAGATTTCTCCGTTTTTATTTCCATTCAAGATAACATTCAGACAGTGTATTACTCGGTTTCAACTTAATCATCACGCTAAAATATGTTTCTGAAAACATTATAGGGTAGAAATAAGCCACATAACAGTAAACTGGTTGTGCTGGGCGACCGTCTGATTTATAAACAAACAACACCACGCTGTTGCGCATAGCATTAGCCACCGTCCCTAGCTACCGTCCCATCGCCTGAAGGGATGCGACACTCTGATTGGTTCAGAAACTTCAGACTGGTGTTTCATGTGGAAACACCATTTTCATGTTATTCACCATTTCCGTTTCACTGCGCCTTTAACGTTCGGTGTGCATCGTTCATCGCTGAAACTACGCGACTATATTAAAATTTCAAATACTGTCTCAGCAGAAATTTTGATTCATATGATTCATATGATTCAAAATCATATGATTTGGTTGTTAAAATAAAATAAAACTGTTAATATGAATGAACATGTTTTCAGTTCGCATGGGCAGTGCGCATTGGACTGGAGATTATGAAAGAGTCGTAGCCATGACTTATATTTCTGAAAATGCTACTGCTCCCAAACAATCATTTTGGGCATGAAATGTTATGATTCCCCCCCTTTTTTTAATAACATTAACATCGAGGTGTCCACTGCAATCTGTCGTCTCCTCTCCTGAAGTAACGCTGAACGGTCTGACTGCAGATAGGAGAGAGCCGTGCGCCCAGGCGCCCCATGGCTAACAGCCTGAAATGCAGCAAGTCGTGTGTTGTGGTAAAATGGATGCGCTTTATTAAAAATAATGGAGTCGTTGATAACAGAAAATATTAATTTTCCACAATGATGCCATGCTTAGTCTGCGTACCTGGAGGCTATATACATACACACGGAATCAGTGGCAGACTTGGCACCTACTGTGGTAGTGGTACTGATAAAGTGGAGACGCAACACGTTGACACAACCAACAAGCTACTAGCTACTGTGTCCCGCAGCTAACAGCGTAAGGACAACAACAGGGGGGCAGCGTCTAGTGAACAGATCTAATGAACAGATTTAAGACTTCCGGTGGACGATCTCTTCAAAATAAGAGTATCCTCTAGAGTATGAAAAAAAAGTTTCATTTGCACATTAAAACTACAAATTAAGCATTTAAATTATGCTATATGATGCTAGAAGACACGCATTATGTTTCTGTGTAAAAATAAGTAATTAAATAATATTAATAGTAATAATAAAGTTATCTAAATGCATAAATGCTCATCACTGGAGTGCATGGACTTTATAAAGTGGACACTGGACAAAAGACGGCTCCGCGAGGCAACTATCTGGACATACCCACGCGTTCGGGGAGATGTCCTCTACCACACCCCAGTCTCCGCTAAGCGGGAGAGGTGTAAAATTCACAGCTGGAGCCCTTCTACTGGGGTCAATGCAAAAAAAATTACCGTTTCCGGACCCAGAATGGACACTGGACAAAGAGGCCTCCGCGAGGCAACTATCTGGACATACCCACGCGTTCAGGGAGATGTCCTGTACCACACCCCAGTCTCCGCTAAGCGGGAGAGGTGTAAAATTCACAGCTGGAGCCCTTCTACTGGGGTCAATGCAAAAAAAAGTACCGTTTCCGGACCCAGAATGGACACTGGACAAAGAGGCCTCCGCGAGGCAACTATCTGGACATACCCACGCGTTCAGGGAGATGTCCTGTACCACACCCCAGTCTCCGCTAAGCGGGAGAGGTGTAAAATTCACAGCTGGAGCCCTTCTACTGGGGTCAATGCAAAAAAAAGTACCGTTTCCGGACCCAGAATGGACACTGGACAAAGAGGCCTCCGCGAGGCAACTATCTGGACATACCCACGCGTTCAGGGAGATGTCCTGTACCACACCCCAGTCTCCGCTAAGCAGGAGAGGTGTAAAATTCACAGCTGGAGCCCTTCTACTGGGGTCAATGCAAAAAAATGTACCGTTTCCGGACCCAGAATGGACACTGGACAAAAGACGGCTCCGCGAGGCAACTATCTGGACATACCCACGCGTTCGGGGAGATGTCCTGTACCACACCCCAGTCTCCGCTAAGCAGGAGAGGTGTAAAATTCACAGCTGGAGCCCTTCTACTGGGGTCAATGCAAAAAAATGTACCGTTTCCGGACCCAGAATGGACACTGGACAAAAGACGGCTCCGCGAGGCAACTATCTGGACATACCCACGCGTTCGGGGAGATGTCCTGTACCACACCCCAGTCTCCGCTAAGCGGGAGAGGTGTAAAATTCACAGCTGGAGCCCTTCTACTGGGGTCAATGCAAAAAAATGTACCGTTTCCGGACCCAGAATGGACACTGGACAAAAGACGGCTCCGCGAGTGCTGAAGATGTACATAGCCAAATTATACCTCTTATCTCTGTGTATGTACTGTTGTTTGCAAATGTGACTTGCCTGTTTCATCAAATGACTTTTACATGCCCTTATGGTACAGAAATCTAAATCTTTGTTATCTGCCTTTCCTACCACTATTCTCCAGCAGCGTAACAAGTACATACTCATGCTATCTTGATTGAAGATACGCATACTGGCTTTTAAAAGCACTATGGACCTGTCACTATTAATCTGAATCGGTGTTGTGTTTATACCAAATATCTCCTTCTCTTTGCATCTCAATTGTGTGAGTAGTTCCTCTATAGCCGATTGAGTATGTTATTCAGAGATCATGAATGCAACAGGAGTTGAATTAAATGAACTTACTATAATTTCATAATACAAAATCCTTTTCTCTGTTAGTTTAGTCTTAATGATCCCCCCTGTGGCATCCCATGATGCGGCACATTGTGCGGTCGCATTGTGCCACAGTTTCACTCCTGCTTCACTAAAACATATAACCTTAAGGGGACTAACTTTAATAACTTGAATGAATCCTTTTACAACACTGTCTGTGTCTTTACCCTCCCATTCTTTTTT
Source organism: Protomyctophum bolini (assembly GCF_963924005.1). Taxonomy (NCBI): domain Eukaryota; kingdom Metazoa; phylum Chordata; class Actinopteri; order Myctophiformes; family Myctophidae; genus Protomyctophum; species Protomyctophum bolini. The sequence continues at coordinate 5,356,362 of NC_137880.1, read as the reverse complement.
TAAGGTCCATCAAAGCTTTGATCTCACTGTTATCCTTCCATCCTTGTTTCCGCTGTTCATATTTGACCTGTCTGTACAAAGAAGTGTCTTTGCCAACTCCGCTACGATTTCCAGCTATTAAAGACCTTGGGTCTGCATTGTTTACTGCCTCAATGTAAGCATTATGTGCAAATCGGTTCATCATTGATCTACCCAAGTTTGCACGCTCTGTGCTTCTAATGTATCTACCTCTCAATTTGTCCTTTGTGTGATATATGTTGCCAGTGTAAGCTATATGAAATATGCCGTCTTCGAATGAATGGAGATGTATTTTAAAGGTCATCTCACATGAAGTATGCCGACAGGCGCCATTGATTGTCAGACATGGCTTGCTTGATTTTCTAACGACAGCGGTAGAAAAGTGGTGATTAACAAAACGGATTATACAGTATGGATTCCTTGACTTTGCTGGCAAACAGCTCTTGCCATTCATACATCTTAAAATGTTTATTTCCTTTGACTCTTAAGGAGTTTACAGTGTCCCATGAAGACTTCAAAGTAAAGGTAGTAGGTTCAATGACACTGTGTTTGAAGGGTCCTAATGTAGCACTAGATAGTCCCATGACACTCTGAACAGTACCATCATCTAGACTCAGAGTCTGTACAGACTGATTATGTACAGTGCTATAAGAGTGATCTATTTCTACAGCATCTAGACTCAGAGTCTGTACAGACTGATTATCTACAGTGCTATACGAGTGATCTATTTCTACAGCATCTAGACTCAGAGTCTGTACAGACTGATTATCTACAGTGCTATACGAGTGATCTATTTCTACAGCATCTAGACTCAGAGTCTGTACAGACTGATTATGTACAGTGCTCTCATGAAATGCGTGGTGCACAACAACTGGCTTTATAGGCTGAACATGAACACTGCTGGTTTGATTTAAATGTGATTCATCTACACTAGTGCTGTCTTCCTCAACTCCAACAACTGGCTTTATAGGCTGCACATGAACACGAACACTGCTGGTTTGATTTAAATGTGATTAATCTACACTAGTGCTGTCTTCCTCAACTCCAACAACTGGCTTTATAGGCTGCACATGAACACGAACACTGCTGGTTTGATTTAAATGTGATTAATCTACACTAGTGCTGTCTTCCTCAACTCCAACAACTGGCTTTATAGGCTGCACATGAACACGAACACTGCTGGTTTGATTTAAATGTGATTAATCTACACTAGTGCTGTCTTCCTCAACTCCAACAACTGGCTTTATAGGCTGCACATGAACACGAACACTGCTGGTTTGATTTAAATGTGACCCCAGTAGAAGCTCTGCTGCTGTGAATTTTACACCTCTCCCGCTTAGCGGAGACTGTGGGGTGGTAGAGGACATCTCCCCGGACGCGTGGGTATGTCCAGATAGTTGCCTCGCGGAGGCCTCTTTGTCCAGTGTCCATTCTGGGTTTGGAAACGGCACTTTTTTGAGTGTTGACCCCAATAGAAGGTCTGCTGCTCTGAATTTTACACCTCTCCCGCTTAGCGGAGACTGTGGGGTGGTAGAGGACATCTCCCCGGACGCGTGGGTATGTCCAGATAGTTGCCTCGCGGAGGCCTCTTTGTCCAGTGTCCATTCTGGGTCTGGAAACGGCACTTTTTTGAGTGTTGACCCCAATAGAAGGTCTGCTGCTCTGAATTTTACACCTCTCCCGCTTAGCGGAGACTGTGGGGTGGTAGAGGACATCTCCCCGGACGCGTGGGTATGTCCAGATAGTTGCCTCGCGGAGGCCTCTTTGTCCAGTGTCCATTCTGGGTCTGGAAACGGCACTTTTTTGAGTGTTGACCCCAATAGAAGGTCTGCTGCTCTGAATTTTACACCTCTCCCGCTTAGCGGAGACTGTGGGGTGGTAGAGGACATCTCCCCGGACGCGTGGGTATGTCCAGATAGTTGCCTCGCGGAGGCCTCTTTGTCCAGTGTCCATTCTGGGTCTGGAAACGGCACTTTTTTGAGGGTTGACCCCAATAGAAGGTCTGCTGCTCTGAATTTTACACCTCTCCCGCTTAGCGGAGACTGTGGGGTGGTAGAGGACATCTCCCGGGACGCGTGGGTATGTCCAGATAGTTGCCTCGCGGAGGCCTCTTTGTCCAGTGTCCATTCTGGGTCTGGAAACGGCACTTTTTTGAGTGTTGACTCCAATAGAAGGTCTGCTGCTCTGAATTTTACACCTCTCCCGCTTAGCGGAGACTGTGGGGTGGTAGAGGACATCTTCCCGGACGCGTGGGTATGTCCAGATAGTTGCCTCGCGGAGCCGTCTTTTGTCCAGTGTCCACTTTATAAAGTCCATGCACTCCAGTGAATAGCATTTATCCATTTAGATAACTTTTTTATGTTATTTAATTACTTATTTTTACACAGAAACATAATGTGTGTCTTTACAATAACTGTAATGTAATAATAATACTAATAATGTAATGTAAAAATTATTTAATTAACGAATTAATTAACCTTATTTTATTCTGAAAGCAACCGGATGTCTTAAATCTGCTAGCTCTCAGACCGGAAGTTCTAAATTTGCTCATAAGACGGAGCCCCCCTCAACAGGGGCAACACGTGGATCTGTTTCCGCATGTCCTCGCACCGCCCACGCACCGCCCAGATTCCGCAAAGCATTGTGGTCAATTGATGCGACAAACGACAAGACAGATGAAACGATAAAACATTGATAAGACGCTTGTCTGATAGGTGTGACAGGCGCCCTAAAGTGTTAAGACCTGTGGCCCATTGTACAAAATGATTCTAATCAATCTCCAATCAATCTCTCAGACCTCCATCTGAAAATGTCTTGTGCCAGCCTGCCAGGGACTCCCAGAAGAGAAGATTTGTTAACACATTCTAAATTATTAAAAGGATTTCAAACACTTTCAAGATGTTTTAAAAAAAAAAAAAAATAGCAGATGCACAAGCCCACAGTGCGGCACCAAGTGACAGGCTGTGAGCTTGTACATCTGCTAATGTTGAAGGCCTAACACTATTCAAAAATAAGTCTAAAATTACACAGATGCTTAATTTCTGGTTTTAATTGGTTCTTCACAGAGTGAATAGCAAGACATTAGCACCACTGAGCAAATACATATCTCATATACATGTAGGCAGTCGGTTCAGATAAGCAGAACAGACATTAATTATGAATGATTACATCAGCCCAGGTCTGTTTTCTATGTGTTGCAGTTGCATATTGGTCCAGTAGAGATGGGAGACAGGTCATGGTCATGTTGTGTGCTGCTCCCTCTACTGATTTGATTTGATTTGATTTATTTAGAAAAGCAATCATAATACAACATTATAATCAGCGATTCAAGGATTACACAGTAAAGTCCAAAGACTTATTTCCACTGGGGTCCTCTCACACTGAACAATACTTTAAAATACATCACAAATACATAACAGTACATATACATTACATACACAACACAACAATTACATCCCTATCCATCCCTCTCAGATGACCCTTTATAGGGGAACCTTTTCCAGTAGCCATTTTTTAGTCTTCTGTTTAAATGTCCTCAAATTGGAGGTCAGTTTAACACTGGGTTCCAGGCTATTCCACTGTGTGGCTCCTATATAAATGAATGAGCCTTTGCCCACTTTACTTTTAAAAGCAGGGAGCACCACATCTGCAATACTGGCTCTGGTGAAATGGTTGTGTACCTCGTTTACCTGCCTGAAACATGTTCTTAAAACTTCTGGGACCTCTCCGTATTTAATTTTATGGACCATGTTAAGTCTAGCCATTGTAACCTTTGATTCTACTGGGAGCCAGTTCAGCTCCCTGAACTGGTTCCTTCCTATATGGGTTCTGGGTTCCATCCCTAGTATAACCCTGATCAGTCTATTTTGAGCTGACTGTAGCTTTGTTTTAAAAGACTTAATCAAGCCCTCGAACCACGATGTACACGCAAAATCAAAGTGGCACAGGATAAGAGAGTTGGCCACAACTAATTTTGTCTCCCTATCCATGTATCTTGCTGTTCGAGCTAGAAACTTAGTCAGTCCGGAGACCTTGTTTAGCAACTTGTTGGCCATATTTCGGCTGTCTAAGTTACCCTCTAAAATACAACCCAGGTATTTCACTGATGATTTTGCTGCTATGAATTCCGAATTTATTTTGATCTTGAAGTCTGTGCTTCTTCCTAATTTGATTTTCGAGCCAAAAATAATTGATTCTGTCTTCCCTGAGTGTAAAGATAACTTATTATCTATAAGCCAGGAACTAACATTGGCTACTTCCTCACTTAGGGAGCTTTCTAATGTGGTTTGATCCTTGTGGGACATTAGCAATGCAGAATCATCAGCGTACAGGAACAAATCACAGTTACAAGCATCTGTCATATCATTCACGTAAACTGAAAATAGGGCTGTACCTAGAATGCTTCCTTGTGGAACTCCACATTCCATGGTGTTTGGGTCAGATAAAATGCCATTAACCTCTACCCTTTGTTCGCGCCCTGTCAGATATGATTTGAACCATTTACGTGTTGCCCTGTCTGCCCCCAGAGCCTCAAGCTTGCTCAGTAACCTACAGTGGTTCACTGTGTCGAATGCTCGCCGTAAATCCAGCAGCACCATTCCACAAAGTTTTCCATTGTCAACTTCTTTCCTAATTTGTTCTGTTAAATATAATAAACATGTGTCGGTTGAGTACGATTTTCTAAAGCCAGATTGGAGTTTATACATTAGGTTATTCCTATTTAGGTATTCATTTAGTTGTTCATTAATTATCTTCTCGAAGATTTTTGATACCAAGCTCAAAATTGACACCGGTCGGTAGTTACCGGGGTAATTTTTGGCTCCTTTTTTTACTGGATGAAACACATATTGATTGTGTTGATTAATTTCAGGTCAGAAAGGAAAGGCAGACATTTGACTGCAGTTCCCAAGTGAGCTCTTTGCTGCCCCTGAAAACTGTCTCTGCTTAACGATAGATGGGCAGGCAGCAAATCATCTTGTTCCCCCCAACAATCAGTAGCTGGATAGATAGATAGATAGATAGATAGATAGATAGATAGACTGAATGACAACTTTTCATTCAGTTGTCATTCTGTTGTGAAAACAGACATTTGGAAAATAGTATATACTATTTATTGATTGATTAAATACTTTTTTAACAGGCTAGGGCCTATGCTTGTTTCCATTATGGTCCTCTGTATAATATCGGAATTGGTCATAATCGGTACCGTCAGACATGACCCTGCAAATAATCGGAGATCGAATGTCAGGTCATAATTTCATAATCGTGCGCCCCTACTATTTGACAACTTGGCCAATGTTTGACCAATTTAGTTTGTTGATTACTGGCCTACCGGAATGTGCACTTAAGCCTGTCCAATTGATCCACAATGCTGCAGCTCGCTTGTTCTTCAACCAGATTTAGCATTTTATTAGATAAGTCAGCATTTTATGTAGATGTAGAACATAGAACTCTATAATGTATGTATAATCATAGCTTCATGTACAGATAGGTTACACAGTTATTATGATTATTTTTATGTGACCAACTTTTTATTTGTATTTTTTTTAAAGAACCCCGGGATAGCACAGACATTACAGGAGAGGGAAACAACAATGATGTACTGTATACGTATAACATAATAGTCTAAAGGTTTTTGTCACCTGGGGACAGCCCTTCACATTATGTGAGGACCACCCTACTGTATCACACAAATATTTGTCTTATAGGATATTTTTTATTTATTTACAATTAACCTCTTGAACCATAACATCCCTATTCTGAAGCATTATTTTAGCAGAATCTACAAGCAGATCTACTACAAGGTTGGCACATTGTGAGCTTGCAGATCGTCTATTTTCAGACAAGAAACACACCTTTCAGGGTCCATTTGGAACCCCCTCAAGGAAACCTGAGGGTCCCAGGAGCACTGTCCTAGATAGCTTTTCTTTCTTTTTTGAGGGGCCTCAAAATGGGTGGTCCTTTAAGAGCTTAATAAAATGTATGTATTTTCCAAACAGGTTTAATTTTGTCTTCAGTTCAATGTTTTTTTTTTGTAAACGTCATTGATACTGAAGGGAAAATGTACGTCATAATGTAACTCATTACGTCATATTTTATTGTCTCTTTATTGTTTGTGTTGGCACCATCTGTTTTACATCACCATTACATCACCTAATCAACATGAGTTAGACTTTGATATATATTAGCGCCCCTCACTTCACACGGGTGTGATTATTTTGAGGGGCGCTAGCCCCTCCTATACACAGGTTTAATCTTTGTCTTCAGTTCAATGTTTGTTTTGCAAACGCCATTGACAATGAAGGGAACATTTAAGTCGTAATGTGCTCATTGTCTCTTTATTGTTAATGGCGTTTAATGTTTGTGTTTGCACCGTTTGTGTTATATCAACACATCACCATTACATCACCTAATCAACATGAGTTAGCTTTAATATATTAGCGCCCCTCACTTCACACAGGTGTGATTTTTTAATTTCACACTGTTATCCGTACGGTACTTTGTATCTACTGATAGCAAATATGTGTATGTGTCTTGTCCTGGTGTTATACGGTTCAAATAGCAGATCTACAAGCGAACGTGTCACGATGACATGTGAGCTAGTAGATCTGCTAGATCTACAAACTCTAAATGTCTTCAGAGTGTGATACCATTAACACGCCCTGAGGTGAGAAGCGACTGAGGTCGCGTGCACGACAGGATATGCAGGTTTTCATAGTAAACTGTGACCCTCGGTCGCAATTATCGTCACAATATTGATTATTGCAATTATCGTCACAATATTGAATATTGCAATGTTATTTTGTATAGCCTACTGTCCAGCCCCTGTTGTTTAAATTATTTACATTTTAATTGAAAGACATATCTGACAGAAGTTTGTGATCTGTGTTTGTCACTTTACAATGAAACAAAATATTGCCTTCTTTACCTGCCTCGTGTGCCTCTTTCATTTTTTTTATGTTTCTTTTAAGGTTCATTCTAGAGCTACAACCCCACCTTTCAAGTTTGCCAAGATATAAGCACAAGCTATTCTATCAGCACCTGTTTTGTTTTGAGAAAAACACAGAGGCCAACTAGGAGATTAAAATGCCTTAGTTGAAAGTACAGTATCCATCAGACTATCATTTAGTGACAGTTATACATCTCCTCCACCAGGGGGCGAAAGGTATTCAAGCAACAGTGCCTGGGTGCATTATTGCGCATGCGTCAAACACGACCCGGAAACAGTCCGGAACCCGGAACTTGTGGAAGTAGTTCATGTCGTCTTTACCACAACAAAGTCACGTTCGTTTTCGTGGTGAAAACCGTCTCATAAAGGAGGACAAAACGTGTCAAATGGAGTCTGTACGGCTGAAGATAAATGAACACATGACATCGGTGGGAGAGGAGATATTATATGTATTAGAAAAACAACAAAGTGTTGATGTTTCTCATGTGAAACATGATGTCAGAGTGTTTGTGTTGAAACGCCTCACTGCGGCTGCACAATTCATGTGCAACCTTTTCCAAAGAGAGATGGAGACTCTACACAACATCAAACTACACACTGCAGGTAATGTTGTTACACACTCACACACACACACACATTTCGATTTATTTATTTGAGTTCACATTTATAAAATACATTATCAAGGACACAAATATTTTCAAGCCCTAAATGTACAGAATATAGGCAACACATGAACTTATTCACAGCAAACATTGGTCACTTCAGTCTGTCATATTACCAACACCGAAAGTAAATCATGGGTACAAAAAGCACCTTCTCCTCCAAATAGACCGGCTGCCTATAATGGAGGAGATTGAACAGTATGTTGCAAGCTGCTTTGCCTTACACTTGGGCAACCCTATAATCCTCAAGCCTCTGACCACTAGCTTGTGGACATGGCCTAGGCTGCCAAATATAAAAACAATGAGCTGACACGTATAGCCCAGTTGTATAATGGTCTGTACTAATGGTTGATATTTTACTTGTTTAGTAAGGAAAGCTTCCTCTAAACTTGAATCAAAAGCACAGCCAACTTCCAATAAAAAAACCTCTCTGCTGTTCATTAATTATAATGAAATATGGTGTATTTGCAGTTATATTTGCAAAAACGGTTGGGTCATTGCATTGAAACATTTCTGGTTTCACACAGGAATTTTTGTGAAACACAATGGAGGAATGAAACATATGTGACACATCTTTGGCAATAATGTTCACAATTCTGTCATGCCTGGCTATTAGGGATGCACGATAATTATCGTCCCGATAAATTTCGACCCGATATTAGCAATTATGACGTCATCCCGATAAATTCGATAACGTTATAATAGCGCCGATAATATACTTTATATGGGCTCGAAATTGCGATCATTTTGGACGCAAATGCGCCTGAAATTTTATCTGTGCGACATAAAAATATAGTTGGTAGCAACTATGGGACTACCAATCATTTCTGTGGTGCGCCCAAACGCTCCCCGAGTCGCCAATCTCTCCGGAGGAACGGCTGAGACGAGCGAGAGAGAGACGCTTCTCCACTCTGTCTGTTGCAGTGTGTAGTTCCATAGCAGGCTAATAGCCCCGCCTGCTTCTCCTCTCTATCTCCCCTCTCTCATTTCACTCACTGACTCGCATTCATACGAACGGTGACTGTCTCAGCAGCTCAGCAGCTGACGAGCGCGTATTGGTGCTCGTTCATTCATCGCGCTGTTGAATGCGTGTCACTCGTTACCGGTTGTAGTTTATTAATTTGCTCCAGTTGTGTAGCATTGTGAAACGCGACGCGACCGTTTTGGTTGAGAAATGTAGAAGTAGTAGCTGTTTGGCTACATGATGCTACAGACCATGCTAATGACTTATATGCTAACAACAACGTCTATCACTGGAACTTGGATAGTGTTGTATTTGTGTTTACACACGCACACACACAGACAATAGTGGTTCTCAAAGTGGGATCCGGGGAGTCAGAGTTTACAAATGGAACGAAATTGACCCTTACAGGTCCATTTGGTTCCATTTGTACCCTCTCAGAGTTGACATTGATTTTACGATATAAATAAAAAATTATAAATTGAGGTCCCTTATGTAAATGGCATTAAATGGGGGGTCAGTAGCCTAATGCATGTCAAACTGGGTGTCCTTGAAATAAAAATGATGAGAATCACTGCTAGAGCCCTGGCATATATTTTCAAATGGGTGTCTGTGGGCTAACAATTTGGGGTCCTTGCTCCTTGACATGGAAAAGTTTTGAGGCCAACTGACCGGACACACACAGACATTCACAGACTATTATATTGTTGTTTTTATTCATTTAAAAAAATTCACACCTGTGTGAAGTGAGGGGCACTCTTATCATCATACGTCATCTGGCCAATCACAATTTGCTCTGGGACTCCCAATTTATATTGTAAAATCAATGTTATTTTTACTCTGAGAGTATACAACTGGAAATGTTCCATTTGTACACTCAGAGTTACAGACCCATAAGGGTCCATTTGGTTCCTAACTATATAATTTAGCTGGGGACCCCCTGGAACTCCCTCAGGTACCCCTGGGGCCGGGGGTCCCCGAACCCCACTTTGGGAACCACTGATATAGCCTACTATACTGTAATTGCTTAGGTCAAAGCTGTGTTACATGTACCGTTACTCACTAGTATGTATTTTTTATTCATGTCTATATATTTTTATTATCGGTTATCGTATCGGTATCGGTCTTGAGAAGCAAGAAGTTCTCTATCGGTATCGGTTTCAAAAAATCAATATCGTGCACCCCTACTGGCTATATACAGTCCTTTGTAGATATTACAGCCGTTTAATATATGAGACATAGGGCTGTTTTTTCTGTGTCTTAAGTACCAGGTCTTATTCCCTAACTTGAGTAAACTAAAGACCTGGAGGCGTGATCAATGCTCTTTGGCCACTCAGAATAGCCAAATGGCATTGATCACGCCTGCAGGTCTTTAGTTTACTCAAGTTAGGGAATAAGACCTGGAACTTAAGACACGCAAAATACAGCCCATAGATTCTATGGTCTGATGCTGTCCATGGTGTAGACAGTGAGGGTCATGATTATTGGGATACCAGATTGATAGATTCAGTTTGTTTGGCAGCACTTGAAGGCGTGCCTTTACTGTGAAAATGAGAATGTCCTCATCAATCGCTGCGCTTTTTTAGAATTGAGTGAGACACGGAGTGATCAGCTGATTGGAGGCACGCAAGCTTCCCTTGCAGCCGTACGTAGTCCTGTCCAGCGTCGTTTTCTATGCTGCTCTCTGAGCGCTAGAAGATGCGCACGCGCGCCGTTGTTAGGGAGCGCGCTTGTTGTTCCGTCGTCGAGGCTTACTGTTGCGCGAGCGTTGATTGACAGGTCAGTGATCACAGATTCAGAGATGTGCACCGTCTCGTTGTCCGCTCCTTTCCACTCCAAAGAGACACCAGTCCAGTTACACAGATCGTTCAGATCAGGCCAGTCAGAATTTACACCAAAACCAGTTGCGTTGGTAATCCAATTTACCACTGGGCTTCTTTTTGACCCCGAGGAAGCTGGGGGGGGGTCTCTTGTTTTGGGGACCTTGCATCGCTCCAGATCGAGAATTAGCGAGGCTCTGGCGAGCTCTCTGCATGCCCGATCGTCACTGTTAAGCATGTTTAATAGGTGGGAAAGGCGTGTGGATATATATGTCCATTCAATGTTCGGTATCCCGAGCCCTCCCTCCCGTTTACTGTGGAATATGAAGTCGCGGGTTGTGTGTGTGCTCAGGCCAAACCATTCTCTCACTCGCTGTACAGTTTTGTTGTTCAAGTCATACAGTACCTTCTTTGGTATATGAACATTGGAAAATAGATGTTGTATTTTGGACAGGGCGACCTGCCCAATCGTTTCCAGCTTCATAACCAGTGGGAGAGGAGAGGAATGTATCAGGTCTAGCCTGGCCGTGTAATCTGCCGCAATCTCGTCCACTTGCGCTGCCCACTCCCCGGCGACATTCAATTTGTGTCCGAGGTAACTGTAAGTTTCGTGGCGTGCAAAGACTCTGATTGGTACATTGTTTATTGTGAATGATGGGATTTTGTCTGATTTGGCATGATACCAGCGATTACATCCGCTCCTCCTCTCATAAAAGACAGCCCATTTAGCTTGTTTCACCTGTAGTCCAGACCACTCTAAGAAGGAGTCAGTCCTGGAAAGCATGTCTTTTATTACTCCCTCGTGTCGGGAGCATACGACCACATCGTCTGCGTACCCCTGCACAGGGTTGGGGGAATACACGTTAGGCACACACTGGCACATCCATTGTAGCCATCCATTGATTGCCAGCACAAAGTTCACCGCGCTCCACGGGCAGCCTGTTTTTATGCCCAGTTGTAGGGGGATTGGGTCCGTGAGCCTTTTGCAACATATCACTTGAATAAATGAGTCCTTATAGACATCCTTGACTATGTCTATATACACCTGGGGCAGATGGATTTCCTCCAGGGATCTAAACATAATGTCGTGCGCCAGGGTTCCAAATGCGTCACGGAAATCTAAAAACACTGCGTAAAAGCGGGATGACTCGTGCTTAAAATCATCGATGCTGGTCTTAAGGCAAAAGGCATGTTCATTCATTTCTTTCTATGTAGGCCTTTTGTGTTGTGGACAAAATATTATTTTCCACTAGCCATGGCAAGATGCGAGAGAGGAGGCATTTCATGAACACCTTGTACACAGTTGGTAAGAGGGATATGTCTCTCCATGTAGTCGGGTCGTCTGGGATGTTACCTTTTTTAGGTATTCTGTGAACGAGGGCACCTTTCCATGAGTCGGGTACTCTCTTGTTCTCCAGACATACATTAAAGATGTGGGTTAAAGTCCTATATGAGTTTGTGCTTTTGATTGTTTCATATGTCACCCCGTCTACACCACTTGCTTTATAATTGGGTAAATTGTCGATTACCCTTTTAACCTCTTCTTCGGTGAAATGTGCAGTGTTTGGTAGATGCTCTGGTTCAGGTGATAATATCAAGTCGGACCAGGGTGGGGATGACGGGGGGCTGCTGTTGACGTCTGGCCATTCCCTCTGCATTTATTCTCATAGTAGGACTGTACGTTCGTGATGTCACTGGAGCAGGGGGGCGGGGCTGGGTACTCGCTATTATTCAAGATGATTTGGATTGCTTTTGTTCTTCTGTTTTTCCACAGATATGCAAGTTTATTACGCTTTATTTTCCTGGACTGTCGGCTTTGTGAGGATCCAATAGAGGGCTGGATTATATCTCTAACAAAGCAAAGTTGTATTTCGATCCAGGAAGCGAGTTTAGTTGATGTTAGATCCTCCGGGAGAGATTGGCTCACTGGAAGCTTCTTCAGGATACGTGCTGCGCATTTCAAAAAAGGCAATCCATATGATTGTCCACTGAATGTGCCATTTTTGTAGAATACTCCGTTGAGAAGTGACATTAGTCCCATCCACTTTCCCGGGTCTGCAGACGAAAATAAATGCTGTTTTAGTTGCAATTTCTTTGTATCCAACGTCTCTCTAAACGCCCTCTCCGCCATTTGGAAATCATTCCACTGATATTCCGTTATAGGCCCAGCGAATGTTGAGAAATCTGTGTCGGGAGTTTGTCTACCCATAGCGTCACACATTTGAAATGTTTATTTATGTCCACATAATGAAAAGTACAGGAATACCTTAGTACAAAGGACATAAACACTGCCAGTGCAGTTTGACAGTGGGAGAGCAGCCAGTTACAACGTGCATGGACGGCAAAGCATCGTTACATGCAGTACAGCTGACATGTCGGACACAGGGCAGCAGACATAAATCATGGATAAAGGAAGCAACGCCTCCTCCAAATTGAGTGTCTTCCTATAATGGCTGAAACTAAACAATACCTCGCTAACTGCTTGGCTCTCCTTTTGGAAAGGCCGGCCATTTGTAAGCCCCTCACAATATGCCCTAGGCTGCCAAAGATAAAAACTAAAAGTTTACATCTGTAGCCTAGCTGTGAGATGGTCTGCATTAGCTGCTGATACTTCAGCACTAAGAAAGAAAGGCTTCTTCCATTCTATAGTCAAAGGTACAGCCGACCTCGAGAATGAACACCTCTCTATGGTTTTCATTTACAACAATGACATCAGGGGTGTTAGCTGAAATGTTAGAGAACACAGAATCATCATTACACAGTTTAAACATCCTCGGCTTCACAGTAGAATGCTTATATATGATGGAGGACCTGAAAATGGAAGAGATGTCTTTCAATATCAAATCCACTATTCTGTCATGCCTACATATGTAAAGGCCCCTGTAAACATGGCAACCATTTAAGATGTAGGACATGGTTTCAGCTATTTGTTCATGGCCATGATGGATACAGTGAGGAGCATGATTGCCTGGAAACCAGATGGAGAGATTAATTTTAGAAGGTAGAACCTGTAATCTCGCTTTCAAAGTAAAAACAACAATGCACTCATCAATGGCAACATTTTTGAACACAGAGTGAGAGACAGAATGGCACACACACACACACACACACACACACACACACACACACACACACACACACACACACACACACACACAGTCAAACTATAAACTGCAGGTAATATTCCACAGACTGACACAACACATTACAAGTAGGCCTATACAGTATTACACACAACACCAAACTACACACACAACCAGGCGCATGGGGCCAGGAACCCTCCATAACACAGCAGCAACATTTGTGAACTGTTGCGACAAAAGAAGGTTAGACAATGGAATACAACCACTCTAGGGACAGAGCTGCTACCTTTAATACTTCTTAAAGCTGCTATAAGCAATATGTCAAAATTTGAATGACTTTCTTTTCTTTTTTTCAGACAGCCAGCAATGGGTAGAACGCTCCCAAAACAAAAGTAGTCTCTGTGACCCATCTAGGGGCCGCAATCTGCATTCATAGATGTTTCTAGAAGCTTTGTCATTGGTCGAAAAAAAAACCTGGACGCAATGACTAACCAATCAGGAAGTGGACAGGCAAATCGACCAATGACAAAGCTTCTAGGTAAATCTTTGAATGCAGATTGTGGCCCCAAGATGCGTCACAGAGACAAACATTGTTTTGGGAGCGTTCTACCCATTGCTGGCTGTCTGAATATAAAAAAGGTAATTAAAAGGTTGACTTATTATTGCTTATAGCAGCTTTTTCAGTTTTCAGTATATGGCACCCACACCAGTTATAAGAACTTTCCGCACCTGAAGCCAGCGAAGTGACGAAGGAATGATGCATGTAGCTGCTCCAAATCTACTCACAATGCGTCTTTGCATCGTTACGTTCAAATAATCTTTTAATCTTTTTTAAGTAATGATTTTGTTTCGTTGATTGTATTGTCTATTTCTTTATGACTGTGCTAAATAAATAAACTAAACTAAACAAACCTGGGTTGCGGCATGGGATGCATCTGTGTGTGGTTCTGCTAAAAACATACACAATAGTGAGCTCATGTTCCAGTACTCACGGGACTATGGCAACACTCATTGACAAACAGTTTAGGAAAGCAACTCTCTACAATCTGGTGTTTACATCAGGATGGGGGACAATGATTTTAGCACTTACCTAGTGACTGCACCTTTCAACTGAATAGAGCATGGTAGACGTCCATAGTTTTGATTTGATTACATGATGGTATAATGTAAGGTTGCTGAATGATAACCAAAAGTTATTTCTACTGGTGATTTCCACAGAGCACCACAGAGGCAGGTCTACAGTATCTAGAGAGATGGCCTCCAAAACATCGATGTTATCAGAGGAACAGCGACAGACGGACCAGGGACGTGGACTGTTTGATGCAACGAAGCAATCTGTAGTAAAGTTGTGCAAGATAGGTAGGCCCTAGGGCTGCCGTAATTGTCCAAAAATTGGATTCGGATATTCGTTTTAAAAACCCACGTGGATTCGAACAATTCGAGCCATTCGGATTTCGGATTTCAATTCGAGCCAATCGGATTTTTTAATAATTATATTTACACCAATAGAACCTGAGACATAACATTTAAGATCGCATTGCTGGCGCAACTCTCTCTCTCCGCGCATTGGTGTTGCTGAAAACTGAGATGGAACGGAACGCATACATTCTCCCTTCTCCAGTAAAACATTTTTCTTAAATGAGCAATCCTACCACACAGCCTTATCAAAACGAGGCACGGAGGCAGTGTTAATTCTGCTGCATTATTATTATCTGTGGACTGTGGGTCTGCTGCCGAGTGCCGACGTTATGAAACTTTATGGCTGGCTAGCGCCTGCGCTCCGCTGTTATGCTCAAATTAGTGACCCTAAAGAATTCTGAGGCAACACGGCTGGAGACGAGGCAGCCAATCAGAACTGCGCTGCGCTGTATAGTCTGTGTTTAGGAAGAGTGCGAGGCAGATGATTTATTCTTCAATGTATGCCGTTGTCGGCGTGTCGCGTGGCAAATATAACTAATCTACAAGCTCACAAGTCACAACGCTTACCCATGGCACCGAAAACTAATAATAATAATAAATAAATATTTTTTATTATTATTTTTAATTCGAACCTTAATTTTATATATTCGGTTATTAATTATTATTTTTGATTCGAATCTATATTCGGATATAGAATATTCGTTGGCAGCACTAGTAGGCCCCTATGTACTGTTTTATTTTCAACCTGTAGTAAAATTATACACAATAGCTATGTACTGTTTTATTTACTGCAGTAGTAAAGTTGTACAGCATAGGTGTAGTGTGGCACAACCTTGACGCCAGTAAAACAGTAAAACTATGCCTAAACCTAACATCATGGTTGTGCTACGGTTCAGTGATGCAAATAGCCTGCATCCTTAGACTCACTAAATTGAGAAATAACGCAATCATGTCACCCACCGGGGGTCCTGGGATGCAATACTGTACTCTATCGTCATTGAAGTAGGACTCATAAAATGACCCTGGGACCCATCTCTAAAAGACCACCCCTGGGTCCCTGGACCCATTACATTGAAAACCTATTTAAACTATTAAACACACACACACAGCCTCTGATGAGACAGTGTTAGCTTAGCTGTAGCCAAAGTTAACAGACTTTGTTACTCCAACTTACGTATGCTGCACTTAGGGTTAGGGAACGGGTCAGTCATGTGGCAAGTCAGACCAACTCAATGTCGGAAAATCGCATCGTTGGAACAATGTGGGGCTGAATCCTTGTCAGGCTTGCAGCTCTTGCTGAGCTCTTCTCAATTCCCAAATGATCCCTTGCATTGCCAACAGATTCTTGTTATTCATGTCAAATCAAAGTTATTATTAAAGTCCTTATTCTATTCCTTCACTGCAGACCAGTGTTCAGAGTGCAGCCTGAAGGTGAAGATGTTTTGGAGTGTTAAACATGAACCTGAAAACCACCTGGACATCAGTACGGTTCATGCTTTCACTCGCACTCACGCACAACACACACACACAACACACACACACACACACACACACACACACACACACACACACACCTTTTTGTCTTGTAAGGCTAACAGGCACGTCTTAACTTTAATGTGTTGATAAATTAGAATGTTTGCAGTAAAAAAAATGTTTTAAGAATGAGAATAAACTTATGGTTTGGAAGTGGAAAATGTATTTTTGCTGCTGAAGTTGATCCAACTACCAGAGCTAAACACTGCATGAAATAATGTAAAGTTGAAACATTTAATGGTTTTCTCTCATTGTATATTTTCCTCCTCTAGACTTCCTGCACCTGCCTGTATGTAAAGAGGAGGTTTCCCCTGAACATGAGGAGATGAGCTCCAGTCTGGTCCAGGAGGAACCACAACCTCCACACATTAAAGATGAACCAGAGGAGCTACTTCAAAGACCAGAGAAGGCTGGTGGGTCAATGATGACTTTAATAGCAGTGAAAAGTGAAGATGAGGATGAAAACAGAGAGATAGAGGCTGTAGCCAGCACCTCAACTGAACACATTGAAACACAAGCTGATGTAGAGGACTGTGGAACATCACAGCCAAATAGTGGTGAACGCATGAATACGCGCAAGCAAGCAAGTTAACAGACTTTGTTACTCAACTCACGTGTGCTGCATTTAGGGCGCGTATTCATGCGTTCACCATGCGAGTCAGACGGGTCAGGCTCAAACTATTAGGCCCGATTAAAGCTCTAATGCAACCCACAACATTATTTTGCTTACAGCTTGACTCTGGAGGTTGAACTCACTGTCTACCCACTGTGCAGTTAGGCTGATGAGCGACATTAGACTCACGCTACTGCTCCAAATGTCGGTGGTGAAACTAGCCGTCGTAGCTGATTCCCCGCCATGATCTGATGGGGCTAGATTAATAGACTGCCTGTCAAATAGATGGTCAGATAATAATAATAATAATATAAGTTTGGAGGCGGTTCAAAGACATGGCAGGGAGAGAAACAGCAGAATGAATATCCTTGAGCATGTCTGTGTGATGTTGTAAATGGCATGTCAAGATTCCTGTGATCCCAGCTTTAATGTAGTCCATGTAGTCCGGAGTGTTGATTACTTCCTTTGTCCGTGTTTCCTGCAGCTGTGTTAACCTTTCCACCACATGTTCAGCACAGTATGTTGCACTTGCATGCCTACTGATCGTTTCAATTCAAGTTCATGAGGAAGAGGAGCTTGCAGCTCTTTCTGAGCTCTTCTGAATTCCCAAATGGCCCCTTGCATTGCCAACATATTCTTGTTATTCATGTCACATCAACGTCCTTAATATTAAAGTAATTATTCTATTCTTTCATTGCAGACCGTCATTGTACAGAGTCCAGCCTGAATGTGAAGAGGTTTTGGAGTGTTAAACAGGAACCCGAAAACCACCTTGACATCAGTACGGTTCATGCACTCTCACTCACGCATGCACGCGCGCACGCGCGCGCACACACACACACACACACACACACACACACACACACACACACACACACACACACACACACACACACACACACACACACACACACTCATTTTCACACACTCAGGCTAACAGGCACATATTAACTTTAGTGTGGTGGTAATTTAGAATGTTTGCTGTAAAATAAATTGTGGAAGTGGAAAATATATTTACAGCTGAAGTTCATCAAACTACCAGAGCTAAACACTGCATGATATAATGTGAAGTTGAAACATTTAACGGTTTTCTCTCATTGTATCCTCCTCTAGACTTCCTGCACCTGCCTGTATGTAAAGAGGAGGTTTCCCCTGAACACGAGGAGATGAGCTCCAGTCTGGTCCAGGAGGAACCACAACCTCCACACATTAAAGATGAACAAGAAGAGCTACTTCAAAGACCAGAGGAGGCTGGTGGGTCAATGATGACTTTACTAGCAGTGAAAAGTGAAGATGAGGATGAAAACGGAGAGACAGAGGCTGTAGCCAGCACCTCAACTGAACACAAGAAAACACAAGCTGATGTAGACGACTGTGGAACATCACAAACAACCACAGATGACCAGTTCCTCTCTCCACACTGTTCTGAATCTGACGTCACTGAAGACAGTGATGACTGGGTGGAGACCAGGGAAGGTCAGTCGGTTGTAAAAGCACTGACTTTACGCAAGACACAAAATGTGGAAGAACAAACATTGTCTTCAAGCCACAAGCTGTCCCAGGACCTGACATCGTCAAAAAAAACTCACTCCATGAAGAAACACACAGGGAAGAAACGGTTTAGTTGTAAGGATTGTGGCAAAATGTTTAATCAAAAGTGGAAGCTGAAGAGGCATACAGTTGTTCATACAGGGGAAAAGCCCTTTGCTTGCACAGTTTGTGGTAAAGGCTTTAGTCAAAGTGGTGACCTGAAAAAACACATGAGGATACATACAGGGGAAAATCCCTTTAATTGCTTAGTTTGCGGTAAAGGCTTTAGACAAAGTGGTGACCTGAAAACACACATGAGGATACATACAGGGGAAAAGCCCTTTAGTTGCAATGTTTGTGGTAAAGGCTTTAGTCAAAGTGGTGACCTGAAAACACACATGAGGATACATACAGGGGAAAAGCCCTTTAATTGCAAAGTTTGCGGTAAAGGCTTTATTCAAATGAGTAATCTGAAATCACACATGAGGACTCATACAGGGGAAAAGCCCTTTAGTTGCAAAGTGTGCGGTAAAGGCTTTAGTCAAAGTGGTGACCTGAAAACACACATGAGGACACATACAGGGGAAAAGCCCTTTAGTTGCAATGTTTGTGGTAAAGGCTATCAAACAATGACTCATCTGAAATCACACATGAGGACACATACAGGGGAAAAGCCCTTTAATTGCACAGTTTGTGGTAAAGGCTTTAGTCGAAATGATATTCTGAAAACACACATGAGGATACATACAGGGGAAAAGCCCTTTAGTTGCAAAGTGTGCGGTAAAGGCTTTATTCAAAGTGGTGACCTAAAACCACACATGAGGACACATACAGGGGAAAAGCCCTTTAGTTGCAAAGTGTGCGGTAAAGGCTTTGGTCAAAGTGTTATCCTGAAAACACACATGAGGACACATACAGGGGAAAAGCCCTTTAGTTGCAAAGTTTGCGGTAAAGGCTTTAGATATAGTGGTGATCTGAAAACACACATGAGGACACATACAGGGGAAAAGCCCTTTAATTGCAAAGTTTGCAGTAAAGGCTTTAGTCAAATGACTAATCTGAAATCACACATGAGGACCCATACAGGGGACTAGCCCTTTAGTTACAACGACCAAACCAAACAAAAAAAAGCTTCTGTCTAAATAATATTTTTCGCCGGGTCTCACTACGCCTCTCAGCCATGGTCAAATCCACGGTAACCTGAGACCTCTTGTGGTTTATTGCTTTCATTTAATCCACATCATATGAATCACATGAATGAATATGGTTGATTATTGTGTGTGTGTGTGTGTGTGTGTGTGTGTGTGTGTGTGTTTATTTTTTTCCCCTTCAAGTCCATTATCTTGTTGGCATCACTCTGTTTACTTGTTTAAATCTTACTTGCCATTTTGTTTTAGTTAAGTAGAAGTATTGTTTGTAAAGCCAAAGTTTGCTGTTATAGCTTTTTTAAATAAATGTTTAACTGCTACACGTCTTTTGTGTGTTATATTATTACAGAAATGTTATCAAAAGATGTGTGGTTCACCTCTAATTGTGTACATAGTGGCCTACTCCACCCTATATACCTTGCAGTTTAAGCTATTACAACAAGGTTAAATATACCTTGTAAAGCCCATCACACACCGTCTTCGACCGCCGCGCGTCAACACAGCCGCCTCCATATTCTGATAGTAATCGTTTGTTCAGTAAAGGGGTCTCCAGCACTTCAAAAAACAGAAAATAGACCCTCCAGAAATATACGGGCAAAAGTCCTTGGTTATGCGGGTTAAAATCCTTGATTTTGCGAGGAAAAATCCTTGAGTATGCGATTAAATATGCAGGGTTTTTATGTGCTTTTATGCAGTGAAATTGCGGAAACCTGCATAAAATGACTTGTCTTAATGGGCCACTTCACCCCTGACACAACTTGATCTTATTTTAATGTTAATGGTATTTGTAATAGATAACAGTCGCACAATTTGAAATTTGCACTCTTTGACCAGAAAAATAATGAAGTCTGTGTATTTGACTAGGGGTTGACTGGATTGCTGAATTCCTACAATGCCCATAATGCTTTGCTGCGCTGTTCCTCAGGGGGAGGCTGTAGGTGTGACTTTATCCTCCCATTTTCTACAAACAACAAATACACATGGAAGTGACCCAGTGTTGCCATGTCTGCTTATCATAAGCAACGTTGGGCTTATTTTTGTTGCTTGTAAATATTGGTGGTTCACTGGTTGATGTTTCTTTTTTTTGCGTGTTTCTAAAATGTATTTGATATTTGGGCTTTCTTCCAAATGTTTTTTACACCAGTGGTTCTCCATGAACATGCCAAGGACCCCCAAATTAATTTGTATTTTTCCACGTAATTTGTGCCATGGAGCTATCATACATATGTGTTCAAATGTTTCAATGATATTCCACATTTGCACTTTATCCACTCAAGATTTTTTTTTAAATAGCCGGCTTTTTGCTAGCTTTTTTGGAGTGGATGACTGAAAAACACGACATGAAGCCCTTTCTTGTACAACGTGAAGTCTGCTTCTCCTTTTTCTTGAACCAGTAAACGGTTGGATTTGTTTTGGAAGAAAGTATTCACTCTTCAGGAATTAGACAGAGCCACTGCAGACACGCTGTCTGCGTTACGGTTGAAAATTGTCATACATGTAGCTTTTTATAGCAAAGCAAACTAAATAGGCCTATATATAAATTACCTTAGTATCACTAAACAAACGTGTTTTTCCTCAGAATTGTTTCGTCATTCCCACATCATGAAGAAAGTCTGTGATTGACATTGAAGGGAGATATAATGCATTTTATAATAAAACAAAATTTACGTTTCATATTCATGTGCGACTCCCAATAATTTGTGTTTCATTGTAACATTGTGTCATCATGCTTTTAATTAGTGGATATGGTAACATATTATGTTTTACTGTAGCCTACGTAGTTCAACTGTATAGTAAGCAATCCCCAGCAAAATGATTACATGAAGAGAATGTACAACACGCTATGCAATAAATCTGCCATTTCTGCCAAATTAAATCGTCCAAATGAACACTATATATGGAATTTGGGGTGCAACCTTTTTTTCATTGTTTACATATAGTCAATGAGCAGCAAGCAGGTGTACGTAAAACATCATCATTACATGTTCAGTCTTGAGATTCAATTTTTTGCTTTTATTCCATGGACTCCCTGCAGACCTCCAGGAGCAGCTGGGCAGAGCCATGACCCTGGAGCAGGAGAGGAGGCGGGCGCAGGACGAGGCGGCGCGGCTAGAGGCGGAGCGCCAGGCCGCGCTGCTGGCCAAAGAGGAGCTGGCCAGGCAGGCCGAGGACCAGATGAGGAACCAGGAAGATCTGGTCAGAACAATATCAATTCAACGGCTGCTTTGCTCATTGCTATACCCGCCTATATCCCGTCCGCCTACAGTACTTTACACTGTGATATTATTAAACTCGCGTAGCTTCAGTTAATGTTATCCAGAGCGACGTACATGTGTGAGACACGTGAGCTTGTAGATCTGTGCTACGTTCAGCTTTTCAACCTTCACAGGTCTATAAACAACGAGGTACCGGTAAATGGTCTCTTTGCCAAAAATAGCAGATCTACAAGCTCACGAGTCACAATGCATCACTATACAATGGCGACAGTGGGGTTCACTGCTACGGGTGTGCTTAATTTATAGTGCCAGACACAGAAACAGCCCGGAAAAGAGACAAAATCACGTTTTAAAAATGTGTATATTTTATAAAAAGAAATCTCCTTCATTCAAACGTGACAGAATGTTGAGTTATTATTATTATTATTTGACTCTGGTCTGTAGCGGGCATGTTGCTGTGTGGAACATTGTGAAACGCTGGCCAGTGGCAGACCACTTCAGTACCAGACAAAACCACTTTGTCCCACAGTGGGACCGCGCCCAAATTACTCCAGACTGGCCACACCACCCCCCCTACTAAATCACCCCCTACACCGTCCCCTCTGTGGACCACCCACAGCAGCCTGAGATGGGCCCAGCCGTGCTGACAGTCATGCATTTTTATGGATTTGTGTTTGCATATTTGAGCTGTACACCACGATTCACTATTTTTTCTGTCTGGTGCAAACCTCATACTGCATGTCCAAAACTGTTAACTTTTCAGGAGTCAAATTCAAAAGTAGCAAAAGCAGCAGAGCTACAAGCTCGACTGTAGAGCTGCTGCTTTTGATGGCTTTTGTGTGACGCTGTAGTATGATCAAGTAGCGCGTTAATTTACGATAACAAAGTTAAAATATGGAGATAAGAGGCAGCAATGATTTCACATCTGAAATGCACAGCTTGTATCATAGCTGCAGCGTCATGCATCAGACGCAGTTGGATCGAGTATGTCTTCCACTCAGCAACAGATTTTCCAGTTGAACGCCTTTCACTGAGCGGCGTCACAGCCCAGCGTGCGTCATCGTGTAATGTGTACGCACACACACACACACACACACACACACACACACAAACAAACACACACACACACACACACACACACACACACACACACACACACACACACACAGTTTAAAGTAGGGAAAACTCTTACCCCAACCCCTAAACCCAACCTTTAAATGTCTAATCGTAACCCTAACTGGATATAAAGTGAGTGCTGGTGTTTTATTTTCCTATAGACTGGGCTCTGGGAACAAACATAAACAGAGCCACGAGATAGAAAACCCATTGGACTAAACCAAATTATAAAACGGCAAAAGGAAAACTATCTGACACATTGGAAAGAAGCAACACAAAAGCAGAGTAAACTAGAATGCTATCTGGCCCTAAACAGAGAATACACAGTGGCAGAATACCTGAGCACCGACCCAAAACAAAGAAATATCTTAACTAGGTACAGACTCAGTGAGCACAGTCTCGCGATCGAGAAAGGCCGTCATAGGCAGACCTGTATCCCGAGAGAAGACCGACTATGCACCCACTGCACACTAAATGAAGTGGAAACCGAGCTACACTTCCTAACCATCTGTCCATTGTACCAAGACATCAGAGACACATACTTCCCACAGATTACAACCACACACGGAGATTTTGAAAACATGACCAATGACAAAAAACTCCCATATCTGCTGGGCGAAGTACAACAATGTGCAAACACAGCAGCAAGATTTGTGAGTTGCTGTGATAGGAGAAGGATATCAAATGGAACACAACCACCCTAAAGACTAACCATTGTGTATATTCCTGCACTATACCTGCATCGAGTGATCTTGGTACATAGAAGTTGATCTATTGATCTATCCAAAGTACATCATTTTTGTTTTGATTGTATTGCTGTATTGTTCTTTCTGCTTTGGCAATGTAAATGTATGTTTTCTCATGCCAATAAAGCCCTTTGAATTGAATTGTGTATCAGGCTGCAGAGCTTGCAGAGCACACGGCCAAGATCGCCTTACTGGAGGAAGCCAAGAGACGCAAAGAAGAGGAGGCCGACACATGGCAACACAGAGTAAGACCCCCACCACACACACACCCTGACCTTCATATGACCCTTTTATTGTGTGACTTGATCTAGGTCAGTGGTTCGGGGACCACCAGCGGGCCTTGAAGGGGTTCCAGGTGGTCCCCAGCTAAATGGTGAAGAGTTGCTAAGCAAATAGACCCTTATAGACCGATTCCGTAGCGGTTTCATGGTCGCAGCCTACGTATTTCCTGTAGCCGGACTCGACGTAGCTGCGGGTTTAAACCCTCACCAGGCGCATCTCTTCCACTACAGTGAACGGCAGAGTGACTGATGTTAGTTTGCCTCAAACTTTACTCTTTTACCTGCTTTTTTACTAACACTAACATTACAAAGATGTCCAGAACATCGAAATGAACCTGTGTAGTTTATGGCTGCTCCAACAGTAGTGGCAACATAAAAAATAAAGAAATATGGAATGTCAAAATATCCACCGCGGTGGCTGAGACCAGAGCCATTGAGTAATGGTTGAGAGTGAAAAAAGCAGTGAAAGGTCCTGAAAGATACATAATTTCAGTCTTACCCAATACCCAATCTTTCTGTTTTATGAACACAAGGCTGCTGTATTTTATACCTCATACTAAGCATTTAAAGTATGAGGTATAAAGTACAGCAGTCTTGTGTTAATAAAACAGAAAGATTTGGTATTGGGTAAGACTGGCGTTATGTATCTTTCACTGCTTCGTCTCAACCATTACTCAATGGCTCTGGTCTCAGCCACCGCGGTGGATATTAGACATTCCGTTTTTTTTTTTTTTATGTTGCCACTACTGTTGGAGCAGCCATAAACTACACGGGTTCATTTCGATGTTCTGGGCATCTTTGTAATGTTAGTGTTAGTAAAAAAGCAGGTAAAGGAGTAAAGTTTGAGGCAAACTAACATCAGTCACTCTGCCGTTCACTGTAGTGGAAGAGGTGCGCCTGGTGAGGGTTTAAACCCCGCAGCTAAGTCGAGTCCGCCTACAGGAAATACGTAGGCTGCGACCTTGAGAGCCGCTACGGAATCGGTCTATAGATCTTTAACTCTTGAGAACATAAAATGAAACCAATTGGTTTCATTTTACGCTCTCAAGAGTTAAATTATTGTTACACATCTGCATTGCTTAACTGTTAAGTGAAACATTTTAACACTTGTTTGGTCTCACACAGGCCAGGGAGGCTCAGGATGACCTGATGAAGACCAAGGAGGAGCTGCACATGGTGATGACGGCGCCGCCCCCTCCTCCTCCCCCGCCCATGTACGTGGACCACCTGGACGTAAACGACAACGACAACGACAGCGTGTCCAACGCCAGCACGCACAGCGCCGACCTGCCCAGCGGCGACTTCAACGACCACCGCAACGAGGAGGACCGCGTCACTGAGGCGGAGAAGAACCAGCGTGTCCAGATGCAGCTCATGGTGAGAGGAGAGAGGACGGGGCTGGGGGGTGATTACTAGGCGCCTAGTAATACATTTTCAATGAGACTTTTCAATTGAGAAGTCGATGGGTGACAACGCAAGCGTATTTACGTGGGCGTGGTCCTGTGAAATTGTTGCGCCCCTCATGAGCAGACCTGTCTTTGATCCAGGTGACAACGTCTGCGTTAAACGTTGCCCGTCTGAAAGTACCTTTTAGGCCGCCCCTGACTTGTGGAAACCTCATGTGTTCAGAATTCAAATACCAAAATGTCTGCGATGCAACACATTTTCGTTTTGAGCTTGTACGTCAGCTATTTTTGCTGCTTATGTGTGACAATGTAGTACGGGGGGGGGCTAATGAAAGTTACACGTATGGTATGTGTGATATGACATTTTTAGCTTAGTTTACCATAATCACAGTAATCCTAAATATTATTCCATCATATTCAACGGATGTTGGAGAGAAATGAGGTGTGTGTGTGTGTGTGTGTGTGTGTGTGTGTGTGTGTGTGTGTGTGTGTGTGTGTGTGTGTGTGACTCAAGAGTTAAAGATCTATATGCTTACCATTACCAACTCTTCATCATTTAGCTGGGGACCACCTGGAACCCCCTCAAGGACCACTGTTGGTTCCCAGACCACTGGTTAAGAACCACTGTTCTACATCTATTCTAAGATTAAATTATAAATAGCAAAATTGCACCGTAGACATCATTTGGCCCTAGGGAAAACTAATTGGGGAACCCTGCTGTAGTATGATGAAGTAGGGCATTAATTTACAGATGAACAAAAATATGGAGATAACGGATTTCTGTCCGACCTCAACAAAATAATTCTTCGATCTCGTTTGGTCCCTGTAACCTTCTTCAACTATGTTAGTGAATTACGTCAAAGTGTCTGCCTGGACACTTTGACGGGATGCGAGCACAGTTCAGGGGATGGTTCTGGTTGGTCGAGCTCTGACCCCTTTCCCATTTGCCTCCTCTCTCCGCCCAGGCGCTGACCGCGGAGCTGTCACAGGCCCGTGACGAGTCCATGAAGACCCAGAACGACCTGCTGCACTCAGAGAACGTGTGCGCCGGCCGAGACAAGTACAAAACCCTGAGGCAGATCAGGCAGGGCAACACCAAGCAGAGGATTGATGAGTTCGAGGCTTTATAGAGAGGCTGGATGAACGCAGCCTCGCACCCTTTCTGAATGGTCACCCCTCACAGTACACACACACACACACACACACACACACACACACACACACACACACACACACACACACTGGGACTGGAAGTTCAATGCATAAACATGCATCAGTCACACATCTACGTGACACACACGCACGCACATTCAACTGGAGCAGTATAAGGACAGTGGCAGACATTCATCACCACTTGAAGCCTAATTTATATTCTCTTAGGGCTGGGAAGTACAGTATATCAATAATATTTCCATATCGTGATATGAGACTAGATATTTTGTCTGGGATTTTGAATATTGTAATTTGTAATATCATGATAGTGTTGTCTTCTAAGTCACGTATTTTATACTTTCAAAACACTGACAAACAAGTTTGAAAAGACATATCCACATAGCCGATGTTGTAGATCGGCTATGTTCACTATTTTTGAAAGATTAATGGGAGGAGTCATTATCGTCAATATCAAGGTATTTGGTCAAAAACGTTGTGATGTTAGATTTTTGTCCTTGTCCTCCAGTTCTATACTGTACAGTGGTTCCCAAACTTTTTAGCTTCAAGACCCAAAACATAAATTGGACGTTTGGCCTGGACTCAAACTAGTGAAAATAGCCGATCTACAAGCTTGTCAGCTTGTAGATCGGCTATTTTTTTATATTTTTGGTTTTCTAATTTATGGAATTTCTTAGATTCTTCTTTTTTTTTAACTTTTTTTTGGGAATGTTAAATGTAGAAACCAAAAAATAGGTTGACTCAAAAATATGTCCACGACCCACAAATGGGTGCCTTGCCAGTGTTTGGGAACCAGTGCTCCGTAAGACTCCGGTGGATTCCAATGAAGCTTAACCCTTGCTTGCAGAGAGGCAGACTCCTGTCTTACACTCTGTCCGTGCAGGGCTTTCCAAAACCTTAGAGTGCCAAAAACGTTCCTTCCTTCTAGAGTCAACAATCAGATTTGTTTCTTGATTGTAACGTTAAAAAAAAGAAAGAAAACCTTTGGTTTCTGACCAAATCACCAAGGCTTTTTTTAACCAGAGGTGTGACTATAAACTAGTGAGACTAGCCAAAAATGTAAAAGAAACAAATCGTATTCTTATTTCCATGACGCACATAGAATTATGTTAATCAAAGCCTTGCTTCTTTTTGTTTGACGTTTTCTTATTTCTTGTGAAAGTTAGAAAAAAGACTATGCTTGTTTGATTTTGTTTTAGTATTTTTCCCCCAAAACAGACCACTCAGAAAGCGGTTATTATGAAACATGCAGTAAATGCACTGCATGTAGTTTTTTTTTCTCCATTATATTTGGACAACTTCCATTTATGTTTAATATTGCTATACAGTAGCGTCAAATCACGCCTAGTTTGATATTTATACTGTATATGGGATATTAAAAGGGTATTTTATCTTGGTTTGTATATTTTTGCTATCTACTAATGATGACACAAAACAATAGTAGTCTTATGTTACTTTTTTGTTTTGTTTTGTTTTCATCTTTTAGATCACTAAATAAATAAGATTTAACTGTAAATTATTTTTTATGTTATAAGACATCCAGCCGCATGCCATCAAAATCAGTGAAGGTAATCTGTACTTTGGTACTTTTGATTAATATTATTTCTACCTTGCAGTTCACAGCATATTCGAGGAAAGTGTTTTACAATACATCACACGATCAGATCTTCATATCTCCATTTCATGTTGTATGTCTCTGCGGTCTGTCAATTTGCTTCTAGTGCTTAATTTCTGCGTAGTCGCATGACAAGTGTCGCGCCGAAAATAGTGGCTCATCAAGTCCACAACATTCACGTTCAGAGCTTATAGATTTTCAGCGCACAACACCGTTTTATGATGAATTTGTAGTTCAGGCTCAAACATGTCACTGTTGAATGAGGGGTGTCCCTCTAGCACTGCATATTATAGAGGGGTGTCAAGCTTAATGTTAGGTCACACAAGCCTGATGGGGCAAAATGTGCTGTCATGCGGGCCGGATCAGTTGCCCATGTGCATGCTTCAACTGCATTTGTTGCCTTCGTGGCACCATGAGTCGCAGTTTCTGCTATAATTACAAAAACCTTTCACTTAACAAGGTTTGTTTCTTATGAAAAAGATTGCCTTGCATTCGTTTTATGACCGGTGTCTAGGGCTATATGAAAGTTGTGATGGGAGATGCAAATTTAAAACATTATCCTGCTTTGGCATAATTTCTCTTAATAAAATTGTCGTGAATCTACGTTTTCTTCTTAATCTAAAATCATTCCCCACACCCCAGTCTGGATTGGATCCTGGCTGCCCGGCACCCACAGGCCTCTAGTTTACACCCCTGCACCATAAGCAACTGTCTGTTTTTACTTCCTGGTCAAACTCTCCAAAGCTGCTGGAATCCCAGGAAAATGGATGATGCCAAACGATCGTTCACACATCTGTTTTAACCACTTTAACCCCAGCATCCATATTCTGGGGGAACATTAGCTGAAAATAGCCTGCACGCTCCACAACGCTTTTCTTTTTTCTTGGGTTTTACCCAACTTTTCCAAGTGTTCTGGCAGTTTGGCCCTAAAGTTCATATCTGGAAATTCTTTTCATCTCTCTCGTCTGTTGTCCCTGGATGTGGAAGAGCATGTAATGACCTTAATGGAAACAACACAGCTGGCCATTGTATTGAAAGAGGATTTTATAATGAGGTGTTCAACATAATGACAATAAAAATCAATGATTACACATACATTTGTGAGTTTACTTTGCATGTTGGATGTACACCTTGCTGAAACTGCACAAAAAATGCTTATAATGGTTGTTGGTTTTAGCCGGTCTTAACTTGACTTAGACTGGTTTAGCTGGTTTACCAGGCTGATCAAGCTGGTCAGCCAGTATGGCTGGCTGGAATGGCCAGCAAAGCCAAGCTTGGCTTTGCTGGTCCATACCAGCACTCAATGTGCTGTATTTACCGGAAAAATTGCGGTGTTGCGGAGGATGAGAAACATTAGCAAATTGCGGAGTGTTTATTGCGGATGGAATAACCTGGTAATTTTGAAGTGATCTTTTGTTCGTTAGCCTTCAGTTAGTAAAGTTTAAATAACACAGCATCATATTAATCAGATGTTTCTTAGCGCTGTTGAGGTCTTCTTTTGTATGATAGTGTAACAGCCGGGAATCGAACCCTGGTCTCCCACGTGGAAAGCCAACATCTTAACCACTACGACAATTTGAGTTATCCTCATTTCTCATCATTTTGGCGTTTTTTTCATATTTTCATTATTTTCAAATCCTCAAAAATGATGAAAAACGGCGTGCTATAGTATGCCGTACGATATGGGCTATAGCCCATGGTCCAAAAAGATGAGAAACGAGGATAACTTTTTTTTTCAAAATTTCAAAAAACATGGGCTATAACCCATCATTTTTTTCATATTTTCATTATTTTCAAATCCTCAAAAATGATGAAAAACGGCGTGCTATAGTATGCCGTACGATATGGGCTATAGCCCTTGGTCCAAAATGATGAGAAACGAGGATAACTCTAATTGTATTAGTGGTTAAGATGTTGGCTTTCCACGTGGGAGACCAGGGTTCGATTCCCGGCTGTTACACTATCATACAAAAGAAGACCTCAACAGCGCTAAGAAAGATCTGATTAATATGATGCTGTGTTATTTAAACTTTACTAACTGAAGGCTAACGAACAAAAGATCACTTCAAAATTACCAGGAGACTTTGCCTGAGAGTGTCTGACTGATGGTGCAGTGGTCTAATCATCAGGGTTTCAGTACAGACATTCCATGTTCAAGGCCTGTTCCTCCTACAGCTCAATGCTGCAGTAATTTGAACTTTTCAAGGCTAGAATAAAAAATAGAAACTCAAAAGCACCCAGAGACATCTGCTGAATGCCCAAAGGTGCCGTGGCGTAATGGTGTGGAGCGCTTGGCCCGATGCCTCTGCTACAGTCAGTTGGCCGGTTCAAGTCCCATGTCATGACATCAAGGTGCTGGAGGACCATCGGGAGTTCCTCCTACAGCTCAATGCTGCAGTAATTTGAACTTTTCAAGGCTAGAATAAAAAATAAAAACTCAAAAGCACCCGGAGACATCTGCTGAATGCCCAAAGGTGCCGTGGCGTAATGGTGTGGAGCGCTTGGCCCGTTGCCTCTGCTACAGTCAGTTGGCCGGTTCAAGTCCCATGTCATGACATCAAGGTGCTGGAGGACCATCGGGAGTTCCTCCTACAGCTCAATGCTGCAGTAATTTGAACGTTTCAAGGCTAGAATAAAAAATAAAAACTCAAAAGCACCCGGAGACATCTGCTGAATGCCCAAAGGTGCCGTGGCGTAATGGTGTGGAGCGCTTGGCCCGTTGCCTCTGCTACAGTCAGTTGGCCGGTTCAAGTCCCATGTCATGACATCAAGGTGCTGGAGGACCATCGGGAGACGGTGCTCTCTCCCTCTGTTTCCTGAAAAGTAGCATTTGGGGGTTATGTTTGAAAGAACCCTGTCCACCTAAAGTTTTACAGATAAGAATTAGGTCAAACTTTTAAAAAGAAATAGCAATGCATTTTGGCCCATCATCTGACAGAATAGTCTGTGACTATATGAATTTAACAATGAAAAACTGCAAATTGCAGAAATTGAAAATTGCGGAAATTGCAAATTTGGGAAATTGGAAATTGCGGAAATTGAGGAAATTGCAAATTGCGGAAATTGAGGAAATTGCAAATTGCGGAAATTGGAAATTGCAAATTGCGGAAATTGCAAATTGCGGAAATTGCGGAAATTGCAAATTTGGGAAATTGGAAATTGCGGAAATTGCGGAAATTGAAAATTGCGGAAATTGCGGAAATTGAGGAAATTGAGGAAATTGCAAATTGCGGAAATTGCAAATTTAATAAATTGAGGAGGCCCATAACTTGGTTGGAAAGTCCCTCTTTTATGTCTGGCTTCCAGGCCAGTTGGAAAATGGCACACTGAGAGGTGGTAGGAGTATGTTAACTTGGACATTTTCATGGTAAAAGATTAGCTGGACAGGGTTCTTTCAGACATAAGCCCCAGCCGTTACATCTCAGGAAACAGGGGGAGAGAGCACCGTCTCCCGATGGTCCTCCAGCACCTTGATGTCATGACATGGGACTTGAACCTGCCAACTGACTGTAGCAGAGGCAACGGGCCAAGCACTCCACACCATTACGCCACGGCACCTTTGGGCATTCAGCAGATGTCTCCGGGTGCTTTTGAGTTTTTATTTTTTATTCTAGCCTTGAAAAGTTCAAATTAATGCAGCATTGAGCTGTAGGAGGAACTCCCGATGGTCCTCCAGCACCTTGATGTCATGACATGGGACTTGAACCGGCCAACTGACTGTAGCAGAGGCAACGGGCCAAGCGCTCCACACCATTACACCACGGCACCTTTGGGCATTCAGCAGATGTCTCCGGGTGCTTTTGAGGTTTTTTTTATTATTCTAGCCTTGAAAAGTTCAAATTACTGCAGCATTGAGCTGTAGGAGGAAATCCCGATGGTCCTCCAGCACCTTGATGTCATGACATGGGACTTGAACCGGCCAACTGACTGTAGCAGAGGCAACGGGCCAAGCGCTCCACACCATTACACCACTGCACCTTTGGGCATTCAGCAGATGTCTCCCGGGTGCTTTTGAGTTTTTATTTTTTTATTCTAGCCTTGAAAAGTTCAAATTACTGCAGCATTGAGCTGTAGGAGGAACTCCCGATGGTCCTCCAGCACCTTGATGTCATGACATGGGACTTGAACCGGCCAACTGACTGTAGCAGAGGCATCGGGCCAAGCGCTCCACACCATTACACCACTGCACCTTTGGGCATTCAGCAGATGTCTCCCGGGTGCTTTTGAGTTTTTATTTTTTTATTCTAGCCTTGAAAAGTTCAAATTACTGCAGCATTGAGCTGTAGGAGGAACTCCCGATGGTCCTCCAGCACCTTGATGTCATGACATGGGACTTGAACCGGCCAACTGACTGTAGCAGAGGCATCGGGCCAAGCGCTCCACACCATTACGCCACGGCACCTTTGGGCATTCAGCAGATGTCTCCGGGTGCTTTTGAGTTTTTATTTTTTATTCTAGCCTTGAAAAGTTCAAATTACTGCAGCATTGAGCTGTAGGAGGAACTCCCGATGGTCCTCCAGCACCTTGATGTCATGACATGGGACTTGAACCGGCCAACTGACTGTAGCAGAGGCATCGGGCCAAGCGCTCCACACCATTACGCCACGGCACCTTTGGGCATTCAGCAGATGTCCCTGGGTGGTTTTGAGTTTTTATTTTTTATTCTAGCCTTGAAAAGTTCAAATTACTGCAGCATTGAGCTGTAGGAGGAACAGGCCTTGAACATGGAATGTCTGTACTGAAACCCTGATGATTAGACCACTGCACCATCAGTCAGACACTCTCAGGCAAAGTCTCCTGGTAATTTTGAAGTGATCTTTTGTTCGTTAGCCTTCAGTTAGTAAAGTTTAAATAACACAGCATCATATTAATCAGATCTTTCTTAGCGCTGTTGAGGTCTTCTTTTGTATGATAGTGTAACAGCCGGGAATTGCGGAACAGCCGGGAACAGCCGGGAATTGCGGAAATTGCAAATTGCGGAAAATGCGGAAATTGCAAATTTGGGAAATTGGAAATTGCGGAAATTGCGGAAATTGAGGAAATTGAGGAAATTGAGGAAATTGCAAATTGCGGAAATTGCAAATTTGGGAAATTGAGGTGGCCCACAACTTGGTTGGAAAGTCCCTCTTTTATGTCTGGCTTCCAGGCCAGTTGGAAAATGGCACACTGAGAGGTGGTAGGAGTATGTTAAATTGGACATTTTCATGGTAAAACATTAGCTGGACAGGGTTCTTTCAGACATAAGCCCCAACGGTTACATCTCAGGAAACAGGGGGAGAGAGCACCGTCTCCCGATGGTCCTCCAGCACCTTGATGTCATGACATGGGACTTGAACCAGCCAACTGACTGTAGCAGAGGCAACGGGCCAAGCGCTCCACACCATTACGCCACGGCACCTTTGGGCATTCAGCAGATGTCTCCGGGTGCTTTTGAGTTTTTATTTTTTATTCTAGCCTTGAAAAGTTCAAATTACTGCAGCATTGAGCTGTAGGAGGAACTCCCGATGGTCCTCCAGCACCTTGATGTCATGACATGGGACTTGAACCGGCCAACTGACTGTAGCAGAGGCATCGGGCCAAGCGCTCCACACCCTTACGCCACGGCACCTTTGGGCATTCAGCAGATGTCTCCGGGTGCTTTTGAGTTTTTATTTTTTTATTCTAGCCTTGAAAAGTTCAAATTACTGCAGCATTGAGCTGTAGGAGGAACTCCTGATGGTCCTCCAGCACCTTGATGTCATGACATGGGACTTGAACCGGCCAACTGACTGTAGCAGAGGCATCGGGCCAAGCGCTCCACACCATTACGCCACGGCACCTTTGGGCATTCAGCAGATGTCTCCGGGTGCTTTTGAGTTTTTCTTTTTTATTCTAGCCTTGAAAAGTTCAAATTACTGCAGCATTGAGCAGTAGGAGGAACAGGCCTTGAACATGGAATTTCTGTACTGAAACCCTGATGATTAGACCACTGCACCATCAGTCAGACACTCTCAGGCAAAGTCTCCTGGTAATTTTGAAGTGATATTTTGTTCGTTAGCCTTCAGTTAGTAAAGTTTAAATAACACAGCATCATATTAATCAGATCTTTCTTAGCGCTGTTGAGGTCTTCTTTTGTATGATAGTGTAACAGCCGGGAATTGCGGAACAGCCGGGAACAGCCGGGAATTGCGGAAATTGCAAATTGCGGAAATTGCGGAAATTGCAAATTTGGGAAATTGGAAATTACGGAAATTGCGGAAATTGAGGAAATTGAGGAAATTGAGGAAATTGCAAATTGCGGAAATTGCAAATTTGGGAAATTGAGGTGGCCCACAACTTGGTTGGAAAGTCCCTCTTTTATGTCTGGCTTCCAGGCCAGTTGGAAAATGGCACACTGAGAGGTGGTAGGAGTATGTTAAATTGGACATTTTCATGGTAAAACATTAGCTGGACAGGGTTCTTTCAGACATAAGCCCCAACGGTTACATCTCAGGAAACAGGGGGAGAGAGCACCGTCTCCCGATGGTCCTCCAGCACCTTGATGTCATGACATGGGACTTGAACCGGCCAACTGACTGTAGCAGAGGCAACGGGCCAAGCGCTCCACACCATGGCACCTTTGGGCATTCAGCAGATGTCTCCGGGTGCTTTTGAGTTTTTATTTTTTATTCTAGCCTTGAAAAGTTCAAATTACTGCAGCATTGAGCTGTAGGAGGAACTCCCGATGGTCCTCCATCACCTTGATGTCATGACATGGGACTTGAACCGGCCAACTGACTGTAGCAGAGGCAACGGGCCAAGCGCTCCACACCATTACACCACGGCACCTTTGGGCATTCAGCAGATGTCTCCGGGTGCTTTTGAGTTTTTATTTTTTATTCTAGCCTTGAAAAGTTCAAATTACTGCAGCATTGAGCTGTAGGAGGAACTCCCGATGGTCCTCCAGCACCTTGATGTCATGACATGGGACTTGAACCGGCCAACTGACTGTAGCAGAGGCATCGGGCAAACCGCTCCACACCATTACGCCACGGCACCTTTGGGCATTCAGCAGATGTCTCCGGGTGCTTTTGAGTTTTTATTTTTTATTCTAGCCTTGAAAAGTTCAAATTACTGCAGCATTGAGCTGTAGGAGGAACTCCTGATGGTCCTCCAGCACCTTGATGTCATGACATGGGACTTGAACCGGCCAACTGACTGTAGCAGAGGCATCGGGCCAAGCGCTCCACACCATTACGCCACGGCACCTTTGGGCATTCAGCAGATGTCTCCGGGTGCTTTTGAGTTTTTATTTTTTATTCTAGCCTTGAAAAGTTCAAATTACTGCAGCATTGAGCAGTAGGAGGAACAGGCCTTGAACATGGAATGTCTGTACTGAAACCCTGATGATTAGACCACTGCACCATCAGTCAGACACTCTCAGGCAAAGTCTCCTGGTAATTTTGAAGTGATATTTTGTTCGTTAGCCTTCAGTTAGTAAAGTTTAAATAACACAGCATCATATTAATCAGATCTTTCTTAGCGCTGTTGAGGTCTTCTTTTGTATGATAGTGTAACAGCCGGGAATCGAACCCTGGTCTCCCACGTGGAAAGCCAACATCTTAACCACTACGACAATTTGAGTTATCCTCATTTCTCATCATTTTGGACCATGGGCTATAGCCCATATCGTACGGCATACTATAGCACGCCGCTTTTCATCGTTTTTGAGGATTTGAAAATAATGAAAATATGAAAAAAACGATGGATTATAGCCCATGTCTCATTTAACCAGCCTTTTAGAATTTAGATGGACAGTGAAAATGTTCTTCAGGAGACTAGAACCCTGACTAGAACGATATGGGCTATAGCCCATGGTCCAAAATGATGAGAAACGAGGCTAACTTTTTTTTTCAAAATTTCAAAAAACATGGGCTATAACCCATCGTTTTTGTCATTTTGTCATTTTTTTTCAAATCCTCAAAAATGATGAAAAACGGCGCGCTATAGTATGCCGTACGATATGGGCTATAGCCCACGGTCCAAAATGATGAGAAACGAGGCTAACTTTTTTTTTCAAAATTTCAAAAAACATGGGCTATAACCCATCGTTTTTGTCATTTCGTCATTTTTTTCAAATCTTCAAAAATGATGAAAAACTGCGCGCTATAGTATGCCGTACGATATGGGCTATAGCCCACGGTCCAAAATGATGAGAAACGAGGCTAACTTTTTTTTTCAGAATTTCAAAAAACATGGGCTATAACCCATCGTTTTTGTCATTTCGTAATTTTTTTCAAATCTTCAAAAATGATGAAAAATGGCGCGCTATAGTATGCCGTACGATATGGGCTATAGCCCACGGTCCAAAATGATGAGAAACGAGGCTAACTTTTTTTTTCAAAATTTCAAAAAACATGGGCTATAACCCATCGTTTTTGTCATTTCGTCATTTTTTTCAAATCTTCAAAAATGATGAAAAACGGCGTGCTATAGTATGCCGTACGATATGGGCTATAGCCCACGGTCCAAAATGATGAGAAACGAGGCTAACTTTTTTTTTCAAATTTTCAAAAAACATGGGCTATAACCCATCGTTTTTGTCATTTCGTAATTTTTTTCAAATCTTCAAAAATGATGAAAAACGGCGCGCTATAGTATGCCGTACGATATGGGCTATAGCCCACGGTCCAAAATGATGAGAAACGAGGCTAACTTTATTTTCCAAAATTTCAAAAAACATGGGCTATAACCCATCGTTTTTGTCATTTCGTCATTTTTTTCAAATCCTCAAAAATGATGAAAAACGGCGTGCTATAGTATGCCGTACGATATGGGCTATAGCCCACGGTCCAAAATGATGAGAAACGAGGCTAACCTTTTTTTTCAAAATTTCAAAAAACATGGGCTATAACCCATTGTTTTTGTCATTTCGTCATTTTTTTCAAATCTTCAAAAATGATGAAAAACTGCGCGCTATAGTATGCCGTACGATATGGGCTATAGCCCACGGTCCAAAATGATGAGAAACGAGGCTAACTTTTCTTTTCAGAATTTCAAAAAACATGGGCTATAACCCATCGTTTTTGTCATTTCGTAATTTTTTTCAAATCTTCAAAAATGATGAAAAACGGCGCGCTATAGTATGCCGTACGATATGGGCTTTAGCCCACGGTCCGAAATGATGAGAAACGAGGCTAACTTTTTTTTTCAAAATTTCAAAAAACATGGGCTATAACCCATCGTTTTTGTCATTTCGTCATTTTTTTCAAATCTTCAAAAATGATGAAAAACTGCGCACTATAGTATGCCGTACGATATGGGCTATAGCCCACGGTCCAAAATGATGAGAAACGAGGCTAACTTTTTTTTTCAAAATTTCAAAAAACATGGGCTATAACCCATCGTTTTTGTCATTTCGTCATTTTTTTCAAATCTTCAAAAATGATGAAAAACGGCGCGCTATAGTATGCCGTACGATATGGGCTATAGCCCACGGTCCAAAATGATGAGAAACGAGGCTAACTTTTTTTTTCAAATTTTCAAAAAACATGGGCTATAACCCATCGTTTTTGTCATTTCGTCATTTTTTTCAAATCTTCAAAAATGATGAAAAACGGCGCGCTATAGTATGCCGTACGATATGGGCTATAGCCCACGGTCCAAAATGATGAGAAACGAGGCTAACTTTATTTTTCAAAATTTCAAAAAACATGGGCTATAACCCATCGTTTTTGTCATTTCGTCATTTTTTTCAAATCCTCAAAAATGATGAAAAACGGCGTGCTATAGTATGCCGTACGATATGGGCTATAGCCCACGGTCCAAAATGATGAGAAACGAGGCTAACCTTTTTTTTCAAAATTTCAAAAAACATGGGCTATAACCCATCGTTTTTGTCATTTCGTCATTTTTTTCAAATCTTCAAAAATGATGAAAAACTGCGCGCTATAGTATGCCGTACGATATGGGCTATAGCCCACGGTCCAAAATGATGAGAAACGAGGCTAACTTTTTTTTTCAGAATTTCAAAAAACATGGGCTATAACCCATCGTTTTTGTCATTTCATAAAAAAAATTCAAATCTTCAAAAATGATGAAAAACGGCGCGCTATAGTATGCCGTACGATATGGGCTATAGCCCACGGTCCAAAATGATGAGAAACGAGGCTAACTTTTTTTTTCAAAATTTCAAAAAACATGGGCTATAACCCATCGTTTTTGTCATTTCGTCATTTTTTTCAAATCTTCAAAAATGATGAAAAACGGCGCGCTATAGTATGCCGTACGATATGGGCTATAGCCCACGGTCCAAAATGATGAGAAACGAGGCTAACTTTATTTTTCAAAATTTCAAAAAACATGGGCTATAACCCATCGTTTTTGTCATTTCGTCATTTTTTTCAAATCCTCAAAAATGATGAAAAACGGCGTGCTATAGTATGCCGTACGATATGGGCTATAGCCCACGGTCCAAAATGATGAGAAACGAGGCTAACTTTTTTTTTCAGAATTTCAAAAAACATGGGCTATAACCCATCGTTTTTGTCATTTCGTCATTTTTTTCAAATCTTCAAAAATGATGAAAAACTGCGCGCTATAGTATGCCGTACGATATGGGCTATAGCCCACGGTCCAAAATGATGAGAAACGAGGCTAACTTTTTTTTTCAAAATTTCAAAAAACATGGGCTATAACCCATCGTTTTTGTCATTTCGTCATTTTTTTCAAATCTTCAAAAATGATGAAAAACGGCGCGCTATAGTATGCCGTACGATATGGGCTATAGCCCACGGTCCAAAATGATGAGAAACGAGGCTAACTTTTTTTTTCAAATTTTCAAAAAACATGGGCTATAACCCATCGTTTTTGTCATTTCGTAATTTTTTTCAAATCTTCAAAAATGATGAAAAACGGCGCGCTATAGTATGCCGTACGATATGGGCTATAGCCCACGGTCCAAAATGATGAGAAACGAGGCTAACTTTATTTTTCAAAATTTCAAAAAACATGGGCTATAACCCATCGTTTTTGTCATTTCGTAATTTTTTTCAAATCCTCAAAAATGATGAAAAACGGCGTGCTATAGTATGCCGTACGATATGGGCTATAGCCCACGGTCCAAAATGATGAGAAACGAGGCTAACTTTTTTTTTCAGAATTTCAAAAAACATGGGCTATAACCCATCGTTTTTGTCATTTCGTAATTTTTTTCAAATCTTCAAAAATGATGAAAAACGGCGCGCTATAGTATGCCGTACGATATGGGCTATAGCCCACGGTCCAAAATGATGAGAAACGAGGCTAACTTTTTTTCAAATTTTCAAAAAACATGGGCTATAACCCATCGTTTTTGTCATTTCGTAATTTTTTTCAAATCTTCAAAAATGATGAAAAACGGCGCGCTATAGTATGCCGTACGATATGGGCTATAGCCCACGGTCCAAAATGATGAGAAACGAGGCTAACTTTATTTTCCAAAATTTCAAAAGACATGGGCTATAACCCATCGTTTTTGTCATTTCGTCATTTTTTTCAAATCCTCAAAAATGATGAAAAACGGCGTGCTATAGTATGCCGTACGATATGGGCTATAGCCCACGGTCCAAAATGATGAGAAACGAGGCTAACCTTTTTTTTCAAAATTTCAAAAAACATGGGCTATAACCCATTGTTTTTGTCATTTCGTCATTTTTTTCAAATCTTCAAAAATGATGAAAAACTGCGCGCTATAGTATGCCGTACTATATGGGCTATAGCCCACGGTCCAAAATGATGAGAAACGAGGCTAACTTTTTTTTTCAGAATTTCAAAAAACATGGGCTATAACCCATCGTTTTTGTCATTTCATAAAAAAAATTAAAATCTTCAAAAATGATGAAAAACGGCGCGCTATAGTATGCCGTACGATATGGGCTATAGCCCACGGTCCAAAATGATGAGAAACGAGGCTAACTTTTTTTTTCAGAATTTCAAAAAACATGGGCTATAACCCATCGTTTTTGTCATTTCGTAATTTTTTTCAAATCTTCAAAAATGATGAAAAACGGCGCGCTATAGTATGCCGTACGATATGGGCTATAGCCCACGGTCCAAAATGATGAGAAACGAGGCTAACTTT
Organism: Protomyctophum bolini; assembly: GCF_963924005.1. Taxonomy (NCBI): domain Eukaryota; kingdom Metazoa; phylum Chordata; class Actinopteri; order Myctophiformes; family Myctophidae; genus Protomyctophum; species Protomyctophum bolini. The sequence goes on along the minus strand of NC_137880.1, from coordinate 5,315,997 downwards.
TTTTTTCAAAATTTCAAAAAACATGGGCTATAACCCATCGTTTTTGTCATTTCGTCATTTTTTTCAAATCTTCAAAAATGATGAAAAACTGCGCACTATAGTATGCCGTACGATATGGGCTATAGCCCACGGTCCAAAATGATGAGAAACGAGGCTAACTTTTTTTTTCAAAATTTCAAAAAACATGGGCTATAACCCATCGTTTTTGTCATTTCGTCATTTTTTTCAAATCCTCAAAAATGATGAAAAACGGCGTGCTATAGTATGCCGTACGATATGGGCTATAGCCCACGGTCCAAAATGATGAGAAACGAGGCTAACCTTTTTTTTCAAAATTTCAAAAAACATGGGCTATAACCCATCGTTTTTGTCATTTCGTCATTTTTTTCAAATCTTCAAAAATGATGAAAAACTGCGCGCTATAGTATGCCGTACGATATGGGCTATAGCCCACGGTCCAAAATGATGAGAAACGAGGCTAACTTTTTTTTTCAGAATTTCAAAAAACATGGGCTATAACCCATCGTTTTTGTCATTTCATAAAAAAAATTAAAATCTTCAAAAATGATGAAAAACGGTGCGCTATAGTATGCCGTACGATATGGGCTATAGCCCACGGTCCAAAATGATGAGAAACGAGGCTAACTTTTTTTTTCAAAATTTCAAAAAACATGGGATATAACCCATCGTTTTTGTCATTTCGTAATTTTTTTCAAATCTTCAAAAATGATGAAAAACGGCGCGCTATAGTATGCCGTACGATATGGGCTATAGCCCACGGTCCAAAATGATGAGAAACGAGGCTAACTTTTTTTTTCAGAATTTCAAAAAACATGGGCTATAACCCATCGTTTTTGTCATTTCGTCATTTTTTTCAAATCCTCAAAAATGATGAAAAACGGCGTGCTATAGTATGCCGTACGATATGGGCTATAGCCCACGGTCCAAAATGATGAGAAACGAGGCTAACCTTTTTTTTCAAAATTTCAAAAAACATGGGCTATAACCCATCGTTTTTGTCATTTCGTCATTTTTTTCAAATCTTCAAAAATGATGAAAAACTGCGCGCTATAGTATGCCGTACGATATGGGCTATAGCCCACGGTCCAAAATGATGAGAAACGAGGCTAACTTTTTTTTTCAGAATTTCAAAAAACATGGGCTATAACCCATCGTTTTTGTCATTTCGTAATTTTTTTCAAATCTTCAAAAATGATGAAAAACGGCGCGCTATAGTATGCCGTACGATATGGGCTTTAGCCCACGGTCCGAAATGATGAGAAACGAGGCTAACTTTTTTTTTCAAAATTTCAAAAAACATGGGCTATAACCCATCGTTTTTGTCATTTCGTCATTTTTTTCAAATCTTCAAAAATGATGAAAAACTGCGCACTATAGTATGCCGTACGATATGGGCTATAGCCCACGGTCCAAAATGATGAGAAACGAGGCTAACTTTTTTTTTCAAAATTTCAAAAAACATGGGCTATAACCCATCGTTTTTGTCATTTCGTCATTTTTTTCAAATCTTCAAAAATGATGAAAAACGGCGCGCTATAGTATGCCGTACGATATGGGCTATAGCCCACGGTCCAAAATGATGAGAAACGAGGCTAACTTTTTTTTTCAAATTTTCAAAAAACATGGGCTATAACCCATCGTTTTTGTCATTTCGTCATTTTTTTCAAATCTTCAAAAATGATGAAAAACGGCGCGCTATAGTATGCCGTACGATATGGGCTATAGCCCACGGTCCAAAATGATGAGAAACGAGGCTAACTTTATTTTTCAAAATTTCAAAAAACATGGGCTATAACCCATCGTTTTTGTCATTTCGTCATTTTTTTCAAATCTTCAAAAATGATGAAAAACTGCGCGCTATAGTATGCCGTACGATATGGGCTATAGCCCACGGTCCAAAATGATGAGAAACGAGGCTAACTTTTTTTTTCAGAATTTCAAAAAACATGGGCTATAACCCATCGTTTTTGTCATTTCATAAAAAAAAATCAAATCTTCAAAAATGATGAAAAACGGCGCGCTATAGTATGCCGTACGATATGGGCTATAGCCCACGGTCCAAAATGATGAGAAACGAGGCTAACTTTTTTTTTCAAAATTTCAAAAAACATGGGCTATAACCCATCGTTTTTGTCATTTCGTCATTTTTTTCAAATCTTCAAAAATGATGAAAAACGGCGCGCTATAGTATGCCGTACGATATGGGCTATAGCCCACGGTCCAAAATGATGAGAAACGAGGCTAACTTTATTTTTCAAAATTTCAAAAAACATGGGCTATAACCCATCGTTTTTGTCATTTCGTCATTTTTTTCAAATCCTCAAAAATGATGAAAAACGGCGTGCTATAGTATGCCGTACGATATGGGCTATAGCCCACGGTCCAAAATGATGAGAAACGAGGCTAACCTTTTTTTTCAAAATTTCAAAAAACATGGACTATAACCCATCGTTTTTGTCATTTCGTCATTTTTTTCAAATCTTCAAAAATGATGAAAAACTGCGCGCTATAGTATGCCGTACGATATGGGCTATAGCCCACGGTCCAAAATGATGAGAAACGAGGCTAACTTTTTTTTTCAGAATTTCAAAAAACATGGGCTATAACCCATCGTTTTTGTCATTTCATAAAAAAAATTCAAATCTTCAAAAATGATGAAAAACGGCGCGCTATAGTATGCCGTACGATATGGGCTATAGCCCACGGTCCAAAATGATGAGAAACGAGGCTAACTTTTTTTTTCAAAATTTCAAAAAACATGGGATATAACCCATCGTTTTTGTCATTTCGTAATTTTTTTCAAATCTTCAAAAATGATGAAAAACGGCGCGCTATAGTATGCCGTACGATATGGGCTATAGCCCACGGTCCAAAATGATGAGAAACGAGGCTAACTTTTTTTTTCAGAATTTCAAAAAACATGGGCTATAACCCATCGTTTTTGTCATTTCGTCATTTTTTTCAAATCTTCAAAAATGATGAAAAACTGCGCGCTATAGTATGCCGTACGATATGGGCTATAGCCCACGGTCCAAAATGATGAGAAACGAGGCTAACTTTTTTTTTCAGAATTTCAAAAAACATGGGCTATAACCCATCGTTTTTGTCATTTCGTCATTTTTTTCAAATCTTCAAAAATGATGAAAAACGGCGCGCTATAGTATGCCGTACGATATGGGCTATAGCCCACGGTCCAAAATGATGAGAAACGAGGCTAACTTTTTTTTTCAAATTTTCAAAAAACATGGGCTATAACCCATCGTTTTTGTCATTTCGTAATTTTTTTCAAATCTTCAAAAATGATGAAAAACGGCGCGCTATAGTATGCCGTACGATATGGGCTATAGCCCACGGTCCAAAATGATGAGAAACGAGGCTAACTTTATTTTTCAAAATTTCAAAAAACATGGGCTATAACCCATCGTTTTTGTCATTTCGTAATTTTTTTCAAATCCTCAAAAATGATGAAAAACGGCGTGCTATAGTATGCCGTACGATATGGGCTATAGCCCACGGTCCAAAATGATGAGAAACGAGGCTAACTTTTTTTTTCAGAATTTCAAAAAACATGGGCTATAACCCATCGTTTTTGTCATTTCGTAATTTTTTTCAAATCTTCAAAAATGATGAAAAACGGCGCGCTATAGTATGCCGTACGATATGGGCTATAGCCCACGGTCCAAAATGATGAGAAACGAGGCTAACTTTTTTTCAAATTTTCAAAAAACATGGGCTATAACCCATCGTTTTTGTCATTTCGTAATTTTTTTCAAATCTTCAAAAATGATGAAAAACGGCGCGCTATAGTATGCCGTACGATATGGGCTATAGCCCACGGTCCAAAATGATGAGAAACGAGGCTAACTTTATTTTCCAAAATTTCAAAAGACATGGGCTATAACCCATCGTTTTTGTCATTTCGTCATTTTTTTCAAATCCTCAAAAATGATGAAAAACGGCGTGCTATAGTATGCCGTACGATATGGGCTATAGCCCACGGTCCAAAATGATGAGAAACGAGGCTAACCTTTTTTTTCAAAATTTCAAAAAACATGGGCTATAACCCATTGTTTTTGTCATTTCGTCATTTTTTTCAAATCTTCAAAAATGATGAAAAACTGCGCGCTATAGTATGCCGTACGATATGGGCTATAGCCCACGGTCCAAAATGATGAGAAACGAGGCTAACTTTTCTTTTCAGAATTTCAAAAAACATGGGCTATAACCCATCGTTTTTGTCATTTCATAAAAAAAAATTAAAATCTTCAAAAATGATGAAAAACGGCGCGCTATAGTATGCCGTACGATATGGGCTATAGCCCACGGTCCAAAATGATGAGAAACGAGGCTAACCTTTTTTTTCAAAATTTCAAAAAACATGGGCTATAACCCATCGTTTTTGTCATTTCGTCATTTTTTTCAAATCTTCAAAAATGATGAAAAACTGCGCGCTATAGTATGCCGTACGATATGGGCTATAGCCCACGGTCCAAAATGATGAGAAACGAGGCTAACTTTTTTTTTCAGAATTTCAAAAAACATGGGCTATAACCCATCGTTTTTGTCATTACATAAAAAAAAATTCAAATCTTCAAAAATGATGAAAAACGGCGCGCTATAGTATGCCGTACGATATGGGCTATAGCCCACGGTCCAAAATGATGAGAAACGAGGCTAACTTTTTTTTCAGAATTTCAAAAAACATGGGCTATAACCCATCGTTTTTGTCATTTCGTAATTTTTTTCAAATCTTCAAAAATGATGAAAAACGGCGCGCTATAGTATGCCGTACGATATGGGCTATAGCCCACGGTCCAAAATGATGAGAAACGAGGCTAACTTTTTTTTTCAAAATTTCAAAAAACATGGGCTATAACCCATCGTTTTTGTCATTTTGTCATTTTTTTCAAATCTTCAAAAATGATGAAAAACGGCGCGCTATAGTATGCCGTACGATATGGGCTATAGCCCACGGTCCAAAATGATGAGAAACGAGGCTAACTTTTTTTTTCAAATTTTCAAAAAACATGGGCTATAACCCATCGTTTTTGTCATTTCATAATTTTTTTCAAATCTTCAAAAATGATGAAAAACGGCGCGCTATAGTATGCCGTACGATATGGGCTATAGCCCACGGTCCAAAATGATGAGAAACGAGGCTAACTTTTTTTTTCAAATTTTCAAAAAACATGGGCTATAACCCATCGTTTTTGTCATTTCGTAATTTTTTTCAAATCTTCAAAAATGATGAAAAACGGCGCGCTATAGTATGCCGTACGATATGGGCTATAGCCCACGGTCCAAAATGATGAGAAACGAGGCTAACTTTTTTTTTCAAAATTTCAAAAAACATGGGCTATAACCCATCGTTTTTGTCATTTCGTCATTTTTTTCAAATCTTCAAAAATGATGAAAAACTGCGCACTATAGTATGCCGTACGATATGGGCTATAGCCCACGGTCCAAAATGATGAGAAACGAGGCTAACTTTATTTTTCAAAATTTCAAAAAACATGGGCTATAACCCATCGTTTTTGTCATTTCGTCATTTTTTTCAAATCCTCAAAAATGATGAAAAACGGCGTGCTATAGTATGCCGTACGATATGGGCTATAGCCCACGGTCCAAAATGATGAGAAACGAGGCTAACCTTTTTTTTCAAAATTTCAAAAAACATGGGCTATAACCCATCGTTTTTGTCATTTCGTCATTTTTTTCAAATCTTCAAAAATGATGAAAAACTGCGCGCTATAGTATGCCGTACGATATGGGCTATAGCCCACGGTCCAAAATGATGAGAAACGAGGCTAACTTTTTTTTTCAGAATTTCAAAAAACATGGGCTATAACCCATCGTTTTTGTCATTTCATAAAAAAAATTAAAATCTTCAAAAATGATGAAAAACGGTGCGCTATAGTATGCCGTACGATATGGGCTATAGCCCACGGTCCAAAATGATGAGAAACGAGGCTAACTTTTTTTTTCAAAATTTCAAAAAACATGGGATATAACCCATCGTTTTTGTCATTTCGTAATTTTTTTCAAATCTTCAAAAATGATGAAAAACGGCGCGCTATAGTATGCCGTACGATATGGGCTATAGCCCACGGTCCAAAATGATGAGAAACGAGGCTAACTTTTTTTTTCAGAATTTCAAAAAACATGGGCTATAACCCATCGTTTTTGTCATTTCGTCATTTTTTTCAAATCTTCAAAAATGATGAAAAACGGCGCGCTATAGTATGCCGTACGATATGGGCTATAGCCCACGGTCCAAAATGATGAGAAACGAGGCTAACTTTTTTTTTTCAAAATTTCAAAAAACATGGGCTATAACCCATCGTTTTTGTCATTTCATAATTTTTTTCAAATCTTCAAAAATGATGAAAAACGGCGCGCTATAGTATGCCGTACGATATGGGCTATAGCCCACGGTCCAAAATGATGAGAAACGAGGCTAACTTTTTTTTTCAAATTTTCAAAAAACATGGGCTATAACCCATCGTTTTTGTCATTTCGTAATTTTTTTCAAATCTTCAAAAATGATGAAAAACGGCGCGCTATAGTATGCCGTACGATATGGGCTATAGCCCACGGTCCAAAATGATGAGAAACGAGGCTAACTTTTTTTTTCAAAATTTCAAAAAACATGGGCTATAACCCATCGTTTTTGTCATTTCGTCATTTTTTTCAAATCTTCAAAAATGATGAAAAACTGCGCACTATAGTATGCCGTACGATATGGGCTATAGCCCACGGTCCAAAATGATGAGAAACGAGGCTAACTTTTTTTTTCAAAATTTCAAAAAACATGGGCTATAACCCATCGTTTTTGTCATTTCGTCATTTTTTTCAAATCTTAAAAAATGATGAAAAACGGCGCGCTATAGTATGCCGTACGATATGGGCTATAGCCCACGGTCCAAAATGATGAGAAACGAGGCTAACTTTTTTTTTCAAATTTTCAAAAAACATGGGCTATAACCCATCGTTTTTGTCATTTCGTAATTTTTTTCAAATCTTCAAAAATGCTGAAAAACGGCGCGCTATAGTATGCCGTACGATATGGGCTATAGCCCACGGTCCAAAATGATGAGAAACGAGGCTAACTTTATTTTTCAAAATTTCAAAAAACATGGGCTATAACCCATCGTTTTTGTCATTTCGTCATTTTTTTCAAATCCTCAAAAATGATGAAAAACGGCGTGCTATAGTATGCCGTACGATATGGGCTATAGCCCACGGTCCAAAATGATGAGAAACGAGGCTAACCTTTTTTTTCAAAATTTCAAAAAACATGGGCTATAACCCATCGTTTTTGTCATTTCGTCATTTTTTTCAAATCTTCAAAAATGATGAAAAACTGCGCGCTATAGTATGCCGTACGATATGGGCTATAGCCCACGGTCCAAAATGATGAGAAACGAGGCTAACTTTTTTTTTCAGAATTTCAAAAAACATGGGCTATAACCCATCGTTTTTGTCATTTCATAAAAAAAATTCAAATCTTCAAAAATGATGAAAAACGATTTGACGATCTTTTACACAAAACAATTTTCCGACATTTCCTTTTCACTTGATACCGTTTCGTAGAGACGGCCTACACAAACGGTCTATATACAAAATGAAAGCCCGAATTTCGTAGTTTATATAGTATTTTGATTTTTTTTAAATGAGCAAAAAATGAGCGAGTTATGATTTAAAGAAAAGACGAGTTATTTTGGCTCTTTGCGGCTGGAGGAAAAGAACAAGAATAAGCAGCAACACTCTTCCATGGGACCACCATGGCTATGAAGCAATATAGCACTAACGGGCAACGTTTCACATGTATTATTAGTTTTATACATTTTAGGAGTGAAAACATGTGTTTAGATGCTTATGACAACATCTCAGCAGTTAAGACAATGTCCCTCTGTTAACACACGACACACAGACAGCTAGCTAACTAGGCTAGCTAGCTTTTAGCCTGTTGTTGTGTGATGGTGGAAGTCTATTCTCCAGGCTGGGAAGCGTATTTGAGCGTGTAGCTACGTGGTTTTGTTTATTTTCCTGTAAAGTATAACCCAAAAGCTCCTCCATACTATAGCCATGTAGAATAATTCTGTGTTTATAAACACACAAGCACGCTAATGGGCGGTGACCAGAGCGTGAAACCTCAGAACAAAGAGATCTCAGGACCAATCGAAAACAACATGCAAATCTCAGAACTGCGCTTCTCCGGCCCCAAAACATTGTTAAAAAACAAGCCTACTTTGACATATAAATGTATACGTTTAATTTGCCCAAATGAACAATCTGTTGGAATAAAAACCTTCTTCAACATTCAAACTGTCTTAATATGAAAAAAAAAGAAAATCACATAAAAAAAAAAACGATTTTATTTTGACCATTTTAGACCATTTCATTCTGGCGAGTTGAGGCACTTTCAGCTGGCACCTGTCACATATGGGCTATAGCCCACGGTCCAAAATGATGAGAAACGAGGCTAACTTTTTTTTTCAAAATTTCAAAAAACATGGGATATAACCCATCGTTTTTGTCATTTCGTAATTTTTTTCAAATCTTCAAAAATGATGAAAAACGGCGCGCTATAGTATGCCGTACGATATGGGCTATAGCCCACGGTCCAAAATGATGAGAAACGAGGCTAACTTTTTTTTTCAGAATTTCAAAAAACATGGGCTATAACCCATCGTTTTTGTCATTTCGTCATTTTTTTCAAATCTTCAAAAAGGATGAAAAACTGCGCGCTATAGTATGCCGTACGATATGGGCTATAGCCCACGGTCCAAAATGATGAGAAACGAGGCTAACTTTTTTTTTCAAAATTTCAAAAAACATGGGCTATAACCCATCGTTTTTGTCATTTCGTCATTTTTTTCAAATCTTCAAAAATGATGAAAAACGGCGCGCTATAGTATGCCGTACGATATGGGCTATAGCCCACGGTCCAAAATGATGAGAAACGAGGCTAACTTTTTTTTTCAAATTTTCAAAAAACATGGGCTATAACCCATCGTTTTTGTCATTTCGTCATTTTTTTCAAATCCTCAAAAATGATGAAAAACGGCGTGCTATAGTATGCCGTACGATATGGGCTATAGCCCACGGTCCAAAATGATGAGAAACGAGGCTAACCTTTTTTTTCAAAATTTCAAAAAACATGGGCTATAACCCATCGTTTTTGTCATTTCGTCATTTTTTTCAAATCTTCAAAAATGATGAAAAACTGCGCGCTATAGTATGCCGTACGATATGGGCTATAGCCCACGGTCCAAAATGATGAGAAACGAGGCTAACTTTTTTTTTCAGAATTTCAAAAAACATGGGCTATAACCCATCGTTTTTGTCATTTCATAAAAAAAATTCAAATCTTCAAAAATGATGAAAAACGGTGCGCTATAGTATGCCGTACGATATGTGACAGGTGCCAGCAAAAAGAGCCTCAACTCGATTTTTACAGATTACAGATTATAGCAGATTATTAAAGTACAGAATGTAAGATTTCATATGATGTATCATTCAATGAAATTGGACAATAATTGAAGGAGATATAACCATTTTAAAATGATTGGGGCCTTTCACCCAAAGCTGAGAAAAGTCCCTTTCAATATTCACAACATTTTTAACACCTTAGAGCTGGATAGAAGTGGGTGTGACAATGGGAGGGACAATAGGTACTTAACTCCACCCACAATGACCACCTTAGAACGTTTTAGCTGTCAACAGTGCAATATAGAAACACTGACATGTTTAAACAAACAATGCAATTTGTAAGGTGCCCCAATAAACCCTTTTGAAAGTACTAAGTATTAAATACTAAGTATAAGTATTCAAGTATTAAATACTAATTTAAGTGTTCAATTTCACTTATACACTACCTGGTTGTAAATAGCTGCAGTAGGCTATACACCATTTTATGCAGGTCTACTATTTCTATTTAGTGTACATTTAGTGGATGTGGCTTACATCCGGTCTAAAGCCCACCCACTGTATGCGCTGATTTCCATACACAATCCGTATCCTCCCCTCACCGGATGTTGAATTAACAGTACTAACGGCCATATATTTGACGATCTTTTACACAAAACAATTTTCCGACATTTCCTTTTCACTTGATACCGTTTCGTAGAGACGGCCTACACAAACGATCTATATACAAAATGAAAGCCCGAATTTCGTAGTTTATATAGTATTTTGATTTTTTTTAAATGAGCAAAAAATGAGCGAGTTATGATTTAAAGAAAAGACGAGTTATTTTGGCTCTTTGCGGCTGGAGGAAAAGAACAAGAATAAGCAGCAACACTCTTCCATGGGACCACCATGGCTATGAAGCAATATAGCACTAACGGGCAACGTTTCACATGTATTATTAGTTTTATACATTTTAGGAGTGAAAACATGTGTTTAGATGCTTATGACAACATCTCAGCAGTTAAGACAATGTCCCTCTGTTAACACACGACACACAGACAGCTAGCTAACTAGGCTAGCTAGCTTTTAGCCTGTTGTTGTGTGATGGTGGAAGTCTATTCTCCAGGCTGGGAAGCGTATTTGAGCGTGTAGCTACGTGGTTTTGTTTATTTTCCTGTAAAGTATAACCCAAAAGCTCCTCCATACTATAGCCATGTAGAATAATTCTGTGTTTATAAACACACAAGCACGCTAATGGGCGGTGACCAGAGCGTGAAACCTCAGAACAAAGAGATCTCAGGACCAATCGAAAACAACATGCAAATCTCAGAACTGCGCTTCTCCGGCCCCAAAACATTGTTAAAAAACAAGCCTACTTTGACATATAAATGTATACGTTTAATTTGCCCAAATGAACAATCTGTTGGAATAAAAACCTTCTTCAACATTCAAACTGTCTTAATATGAAAAAAAAAGAAAATCACATAAAAAAAAAAACGATTTTATTTTGACCATTTTAGACCATTTCATTCTGGCGAGTTGAGGCACTTTCAGCTGGCACCTGTCACATATGGGCTATAGCCCACGGTCCAAAATGATGAGAAACGAGGCTAACTTTTTTTTTCAAAATTTCAAAAAACATGGGATATAACCCATCGTTTTTGTCATTTCGTAATTTTTTTCAAATCTTCAAAAATGATGAAAAACGGCGCGCTATAGTATGCCGTACGATATGGGCTATAGCCCACGGTCCAAAATGATGAGAAACGAGGCTAACTTTTTTTTTCAGAATTTCAAAAAACATGGGCTATAACCCATCGTTTTTGTCATTTCGTCATTTTTTTCAAATCTTCAAAAAGGATGAAAAACTGCGCGCTATAGTATGCCGTACGATATGGGCTATAGCCCACGGTCCAAAATGATGAGAAACGAGGCTAACTTTTTTTTTCAAAATTTCAAAAAACATGGGCTATAACCCATCGTTTTTGTCATTTCGTCATTTTTTTCAAATCTTCAAAAATGATGAAAAACGGCGCGCTATAGTATGCCGTACGATATGGGCTATAGCCCACGGTCCAAAATGATGAGAAACGAGGCTAACTTTTTTTTTCAAATTTTCAAAAAACATGGGCTATAACCCATCGTTTTTGTCATTTCGTCATTTTTTTCAAATCCTCAAAAATGATGAAAAACGGCGTGCTATAGTATGCCGTACGATATGGGCTATAGCCCACGGTCCAAAATGATGAGAAACGAGGCTAACCTTTTTTTTCAAAATTTCAAAAAACATGGGCTATAACCCATCGTTTTTGTCATTTCGTCATTTTTTTCAAATCTTCAAAAATGATGAAAAACTGCGCGCTATAGTATGCCGTACGATATGGGCTATAGCCCACGGTCCAAAATGATGAGAAACGAGGCTAACTTTTTTTTTCAGAATTTCAAAAAACATGGGCTATAACCCATCGTTTTTGTCATTTCATAAAAAAAATTCAAATCTTCAAAAATGATGAAAAACGGTGCGCTATAGTATGCCGTACGATATGTGACAGGTGCCAGCAAAAAGAGCCTCAACTCGATTTTTACAGATTACAGATTATAGCAGATTATTAAAGTACAGAATGTAAGATTTCATATGATGTATCATTCAATGAAATTGGACAATAATTGAAGGAGATATAACCATTTTAAAATGATTGGGGCCTTTCACCCAAAGCTGAGAAAAGTCCCTTTCAATATTCACAACATTTTTAACACCTTAGAGCTGGATAGAAGTGGGTGTGACAATGGGAGGGACAATAGGTACTTAACTCCACCCACAATGACCACCTTAGAACGTTTTAGCTGTCAACAGTGCAATATAGAAACACTGACATGTTTAAACAAACAATGCAATTTGTAAGGTGCCCCAATAAACCCTTTTGAAAGTACTAAGTATTAAATACTAAGTATAAGTATTCAAGTATTAAATACTAATTTAAGTGTTCAATTTCACTTATACACTACCTGGTTGTAAATAGCTGCAGTAGGCTATACACCATTTTATGCAGGTCTACTATTTCTATTTAGTGTACATTTAGTGGATGTGGCTTACATCCGGTCTAAAGCCCACCCACTGTATGCGCTGATTTCCATACACAATCCGTATCCTCCCCTCACCGGATGTTGAATTAACAGTACTAACGGCCATATATTTGACGATCTTTTACACAAAACAATTTTCCGACATTTCCTTTTCACTTGATACCGTTTCGTAGAGACGGCCTACACAAACGATCTATATACAAAATGAAAGCCCGAATTTCGTAGTTTATATAGTATTTTGATTTTTTTTAAATGAGCAAAAAATGAGCGAGTTATGATTTAAAGAAAAGACGAGTTATTTTGGCTCTTTGCGGCTGGAGGAAAAGAACAAGAATAAGCAGCAACACTCTTCCATGGGACCACCATGGCTATGAAGCAATATAGCACTAACGGGCAACGTTTCACATGTATTATTAGTTTTATACATTTTAGGAGTGAAAACATGTGTTTAGATGCTTATGACAACATCTCAGCAGTTAAGACAATGTCCCTCTGTTAACACACGACACACAGACAGCTAGCTAACTAGGCTAGCTAGCTTTTAGCCTGTTGTTGTGTGATGGTGGAAGTCTATTCTCCAGGCTGGGAAGCGTATTTGAGCGTGTAGCTACGTGGTTTTGTTTATTTTCCTGTAAAGTATAACCCAAAAGCTCCTCCATACTATAGCCATGTAGAATAATTCTGTGTTTATAAACACACAAGCACGCTAATGGGCGGTGACCAGAGCGTGAAACCTCAGAACAAAGAGATCTCAGGACCAATCGAAAACAACATGCAAATCTCAGAACTGCGCTTCTCCGGCCCCAAAACATTGTTAAAAAACAAGCCTACTTTGACATATAAATGTATACGTTTAATTTGCCCAAATGAACAATCTGTTGGAATAAAAACCTTCTTCAACATTCAAACTGTCTTAATATGAAAAAAAAAGAAAATCACATAAAAAAAAAAACGATTTTATTTTGACCATTTTAGACCATTTCATTCTGGCGAGTTGAGGCACTTTCAGCTGGCACCTGTCACATATGGGCTATAGCCCACGGTCCAAAATGATGAGAAACGAGGCTAACTTTTTTTTTCAAAATTTCAAAAAACATGGGATATAACCCATCGTTTTTGTCATTTCGTAATTTTTTTCAAATCTTCAAAAATGATGAAAAACGGCGCGCTATAGTATGCCGTACGATATGGGCTATAGCCCACGGTCCAAAATGATGAGAAACGAGGCTAACTTTTTTTTTCAGAATTTCAAAAAACATGGGCTATAACCCATCGTTTTTGTCATTTCGTCATTTTTTTCAAATCTTCAAAAAGGATGAAAAACTGCGCGCTATAGTATGCCGTACGATATGGGCTATAGCCCACGGTCCAAAATGATGAGAAACGAGGCTAACTTTTTTTTTCAAAATTTCAAAAAACATGGGCTATAACCCATCGTTTTTGTCATTTCGTCATTTTTTTGAAATCTTCAAAAATGATGAAAAACGGCGCGCTATAGTATGCCGTACGATATGGGCTATAGCCCACGGTCCAAAATGATGAGAAACGAGGCTAACTTTTTTTTTCAAATTTTCAAAAAACATGGGCTATAACCCATCGTTTTTGTCATTTCGTAATTTTTTTCAAATCTTCAAAAATGATGAAAAACGGCGCGCTATAGTATGCCGTACGATATGGGCTATAGCCCACGGTCCAAAATGATGAGAAACGAGGCTAACCTTATTTTTCAAAATTTCAAAAAACATGGGCTATAACCCATCGTTTTTGTCATTTCGTAATTTTTTTCAAATCCTCAAAAATGATGAAAAACGGCGTGCTATAGTATGCCGTACGATATGGGCTATAGCCCACGGTCCAAAATGATGAGAAACGAGGCTAACCTTTTTTTTCAAAATTTCAAAAAACATGGGCTATAACCCATCGTTTTTGTCATTTCGTCATTTTTTTCAAATCTTCAAAAATGATGAAAAACTGCGCGCTATAGTATGCCGTACGATATGGGCTATAGCCCACGGTCCAAAATGATGAGAAACGAGGCTAACTTTTTTTTTCAGAATTTCAAAAAACATGGGCTATAACCCATCGTTTTTGTCATTACATAAAAAAAATTCAAATCTTCAAAAATGATGAAAAACGGCGCGCTATAGTATGCCGTACGATATGGGCTATAGCCCACGGTCCAAAATGATGAGAAACGAGGCTAACTTTTTTTTTCAGAATTTCAAAAAACATGGGCTATAACCCATCGTTTTTGTCATTTCGTAATTTTTTTCAAATCTTCAAAAATGATGAAAAACGGCGCGCTATAGTATGCCGTACGATATGGGCTATAGCCCACGGTCCAAAATGATGAGAAACGAGGCTAACTTTTTTTTTCAAAATTTCAAAAAACATGGGCTATAACCCATCGTTTTTGTCATTTCGTCATTTTTTTCAAATCTTCAAAAATGATGAAAAACGGCGCGCTATAGTATGCCGTACGATATGGGCTATAGCCCACGGTCCAAAATGATGAGAAACGAGGCTAACTTTTTTTTTCAAATTTTCAAAAAACATGGGCTATAACCCATCGTTTTTGTCATTTCATAATTTTTTTCAAATCTTCAAAAATGATGAAAAACGGCGCGCTATAGTATGCCGTACGATATGGGCTATAGCCCACGGTCCAAAATGATGAGAAACGAGGCTAACTTTATTTTCCAAAATTTCAAAAAACATGGGCTATAACCCATCGTTTTTGTCATTTCGTCATTTTTTTCAAATCCTCAAAAATGATGAAAAACGGCGTGCTATAGTATGCCGTACGATATGGGCTATAGCCCACGGTCCAAAATGATGAGAAACGAGGCTAACCTTTTTTTTCAAAATTTCAAAAAACATGGGCTATAACCCATTGTTTTTGTCATTTCGTCATTTTTTTCAAATCTTCAAAAATGATGAAAAACTGCGCGCTATAGTATGCCGTACGATATGGGCTATAGCCCACGGTCCAAAATGATGAGAAACGAGGCTAACCTTTTTTTTCAAAATTTCAAAAAACATGGGCTATAACCCAACCTTTTTTTTTCATTTCGTCATTTTTTTCAAATCTTCAAAAATGATGAAAAACTGCGCGCTATAGTATGCCGTACGATATGGGCTATAGCCCACGGTCCAAAATGATGAGAAACGAGGCTAACTTTTTTTTTCAGAATTTCAAAAAACATGGGCTATAACCCATCGTTTTTGTCATTACATAAAAAAAATTCAAATCTTCAAAAATGATGAAAAACGGCGCGCTATAGTATGCCGTACGATATGGGCTATAGCCCACGGTCCAAAATGATGAGAAACGAGGCTAACTTTTTTTTTCAGAATTTCAAAAAACATGGGCTATAACCCATCGTTTTTGTCATTTCGTAATTTTTTTCAAATCTTCAAAAATGATGAAAAACGGCGCGCTATAGTATGCCGTACGATATGGGCTATAGCCCACGGTCCAAAATGATGAGAAACGAGGCTAACTTTTTTTTTCAAAATTTCAAAAAACATGGGCTATAACCCATCGTTTTTGTCATTTCGTCATTTTTTTCAAATCTTCAAAAATGATGAAAAACGGCGCGCTATAGTATGCCGTACGATATGGGCTATAGCCCACGGTCCAAAATGATGAGAAACGAGGCTAACTTTTTTTTTCAAATTTTCAAAAAACATGGGCTATAACCCATCGTTTTTGTCATTTCATAATTTTTTTCAAATCTTCAAAAATGATGAAAAACGGCGCGCTATAGTATGCCGTACGATATGGGCTATAGCCCACGGTCCAAAATGATGAGAAACGAGGCTAACTTTATTTTCCAAAATTTCAAAAAACATGGGCTATAACCCATCGTTTTTGTCATTTCGTCATTTTTTTCAAATCCTCAAAAATGATGAAAAACGGCGTGCTATAGTATGCCGTACGATATGGGCTATAGCCCACGGTCCAAAATGATGAGAAACGAGGCTAACCTTTTTTTTCAAAATTTCAAAAAACATGGGCTATAACCCATTGTTTTTGTCATTTCGTCATTTTTTTCAAATCTTCAAAAATGATGAAAAACTGCGCGCTATAGTATGCCGTACGATATGGGCTATAGCCCACGGTCCAAAATGATGAGAAACGAGGCTAACTTTTTTTTTCAGAATTTCAAAAAACATGGGCTATAACCCATCGTTTTTGTCATTTCATAAAAAAAATTCAAATCTTCAAAAATGATGAAAAACGGCGCGCTATAGTATGCCGTACGATATGGGCTATAGCCCACGGTCCAAAATGATGAGAAACGAGGCTAACTTTTTTTTTCAGAATTTCAAAAAACATGGGCTATAACCCATCGTTTTTGTCATTTCGTCATTTTTTTCAAATCTTCAAAAATGATGAAAAACGGCGCGCTATAGTATGCCGTACGATATGGGCTATAGCCCACGGTCCAAAATGATGAGAAACGAGGCTAACTTTTTTTTTCAAATTTTCAAAAAACATGGGCTATAACCCATCGTTTTTGTCATTTCGTAATTTTTTTCAAATCTTCAAAAATGATGAAAAACTGCGCGCTATAGTATGCCGTACGATATGGGCTATAGCCCACGGTCCAAAATGATGAGAAACGAGGCTAACTTTTTTTTTCAAAATTTCAAAAAACATGGGCTATAACCCATCGTTTTTGTCATTTCGTCATTTTTTTCAAATCTTCAAAAATGATGAAAAACAGCGCGCTATAGTATGCCGTACGATATGGGCTATAGCCCACGGTCCAAAATGATGAGAAACGAGGCTAACTTTATTTTTCAAAATTTCAAAAAACATGGGCTATAACCCATCGTTTTTGTCATTTCGTCATTTTTTTCAAATCCTCAAAAATGATGAAAAACGGCGTGCTATAGTATGCCGTACGATATGGGCTATAGCCCACGGTCCAAAATGATGAGAAACGAGGCTAACCTTTTTTTTCAAAATTTCAAAAAACATGGGCTATAACCCATCGTTTTTGTCATTTCATTAAAAAAAATCAAATCCTCAAAAATGATGAAAAACGGCGCGCTATAGTATGCCGTACGATATGGGCTATAGCCCACGGTCCAAAATGATGAGAAACGAGGCTAACTTTTTTTTTCAGAATTTCAAAAAACATGGGCTATAACCCATCGTTTTTGTCATTTCGTATTTTTTTTCAAATCTTCAAAAATGATGAAAAACGGCGCGCTATAGTATGCCGTACGATATGGGCTATAGCCCACGGTCCAAAATGATGAGAAACGAGGCTAACTTTTTTTTTCAAAATTTCAAAAAACATGGGCTATAACCCATCGTTTTTGTCATTTCATAAAAAAAATTCAAATCTTCAAAAATGATGAAAAACGGCGCGCTATAGTATGCCGTACGATATGGGCTATAGTCCACGGTCCAAAATGATGAGAAACGAGGCTAACTTTTTTTTTCAGAATTTCAAAAAACATGGGCTATAACCCATCGTTTTTGTCATTTCGTATTTTTTTTCAAATCTTCAAAAATGATGAAAAACGGCGCGCTATAGTATGCCGTACGATATGGGCTATAGCCCACGGTCCAAAATGATGAGAAACGAGGCTAACTTTTTTTTTCAAAATTTCAAAAAACATGGGCTATAACCCATCGTTTTTGTCATTTCGTCATTTTTTTCAAATCTTCAAAAATGATGAAAAACTGCGCGCTATAGTATGCCGTACGATATGGGCTATAGCCCACGGTCCAAAATGATGAGAAACGAGGCTAACTTTTTTTTTCAAAATTTCAAAAAACATGGGCTATAACCCATCGTTTTTGTCATTTCGTCATTTTTTTCAAATCTTCAAAAATGATGAAAAACGGCGCGCTATAGTATGCCGTACGATATGGGCTATAGCCCACGGTCCAAAATGATGAGAAACGAGGCTAACTTTTTTTTTCAAATTTTCAAAAAACATGGGCTATAACCATAGACTGTAAAAAATATGGACAAAGCGTTCCGCGGGTCTAACGTGAACGTAAAATGAAGCCTGTCAGTCCTTGCAATGGAAGTCGCCATCTTTCTAGATCCGTTTTGGCCCAGTTCAGGCCAGCTGGCCCATTGGCTGGCCCAGACAACGAGGCGGGACTTCCCCCTTCTTCTTCGTTGGTTTTTATTTTGACTCGAGTGGGTGGGGGATCCCGTTCATAGACTGTAACGGTAGCCACGCCCCTCAGAACATGCGCGACTTTATGGTCATTTTTCTAATAAATGGGACCATAATTTTCCAAAAAGAATATTATGACATTAGAAATGAGACTTTAAACTAGTGACTGGAAGCAAAAAGTATTCATGACCATGTTTATTAAGGTAATACAGTCTAGGTGAAGTTGGGCCCAAATACATGGACTTCTATGGGGCTATGGGTTTTTTTGAGCCCAATGAGAGCGCCACAACAGGCCATTATATGAACTTTCATTTCCTTAGTGGCTTCACAAAATATCCGTCTGACTGCTCCCCTGGCTATAACCCATCGTTTTTGTCATTTCGTAATTTTTTTCAAATCTTCAAAAATGATGAAAAACGGCGCGCTATAGTATGCCGTACGATATGGGCTATAGCCCACGGTCCAAAATGATGAGAAACGAGGCAAACTTTTTTTTTCAAAATTTCAAAAAACATGGGCTATAACCCATCGTTTTTGTCATTTCGTCATTTTTTTTAAATCTTCAAAAATGATGAAAAACGGCGCGCTATAGTATGCCGTACGATATGGGCTATAGCCCACGGTCCAAAATGATGAGAAACGAGGCTAACCTTTTTTTTCAAAATTTCAAAAAACATGGGCTATAACCCATCGTTTTTGTCATTTCATAAAAAAAAATCAAATCTTCAAAAATGATGAAAAACGGCGCGCTATAGTATGCTGTACGATATGGGCTATAGCCCACGGTCCAAAATGATGAGAAACGAGGCTAACTTTTTTTTTCAGAATTTCAAAAAACATGGGCTATAACCCATCGTTTTTGTCATTTCATAAAAAAAATTCAAATCTTCAAAAATGATGAAAAACGGCGCGCTATAGTATGCCGTACGATATGGGCTATAGCCCACGGTCCAAAATGATGAGAAACGAGGCTAACTTTTTTTTTCAGAATTCCAAAAAACATGGGCTATAACCCATCGTTTTTGTCATTTCGTATTTTTTTTCAAATCTTCAAAAATGATGAAAAACGGCGCGCTATAGTATGCCGTACGATATGGGCTATAGCCCACGGTCCAAAATGATGAGAAACGAGGCTAACTTTTTTTTTCAAAATTTCAAAAAACATGGGCTATAACCCATCGTTTTTGTCATTTCGTCATTTTTTTCAAATCTTCAAAAATGATGAAAAACGGCGCGCTATAGTATGCCGTACGATATGGGCTATAGCCCACGGTCCAAAATGATGAGAAACGAGGCTAACTTTTTTTTTCAAATTTTCAAAAAACATGGGCTATAACCCATCGTTTTTGTCATTTCGTAATTTTTTTCAAATCTTCAAAAATGATGAAAAACGGCGCGCTATAGTATGCCGTACGATATGGGCTATAGCCCACGGTCCAAAATGATGAGAAACGAGGCTAACTTTATTTTTCAAAATTTCAAAAAACATGGGCTATAACCCATCGTTTTTGTCATTTCGTCATTTTTTTCAAATCCTCAAAAATGATGAAAAACGGCGTGCTATAGTATGCCGTACGATATGGGCTATAGCCCACGGTCCAAAATGATGAGAAACGAGGCTAACCTTTTTTTTCAAAATTTCAAAAAACATGGGCTATAACCCATCGTTTTTGTCATTTCGTCATTTTTTTCAAATCTTCAAAAATGATGAAAAACTGCGCGCTATAGTATGCCGTACGATATGGGCTATAGCCCACGGTCCAAAATGATGAGAAACGAGGCTAACTTTTTTTTTCAGAATTTCAAAAAACATGGGCTATAACCCATCGTTTTTGTCATTTCATAAAAAAAATTCAAATCTTCAAAAATGATGAAAAACGGCGCGCTATAGTATGCCGTACGATATGGGCTATAGCCCACGGTCCAAAATGATGAGAAACGAGGCTAACTTTTTTTTTCAAAATTTCAAAAAACATGGGATATAACCCATTGTTTTTGTCATTTCGTAATTTTTTTCAAATCTTCAAAAATGATGAAAAACGCGCGCTATAGTATGCCGTACGATATGGGCTATAGCCCACGGTCCAAAATGATGAGAAACGAGGCTAACTTTTTTTTTCAAAATTTCAAAAAACATGGGCTATAACCCATCGTTTTTGTCATTTCGTCATTTTTTTAAAATCTTCAAAAATGATGAAAAACTGCGCGCTATAGTATGCCGTACGATATGGGCTATAGCCCACGGTCCAAAATGATGAGAAACGAGGCTAACTTTTTTTTTCAGAATTTCAAAAAACATGGGCTATAACCCATCGTTTTTGTCATTTCATATTTTTTTTTCAAATCTTCAAAAATGATGAAAAACTGCGCGCTATAGTATGCCGTACGATATGGGCTATAGCCCACGGTCCAAAATGATGAGAAACGAGGCTAACTTTTTTTTTCAAAATTTCAAAAAACATGGGCTATAACCCATCGTTTTTGTCATTTCGTCATTTTTTTCAAATCTTCAAAAATGATGAAAAACTGCGCGCTATAGTATGCCGTACGATATGGGCTATAGCCCACGGTCCAAAATGATGAGAAACGAGGCTAACTTCTTTTTTCAAAATTTCAAAAAACATGGGCTATAACCCATCGTTTTTGTCATTTCGTAATTTTTTTCAAATCTTCAAAAATGATGAAAAACGGCGCGCTATAGTATGCCGTACGATATGGGCTATAGCCCACGGTCCAAAATGATGAGAAACGAGGCTAACTTTATTTTTCAAAATTTCAAAAAACATGGGCTATAACCCATCGTTTTTGTCATTTCGTCATTTTTTTCAAATCTTCAAAAATGATGAAAAACTGCGCGCTATAGTATGCCGTACGATATGGGCTATAGCCCACGGTCCAAAATGATGAGAAACGAGGCTAACCTTTTTTTTCAAAATTTCAAAAAACATGGGCTATAACCCATCGTTTTTGTCATTTCGTCATTTTTTTCAAATCTTCAAAAATGATGAAAAACTGCGCGCTATAGTATGCCGTACGATATGGGCTATAGCCCACGGTCCAAAATGATGAGAAACGAGGCTAACTTTTTTTTTCAGAATTTCAAAAAACATGGGCTATAACCCATCGTTTTTGTCATTTCATAATTTTTTTTCAAATCTTCAAAAATGATGAAAAACAGCGCGCTATAGTATGCCGTACGATATGGGCTATAGCCCACGGTCCAAAATGATGAGAAACGAGGCTAACTTTTTTTTCCAAAATTTCAAAAAACATGGGATATAACCCATCGTTTTTGTCATTTCGTAATTTTTTTCAAATCTTCAAAAATGATGAAAAACGGCGCGCTATAGTATGCCGTACGATATGGGCTATAGCCCACGGTCCAAAATGATGAGAAAGGAGGCTAACTTTTTTTTTCAAATTTTCAAAAAACATGGGCTATAACCCATCGTTTTTGTCATTTCGTAATTTTTTTCAAATCTTCAAAAATGATGAAAAACGGCGCGCTATAGTATGCCGTACGATATGGGCTATAGCCCACGGTCCAAAATGATGAGAAACGAGGCTAACTTTATTTTTCAAAATTTCAAAAAACATGGGCTATAACCCATCGTTTTTGTCATTTCGTCATTTTTTTCAAATCTTCAAAAATGATGAAAAACTGCGCGCTATAGTATGCCGTACGATATGGGCTATAGCCCACGGTCCAAAATGATGAGAAACGAGGCTAACTTTTTTTTTTCAGAATTTCAAAAAACATGGGCTATAACCCATCGTTTTTGTCATTTCATAAAAAAATTTCAAATCTTCAAAAATGATGAAAAACAGCGCGCTATAGTATGCCGTACGATATGGGCTATAGCCCACGGTCCAAAATGATGAGAAACGAGGCTAACTTTTTTTTTCAAAATTTCAAAAAACATGGGATATAACCCATCGTTTTTGTCATTTCGTATTTTTTTTCAAATCTTCAAAAATGATGAAAAACGGCGCGCTATAGTATGCCGTACGATATGGGCTATAGCCCACGGTCCAAAATGATGAGAAACGAGGCTAACTTTATTTTTCAAAATTTCAAAAAACATGGGCTATAACCCATCGTTTTTGTCATTTTTTTTCAAATCCTCAAAAATGATGAAAAACGGCGCGCTATAGTATGCCGTACGATATGGGCTATAGCCCACGGTCCAAAATGATGAGAAACGAGGCTAACTTTTTTTTTCAAAATTTCAAAAAACATGGGCTATAACCCATCATTTTTTTCATATTTTCATTATTTTCAAAAATGATGAAAAACGGCGTGCTATAGTATGCCGTACGATATGGGCTATAGCCCTTGGTCCAAAATGATGAGAAACGAGGATAACTCTAATTGTAGTAGTGGTTAAGATGTTGGCTTTCCACGTGGGAGACCAGGGTTCGATTCCCGGCTGTTACACTATCATACAAAAGAAGACCTCAACAGTGCTAAGAAAGATCTGATTAATATGATGCTGTGTTATTTAAACTTTACTAACTGAAGGCTAACGAACAAAAGATCACTTCAAAATTACCAGGAGACTTTGCCTGAGAGTGTCTGACTGATGGTGCAGTGGTCTAATCATCAGGGTTTCAGTACAGACATTCCATGTTCAAGGCCTGTTCCTCCTACAGCTCAATGCTGCAGTAATTTGAACTTTTCAAGGCTAGAATAAAAAATAAAAACTCAAAAGCACCCGGAGACATCTGCTGAATGCCCAAAGGTGCCGTGGCGTAATGGTGTGGAGCGCTTGGCCCGTTGCCTCTGCTACAGTCAGTTGGCCGGTTCAAGTCCCATGTCATGACATCAAGGTGCTGGAGGACCATCGGGAGTTCCTCCTACAGCTCAATGCTGCAGTAATTTGAACTTTTCAAGGCTAGAATAAAAAATAAAAACTCAAAAGCACCCGGAGACATCTGCTGAATGCCCAAAGGTGCCGTGGCGTAATGGTGTGGAGCTCTTGGCCCGTTGCCTCTGCTACAGTCAGTTGGCCGGTTCAAGTCCCATGTCATGACATCAAGGTGCTGGAGGACCATCGGGAGACGGTGCTCTCTCCCCCTGTTTCCTGAAAAGTAGCATTTGGGGGTTATGTTTGAAAGAACCCTGTCCATCTAAAGTTTTACAGATAAGAATTAGGTCAAACTTTTAAAAAGAAATAGCAATGCATTTTGGCCCATCATCTGACAGAATAGTCTGTGACTATATGAATTTGACAATGAAAAACTGCAAATTGCGGAAATTGAAAATTGCGGAAATTGCGGAAATTGCAAATTTGGGAAATTGGAAATTGCGGAAATTGAGGAAATTGAAAATTGCGGAAATTGCGGAAATTGAGGAAATTGGAAATTGCGGAAATTGGAAATTGCAAATTGCGGAAATTGCAAATTGCGGAAATTGCAAATTTGGGAAATTGGAAATTGAGGAAATTGAGGAAATTGAGGAAATTGCAAATTGCGGAAATTGCAAATTTGGGAAATTGAGGTGGCCCAAAACTTGGTTGGAAAGTCCCTCTTTTATGTCTGGCTTCCAGGCCAGTTGGAAAATGGCACACTGAGAGGTGGTAGGAGTATGTTAAATTGGACATTTTCATGGTAAAAGATTAGCTGGACAGGGTTCTTTCAGACATAAGCCCCAACGGTTACATCTCAGGAAACAGGGGGAGAGAGCACCGTCTCCCGATGGTCCTCCAGCACCTTGATGTCATGACATGGGACTTGAACCGGCCAACTGACTGTAGCAGAGGCATCGGGCCAAGCGCTCCACACCATTACGCCACGGCACCTTTGGGCATTCAGCAGATGTCTCCGGGTGCTTTTGAGTTTTTATTTTTTATTCTAGCCTTGAAAAGTTCAAATTACTGCAGCATTGAGCTGTAGGAGGAACTCCCGATGGTCCTCCAGCACCTTGATGTCATGACATGGGACTTGAACCGGCCAACTGACTGTAGCAGAGGCATCGGGCCAAGCGCTCCACACCATTACGCCACGGCACCTTTGGGCATTCAGCAGATGTCTCCGGGTGCTTTTGAGTTTTTATTTTTTATTCTAGCCTTGAAAAGTTCAAATTACTGCAGCATTGAGCTGTAGGAGGAACAGGCCTTGAACATGGAATGTCTGTACTGAAACCCTGATGATTAGACCACTGCACCATCAGTCAGACACTCTCAGGCAAAGTCTCCTGGTAATTTTGAAGTGATCTTTTGTTCGTTGGCCTTCAGTTAGTAAAGTTTAAATAACACAGCATCATATTAATCAGATCTTTCTTAGCGCTGTTGAGGTCTTCTTTTGTATGATAGTGTAACAGCCGGGAATCGAACGCTGGTCTCCCACGTGGAAAGCCAACATCTTAACCACTACGACAATTTGAGTTATCCTCGTTTCTCATCATTTTGGACCATGGGCTATAGCCCATATCGTACGGCATACTATAGCACGCCTCTTTTCATCGTTTTTGAGGATTTGAAAATAATGAAAATATGAAAAAAACGATGGGTTATAGCCCATGTTTTTTGAAATTTTGGAAAAAAAAGTTATCCTCGTTTCTCATCATTTTGGACCATGGGCTATAGCCCATATCGTACAGCATACTATAGCATGGCGTTTTTCATCATTTTTGAGGATTTGAAAAAAAAAAAAAAAAATGAAAAAAACGATGGGTTATAGCCCATGTTTTTTGAAATTTTGAAAAAAAGGTTATCCTCGTTTCTCATCATTTTGGACCATGGGCTATAGCCCATATCGTATGGCATACTATAGCACGCCATTTTTAATCATTTTTGAGGATTTGAAAAAAAAAAAAAAAAAAAAACGATGGGTTATAACCCATGTGACACTTTGCATTACACACTAACATCAACTAGCACAGAAATGCTTTGTTGTAGTAACCAGCAGTTAGCTCAGTGTGATGAGTGGCTGTGATTGTGATCCACAGGTCCAGGGTTCAAGTCCCACATTAGTCATGTGGCTGTGTGACACTTTGCTTTGCACACTGATTTTCAGAAGGACAACTTTAAAGCAGCACAAAATTCCCCATGATTGTGTGCCTCAATGGCCCAGTGGATAAGTCAAATGATATCCGTAGTATACCTAGTAGAAGTGTGCCGGTTCAAACCCTGACATCCATGTTCAAGGCCTGTTCCTCCTACAGCTCAATGCTGCAGTAATTTGAACTTTTCAAGGCTAGAATAAAAAATAAAAACTCAAAAGCACCAGGAGACATCTGCTGAATGCCCAAAGGTGCCTTGGCGTAATGGTGTGGAGCGCTTGACCCGACAGACAGTTGGCCGGTTCAAGTCCCGTGTCATGACATCAAGGTGCTGGAGGACCATCGGGAGACGGTGCTCTCTCCCCCTGTTTCCTGAGATGTAACGTTTGGGGCTTATGTCTGAAAGAACCCTGTCCAGCTAACCTTTTACCATGAAAATGTCCAATATCCCAATGCCCATATCATACGGCATACTATAGCACGCCTTTTTTCATCATTTTTGAGGATTTGAAAAAAATGAAAAAAACATCGTTTTTCTGCAATATTCCGCAATTTTTCCGCAATACTCCGCAATTCCTCCGCAATACTACGCAACACTCCACAATTTTTCTGCAACACTCCGCAATTCCTCCGCAAGAGTATTGCGGATAAATTGCGGAGTGTTGCGGAAAAATTGCGGAGTATTGCTGAGAAATTGCGGAGTATTGCGGAGGAATTGCGGAGTTTTGCGGAAAAATTGCGGAAATTTGCGGAGGAATTGCGGAAAATTGCGGAAAAAAACTATGGTTAATAGCGGGAATTGCGGAAATTGCAAATTGCGGAAATTGCGGAAATTGGAAATTGGAAATTGCGGAAATTGCGGAAATTGCAAATTGCGGAAATTGAGGTAAGTGGAAATTCCGGAAATTGCGGAAAGCGAAAATTGCGGAAATTGCGGAAATTGAAAATGACGGAAATTGCGGAAATTACAAAACAAAATACAACACATTGAGCAGGGCACTGCAGGGAGTTGAACCCCGTTCCGGTAAACCAGAAGTACCAGTACCAGTGCCTTAGCTTTTGTGTATTCAACTATTTCGGTAACATGTGAGCTTTATCCTCTAATTAATGGGCCTGGATTTTTTTTCTCCAAAAATTCAAAAAACGATGGGCTGTAACCCCGTACACTTTTTATTATTCAGCTTACTGTGGAGACACATGCTGGAACTTTTTTACTTTGAAATATTTTATAGTTTCCGAGTTATTTAACTTAAACGCCCAATGCATTCTCTATGGCAATAGCACAAACTTTGGCGTGCTACTAGTCCTACATACAAAATAACGAAAAAAATCTAAAAACGGTGGGCTATAACCCATCGTTTTTTTCATTTTCTTCAAATCCTCAAAAATTATGAAAAACGGCGTGCTATAGTATGCCGTACGATATGGGCCGATGGTCCAAAATTATGACGTTCTCTACCGCAACATACTTAAAAGTATAGCGGTGTATGAGAATGGGTGTTGCGGAGGATGAGAAACTAATGTTTCTCATCCTCCGCAACACCCATGATGATGTTTTGCTAACAACATAGAAGCCTACATTCTTACACCTAGCAACCCCATTCTAGCCTACTTAGGTTAGGAAATATAGTGCTTTCAAATTTGAGACTTTTAACATGGGGCTCAATGGCAGATTTTGGCACGAAAAAAAATCACACTTTTCAGCTTACTGAGGGCACACATGCTGGAACTTTTTTATTTGAAATGTTTTGTAGTTTTTGAGTAATTTAACTTAAACACCCAATGCATTCTCAATGGCAGTAGCACAAACTTTGGCATGCTATTTTTGGACTATTTACTATAGTCCTACTGGACCCCAGGAAATTACATCTGGCCACAAAAGATCACAGGATCTACTGAATGTGAAGGGGGGTAATATAAGGGGATGCCATACTGTGTTGTATGGCTCAACATGTCAGTTTGTTACCCCCTGCAAATTCAGTAGAATCTGTGATCTTTTATGGCCGCAGATGTAATTTCCTGGGGTCTAGTAGGACTATAGGAAATAATAAAAAAATAAATCGCCATAAAAATACATATTTAGCCCCATGTTCGAATGCCCCCTCCCCCTTGAAAAATGGAAAAACGAAAGAAAGCAGCAAATGAAAAAAAACATTTTACTTTCTCTAATAACCTAAAACATGAACCTTGATTGAAAAAAAAACTAAAGTTGTCCTTTAAAGGACCACTTCACCACTTTTCAACCTATCTTCATATAATAGGTCCTCACTATTAATAATGAAAAGATGGCACAATGTTTTTCTACTCTGTCTGTGTCTCATAGGAGGGCTGTATGCAGTTCAGAAACCGTCTTCCAGTGACATCGATGGGGAATACAACCTATGTACATCATGTAAACGTTTAATTAGATAACTTCATTACTTGCGCAAGCAGAGCGCGCAAGTAATCATTTCGCTTGGTCTCTTCAAAGTGAAGCCAAGTTTTTTTCAACCGTAAGTCTGTGCCTGGTTTGCTGGGACCAGTTACAACATTACGTCATCGTTGAGAACTGGGACCAGAGTACATGGTATGAGTATGAGTAGCTGTCTGTCTGTCTATGAGTAGCTGTCTGCCTTCCTGCCTGTCCAATTGTCCATGAGTAGCTGTCTGTCTGTCTATGAGTAGCTGTCTGCCTTCCTGCCTGTCCAATTGTCCATGAGTAGCTGTCTGCCTGCCTGTCCAATTCTCCATGAGTAGCTGTCTGTCTACCTGTCTATGAGTAGCTGTCTGACTGCCTGCCTGTCCATTCTCCATGAGTAGCTGTCTGTCTGTCTGCCTGTCTATGAGTAGCTGTCTGCCTGCCTGCCAGCCAGCAAGTTGGTTAACAGAAAATAAATTGTTATGGCTGAGTAAAATAAAACAATCTACCTGAAAATAGATAGCTATAAGTGAAGAGCAATTTCCGCAATTTCCGCAATTACCATTTCCGCAATTTCCGCCATTTCCGCAATTTCCGCAATTTCCTCAATTTCCATTTCTGCAATTTCCGCAATTTCCGCAATTTCCATTTCCACCATTTCCGCAATTTCCGCAATTACCATTTCCGCAATTTCCGCAATTTCCATTTCCGTATTTCCGCAATTTCCATCATTTCCGCAATTTCCGCAATTACCATTTCCACAATTTCCGCAATTTTTCCCCCCCAAGCAGACGAAATCAACAGTGGTTGATAGCACTTTAGGCTACCTATGTGCTTATATATTTTCTATTCAACAAAGCTTATGTTTTATTAAACAAATGAAATTATTAGACAAATGTATTGCATAAAACCACGTTAATTTATTAGTATGAAACAAACAAAAAAAATTAATACAAATGTAGGATATCATAAAAACACACCAAAAAACTAGATTTTCTATGTTTCATTTTTTTTGTTCTTTGTAGAATCATACATCTGAAATAATGTTTTATCTGCAGTCAGTTTGGTTCTGGCCTGCTGTTTTCACTGCTTGATGTTTTATCATACTTTCATCAAGTGCACAACAATACTGAGTGGCTATATATATATATATATATATATATATATATGAGTGTGTGTCTGATGTGTCTGATTTAACATGTAGGGATTGAAAAACTGACAATATCCATTTGTTTATTTACTTATTTATTACAAAACAAAACAAAAGAAACTGTGCATATAAGATTAAACTACATGTAAATAGAATACAAAAAAAAAAAAGAAAAAAAACATTGTTTGTCCAGGGACAACTCTTATGTCAAATACATGGTTTGGAAAGCAGTTCACTTCTGGGCAAAAAAGTATTTATACAGGTAGACACAATAAAATTCTCAGTGTTTCCATTCAAATGAACTGAGGATTTTACTGTGTAGAAAAAACAGGGACACATGCGTGAAACTGATTAGCGGTAAGAGCGTTTTGCACTAACTATCCTTGCCCCATGGGTCAGAGCCATGTTGATGTCAACCTCATAGACCTGGCATGTGATTCCACGTGGTTCCAGCAGAGGGCTCCAGTCAGCTAACGCAGCAGGCCAATGCAAGGAAAGCTTAAAGTGACACTTCACCCTTTTTGCAAAAAACAAAAATTCCACGTGGTTCCAGCAGAGGGCTCCAGTCAGCTCACCTAACGCAGCAGGCCAATGCAAGGAAAGCTTAAAGTGACACTTCACCTTTTTTGCAAAAAACAAAAATATGTTAGCACACTTCCTTCCTGGACTACAATTCCCATAATGCTTTGGTGCACTGCTCCTACTTGTGGATAGGTGGAGGGCTATCCACAATAGCCAGGAAGGAAGTGGGCCCAGTGTCCATGACATCAGAGACAATGGGCTCAATGCTAAAATTTAAAATATCTAAAACCACATATTACACACATAAAGACCCCAGGAAATTGTTCTAAATCTTCTAAACGCCATTAACATATTTTTCTTATTTTTTTCTTTTACAAAAAGAGTGAAGTTTCCCTTTAAGTTGTCGCCAATATTTGCCAGTCAAAAAGGAAAATAAGGTACTAGAGGAGAGATAGACACCATACAAATAGCCCAAAACCATAGCTTTAGACTTATATTTTTATATATTTCATATAAAAAGAAGGAAAAATAAGAGCTTATAGTTATTGGTGTTATTTTAGTTGGCGGCGGTGTAACATTCTTTATATTATAGCCTATATGTTTTGCACATTAACTCAGGACGGTTGCAAAACAAAGTCCGGAAGTTCTTAGTCTGTACATAATGTTGCATTTAGTTTGTATTACTCCTCTGTTCATATCCAAGGTTGTTATCGAAGGTGCACATCGCCCATTTTCAACCAATCTTCGTATAATTGGTCAGAACTAATGGTCATTATATACGAGGGCATTTCTGTCTGCTCACTCTGTATATCATGGGGGCTGCTGTGGACAGTTCAGAAACATGCCTATACAGTGACATCATCGATATGCGCAGATTTGGCCGTTTAGTTTTAATTTCTTATATTCTTAATTGACTATTGACTTGGAATACACATCAATGCTGTCATTGGTATATAGGCAGGTTCCAGGACTGTCCACATGCCCACCAATGAGACACAGGACGACTGTGGACCAATCATATCAACATAAAGTTGAAAAAGGGGCAAAGTGCTCTTTTAAATCCTTGAGTCACAATATATCCACACTTTTCCTGGGCTGTGTGTGCTCCAGTTCCTGTCGATTTGATCCAATGAAAGCCAATGAAACTGGTCAGATGACCAATGATATCCAATGAAATCAACAGGAACTGGAGCACACACAGCCCAGGAAAAGTGTGGATAGGTGCATCAGTCACATTCCAAGATACTACTAATGTACATGTTTCCAAATCGTTTCCCCTCTCACTATAAACCACTTCTGGATTTCTGCCAATAATAATAATGCCATTTAACACAATGAGCGCCAGGATTTCTTTCAAAATAGGAGCTCGGGGTGCCAGATATGGCAACGTTTACTCTGAAAGCCCTATCTCGTATAGATCGGCCCTATTTCTGGACAGTGGTGGAAAGTAACTAAGTACATTTACTTAAGTACTGTACTGTTAACTACAGTTCAAATACATCTCAGAGCAAAAATGTATTATTTTACTCCACTATAATTATTTGGAAAACTTTTGTTGCTAGTTTTTGGAGATTTAAATTTTCATTAGAAAACATACATTAACCTCTTCAACCCTATACATTTAGTCCATTTGAAAATAGCAGATCTACAAGCTCACAATGTGTCGCATTGTGAGCTTTTAGATCGTCCATTTTCAAAAGATGATGTACCCATTTTGAACATGTGAAATGGAACATTCTGCAATGTATATTGATGCTGATACGTGTACTTTTACTTGAATTGCAGGCATTCATACTTTTACTTAAGTAAAACGTCTGAGTATACTTTTACCACCACTGTTTTTGGAAGATCTTTGAATATAGGGGCTCAAGTGGTTATATAGCGCTGTGAAATGAACGCGTCGACGTGAGTGGTGCTGAAGTGATGTCTCTCGGGTGGGTGTTGGGTTCAGAATGAGGTTTAACCCATTCTGGGCGAGAACCCATTTTGGTGTTAGCATTACGTTATGCTTTAGCTATTTAAAAATAGCAGATCTACAAGCTCGTAGCGCGCCACCGAGTGGCGCGCTACGAGCTTGTAGGTCTGCTATTTTTTTTTTTATTCAAGAGCGACTGACATAGAAGACATTTTTTAGAATCTGATCTCAGGTCAGAATGGGAAACTGTCAGGATGTAGAAGACATTTTTAGAATCTGATCTCGGGTCAGAATGGGTTAAACTTCGGCTTTGTTCTGGGCCAGACTCTCCTCACCGTCTGTCTCTTCCTCGGGCACCTGATGACAAAAAACAAACAAAAACGTATTCAAGGCCAACTGAAAAGTGTTTAAACCACATGGCACTGGTATCCAATATTTATTTGGCATTTGAACCACGTACCACCATGATGAGATTTAGCCTCGCAGAACTCAAAACTAAAGTATATTTTGACGTATAAGATTTTGTCCACAATTCCATGCTGTATTGATGTGGTATACATGCAGAGAGATGACACGCAAATGTTGTTCAAAATAACAAATATTTTCCGTTCTCTAATTGTGTAGCCATCTTGCAAATTAATTAAAAAAGACGCTTAACAATTATTTCATGGTAGATCTGCCAAAATAGCATATCTACAAGGTAAACATTTTAGCGGGGGGAAATTAAATTATGTATGACAGTAGGTCTATATAGTAATGTGGAATGAAAGTGTAAATAGAAATAAATATAGTGGCCCTCTGAAGTGAGTGTGTAAATAAGAGTGGCCCTGAGTGTGTAAAGATAGTGGCCTCGGAGTGAGTGTGGAACTATAGCGGCCCTCTGGAGTGAGTGTGGAACTTTAGTGGCCCTCTGGAGTGAGTGTGGAACTATAGTGGCCCTCTGGAGTGAGTGTGGAACTATAGTGGCCCTCTGGAGTGAGTGTGGAACTATAGTGGCCCTCTGTAGTGAGTGTGGAACTATAGTGGCCCTCTGGAGTGAGTGTGTAAAGATAGTGGCCCTCTGTAGTGAGTGTCTAAAGATAGTGGCCCTCTGGAGTGAGTGTGGAACTATAGTGGCCCTCTGGAGTGAGTGTGGAACTATAGCGCAGCGGTGGACCCTGGACACGATCCACACGTGATATTTAGAGCGGTGGGATATATGTCTCACCTCCCAGTAAATAGAGTCGTCGAAGCAGTTCTGGTCTGGAGGCTGACCCCAGAATGGAAGCTTCATTATCAGACCTGGAATGAATGCGGAATTACATTTGAAAGCCATACGGACACTTTTAACTCAAGTGGCAGATACACCGCGCGCACACCATGCTGTCCAGGTGCAGAAGGCCCTTCTGGACGGGTCTTAATTGGAACCCCTTTTGGGGTTCTTCCAATCCAATCCACTTTATTTACGAAGCACATTTTACAACTCAGAGTTTACAAAGTGCTGTGCAGAAGAATGAAACTAAATTCTTGTTGCTATGTACAGTATATATAGCAAGATAACCAGTTTGACATTTTTTTAATACATATTTGAATTCTTTCAGTATTTAACTTATTTGCTAACGTCTCTGTCTCTCGGTCTCTCTCTCTCTCTTGGTCTCTCTCTCGGTCTCTCTCTCTCTTCCACACACACACACACACACACACACACACACACACGCACGCACGCACGCACACGCGCACACGCGCGCACACACACACACATCACCAAGAAGAACCATAACTCACCCATGTATCCATTGATTGACAAGGGATGATATACGTAGATCCATCCCTTGTCAATTTGATAACTTCAACAACTCTGAACTCGCTCTGGACAATTAAGAGAGTTCGCTAAAAAGCCTGCAACTATAACTGGTATAACGTTGCGTCCGTCCGTCCAACCCACCTGTGATTGCGCCCCCGACCAGCGCGAAGCCAAGCGAAGAGGCCAGAGCGGCGGCTTGCATGGTAGCCGAGTCGTTAGGTCTGATGAACAAGAGAACGCACGCACGCACGCACGCACAAACACACACACATGTACACACACACACACACACACACACACACACACACACACACACACACACATTATCTTGATTATGAAGGCCAAAAATAAATTAAAAAAGCCCACTACTATCAGTGGTTCCCGTCCTTCATTTGTGGTTCAGGGCCCACTTGAAAAGTATAAATAAGACTGCTTAACATTAGTGGTCACATGGGTCAGTGGATTTATTCCCAGAGCCTGTGCCTGATCAATCAATCAATCAATCAATCAATCAATTTGACCCAGCGTAGTGTATGAGTGGAACAGCAGTCGGGTATATTTTAGATTGTAGCAGTGAGCCCATGAGTGTCTCTGATGTCATGGACACTGGGCTCACTTACTTCCTGGACTACATGTTGTCTCAGTAAGACAGCCCCCCCCCCCTACATCCACAAGGAGAAGCAGTGCACCAAAGCATTATGGGAATTGCAGTCCAGGAAGTAAGTGAGCCAAGTGGCCATGACATCAGAGACACGTTGGGCTCACTGCTAAAATCTAATATATATAAAACCACAAATTACACACACAAAGACCTCCAGGAAAGTGTTCCAAATCCTCTAAACGTCATTAACTTTATATTTTCTGTTTCACACACCAT
The DNA here is from genome assembly GCF_963924005.1 of Protomyctophum bolini. Taxonomy (NCBI): domain Eukaryota; kingdom Metazoa; phylum Chordata; class Actinopteri; order Myctophiformes; family Myctophidae; genus Protomyctophum; species Protomyctophum bolini. Next base: position 5,281,677 of record NC_137880.1, on the reverse strand, counting down.
TATAATGTTCTTATTTTGATTATAACACGCACTTAATGAATGCCAAGTCTCCAGGTTTTCTTCAGAATCAGTATGATGCATGGAACACGGTTGTGTACAGTACAGGAAACTCCCGTTAAACTTTCCAACAAACTCCGGTAAACTCCCGAATTGTACCGTCACACCTGTATATTACCGTATATTACTGTACATGCCTGCTAAACTTGAGGCTTATACAGGCAACTTTTCACGTTATATTACAGACCTGTTATTGTCATTCATGAGGGCTATCTGAATATGTATACATGTGTTTCCGGTGACATTATTGTCCACTTCATTTTGTATGTCAGTGGCAAGAATGGAATGTTGACAAAACATGTCCACCACAGGCCAACATGGCGACGACCCCCTGGCGCTCGTTTGCACTTCCGCATAGTGTGCCAACCAAAATACATGCGGAAGTGTGTAGAGTGTTCTTTCCGGGTGCTTCAAAACGCCACTGAGCGACTCACTGCCATTGAAATAAATAGCGTGGGGGGGGCGGGGCTCTCTTAGTGTCCTGAATAAAATGTCTGTGTTTTAAAGAGGGAGTGCCACATTTTTTTGTATTTTTCCAGTTTTCCATGTGTCTATGAGGTGACAGTATACTTCATTAGACACCCTGGAGTCGTTTTTATGTGCAATGGTGTATTCACTTTGTATTTAGGGTTTCTTCCTGGAGGCTGAATAAACACTAATATAGTGACATCACATTATCAGCCCCTCCCCTAACCCCTCCCCCTTTATCATACAACTACAGCTGTGGGTGTGGCTCCAGTTCAGGTGGATCACCGATTCACCGCCCATCATGCACCCACCAGGCAAACCAGGCATACTTAATAAACGGGGGGGCGTGTCCACATAAAAGCATGATTTTAACAAATACTGTACACTTTTTGGAAAAAAAGTTTAGGGAGGTGGGGGGGGGGGGGGGAGGGAATCACGGCACTCCATCTTTAACAAAATAAACACTGTTGGAGCAAAGACTGCATGCGTGTGCCGACTTCTTCATTCTCTGTGCGGTGCTCTCTTAATTCTTACCCCTTCTTGCCCATGGCCACGGCCACGATGCCAGCCAGACCTCCCAGGATGCCAGGCATGCCATGCAGATTGTGCACCCCGCAGGTGTCCTGAATGCCCAGGTTGGCCGCAAGGACGGGCTGTAAGAGGATGATGGAGCAGAGACACAAACACATCCTCAACGATCTGGCCCTCTATCTTGCACCACCCCTTATCGCTAAACGTATTTGCCCTTTTTTTTCTTTTTTTTTTTTTAATAGTACAAATAGCCGATCTACAAGCTAACAACGTGTCAATGTAGATTGCTGGTTGAACAATTTTTTTAAAATGTTTTATGGCAAATAAGTTTAAGGATAAGGGAGATGGAGCCCCTGGTCTGGTCAGACAGTAAAATGGTAAATGGTGCATTTATATAGTGCCTTTATCCAAGGCGCTTTACATAGATTGTGCATCAATTCACCCATTCACACACACATTCATACACACACACACACACACACACACACACACACACACACACACACACACACACACATTCACAGTTCAGACACAGATGGCGGTGGAAACCATGCAAAGCACCAGCCTGCACATCTAACTCTGGGGGAGCCCGGGTTCGAACTGGTAGGGGAAGTAGCCAATAAGGAGCTTTTGCACAAAATATCACCTGCAGGACCTCTTTGGTGGGGGACGTAACAACTACAAATAGAGGTATAGGAAAGCCTTCTAGCATGGAAATCTCCTTTAACGTTGACTCACCGAGAAGGAACTCTAAGGGCTTTAGATGGATTTAACGTTGACTCACACAGAGGAACTTGAGGGGTTTTGACCCATTCTGAACGGGAACCCATTTTGGTGTTGGCATCATGTCATGCTTTAGCTGTTGAAAAATAGCAGATCTACAAGCTCATAGCGCGCCACCGAGTGGCGCGCTACGAGTTTGTAGATCTGCTATTTTGGAAAAATCGAAGAACGACTGACATTTTTTAGAATCTGATCTCAGGTCAGAATGGGTTCATCAGACCAGTGTGTGTCCAGTGGAAACCTCGTATGAATCTGATCTCAGGTCAGAATGGGTTAAGTGGGCTTTAAACGTTGACTCACGGAAAGGAACTTGAAGCCCAGGGTGGAGACGACACCGGCCACCAGTCCGATCAGCATGGCTCCAAAGGGACCGATGTCCATGTCGGCACAGGTTCCCACGGCCACGCCTCCAGCCAGGGTGGCGTTCTGGATGTGCACCTATATATACAGGGTGCATACACACACAAAACAAACAAAAGAAGAAAGACTCCATCATGGCACCGTATAGCACTTGTCTGAACCCCTTAGATAGCACTTCATGTAGACTTAGATATAGCATTTTATACAGAGGGGGGAGGGGTGTCAGCTATAGGTCAGGAGGTAACAGGGGGTGTGTCTATAGGTCAGGAGGTAACAGGGGGTGTGTCTATAGGTCAGGAGGTAACAGGGGGTGTGTCTATAGGTCAGGAGGTAACAGGGGGTGTGTCAGCTATAGGTCAGGAGGTAACAGGGGGTGTGTCAGCTATAGGTCAGGAGGTAACAGGGGGTGTGTCTATAGGTCAGGATGTAACAGGGGGTGTGTCTATAGGTCAGGAGGTAACAGGGGGTGTGTCTATAGGTCAGGAGGTAACAGGGGGTGTGTCAGCTATAGGTCAGGAGGTAACAGGGGGTGTGTCAGCTATAGGTCAGGAGGTAACAGGGGGGTGTGTCTATAGGTCAGGAGGTAACAGGGGGGTGTGTCTATAGGTCAGGAGGTAACAGGGGGTGTGTCTATAGGTCAGGAGGTAACAGGGGGTGTGTCTATAGGTCAGGAGGTAACAGGGGGTGTGTCTATAGGTCAGGAGGTAACAGGGGGTGTGTCTATAGGTCAGGAGGTAACAGGGGGTGTGTCTATAGGTCAGGAGGTAACAGGGGGTGTGTCTATAGGTCAGGAGGTAACAGGGGGTGTGTCTATAGGTCAGGAGGTAACAGGGGGTGTGTCAGCTATAGGTCAGGAGGTAACAGGGGGTGTGTCTATAGGTCAGGAGGTAACAGGGGGTGTGTCAGCTATAGGTCAGGAGGTAACAGGGGGTGTGTCAGCTATAGGTCAGGAGGTAACAGGGGGTGTGTCTATAGGTCAGGAGGTAACAGGGGGTGTGTCTATAGGTCAGGAGGTAACAGGGGGTGTGTCTATAGGTCAGGAGGTAACAGGGGGTGTGTCTATAGGTCAGGAGGTAACAGGGGGTGTGTCAGCTATAGGTCTGGAGGTAACAGGGGGTGTGTCTATAGGTCAGGAGATAACAGGGGGTGTGTCTATAGGTCAGGAGGTAACAGGGGGTGTGTCTATAGGTCAGGACGTAAGAGGGGGTGTGTCTATAGGTCAGGAGGTAACAGGGGGTGTGTCTATAGGTCAGGAGGTAACAGGGGGTGTGTCAGCTATAGGTCAGGAGGTAACAGGGGGTGTGTCTATAGGTCAGGAGGTAACAGGGGGTGTGTCTATAGGTCAGGAGGTAACAGGGGGGTGTGTCTATAGGTCAGGAGGTAACAGGGGGTGTGTCTATAGGTCAGGAGGTAACAGGGGGTGTGTCTATAGGTCAGGAGGTAACGGGGTGCGTCAGCTAGGTCAGCAGGTGGTTCCCAAAGTGGGGTCCGGGGACCCCCAGGGGTACCTGAGGGAGTTCCAGGGGGTCCCCATGCAGCTAAATGACAGTTTGGAACCAAATGGACCCTTTTTGGTGTGTAACTCTGAGAGAGCACAAATGCACTCTCAGAGTTACATTAGCGTTGATTTTACAATATAAATCGGGGGTCCCGGAGATAGAAATGACATTCAATGGGGATCCGTATAGACTATAATTCATCTCAAACTGGGGCTCCTTGAAATTAAACGGGGAGAGTATCCCTGCTATAGAGCCGTCAAAATCTTCTCTTATGGGGTTTCTTTGCATATATATATATTATATAAAAAAAATATTTTTTTTAAATGGGGGTCCGCGGGCTCATCAGTGTCAAGGTGGGGGTCCTTGACATGAAAAAGCTTGGGAACCACTAGCCACGGAAACCCAGACGTTTTTTATTATTTCCAGGGAGGAAAAAAAAGTCTGGGTCTGAGTCCACTGACTCCACTTCAATATGGCATAAAGTAGCGCACACATTGCTCACTCTCTGCTGATTTCTGATCGTCTGCGCCTTTGTAAAATTGACATACACACACACACACACACACACACACACACACACACTCATCTCTCTCTCTCTTTCGCTCTAAGTAATTAGTCTCATGTCGCGCAGCTGCGCATAGTTTCTCCCGGTGGAACCTCATGCCGGGAGCTATGCCTATACGCCATAAAAAAGAATAGGTGCAGTTCCAGGCTATATAGGGAACCACTGGCTATAATACCGTACCATGTCTAGTTTCCCCTTGTGCTCCACCAGGCTGGAGATGGCGTAGGCCGAGAGGACGCACGCCGACAGGGAGAAGTAGGTGTTGATGACGGCCGTGAGCTGCGCGGCGCCGGGGTCAGCGATGGCAGAGTTGAAGCTGGGCCAGAACATCCACAGGAACACCGTGCCTGTTTACAGTGCAGAGAGTGTTAGCCCATTCTGACCTGAGATCAGATTCATACGAGGTTTCCACTGGACACACGCTGGTCTGATTAACCCATTTTGACCTGAGATCAGATTCTAAAAATGTCAGTCGTTCTTCGATTTTTCAAAAATAGCAGACCTACAAGCTCGTAGCGCGCCACTCGGTGGCGCGCTATGAGCTTGTAGATCTGCTATTTTTCAATAGCTAAAGCATGACATGATGCTAACACCAAAATGGGTTCCCGTTCAGAATGTGTTAGAGAGAGAGGCAAGGGGGCTGAAATCCCGCAAGAGGGTTCACTTTTGGACGGAGATATAGTTGATCTATACAAGCGTTGGGAGCTTGTAGATCAGATGTTTTTCGTCCAAGCTGTCTTGTAAGTATAGAGCGCCGCAGTCCCTCCCCCTTTCAGAAAAACGAGTGGCCCAGGAAATGAAAACCCAATGCATTCTCCCATCGGCACTTCTAATATAATTTATTTAAAGACGGTTACACCGCGGACAAAGCCAACTCGGATCGTGACAAATCATGACAATGAACACAATGTTTTGGGGGCCGATCAAATCATTAGAAAGAAGAAAAGAAAGTCAGGAGACAACACTATTTGTTTTGTTTTTTGTCTTATAAATGATTTGATCGGCCCAAAACATTGTGTTCATTGTCATGATTTGTCACGATCCGAGTTGGCTTTGTCCGCGGCGTATTACCGTCTTTAAATAAATTAAATAAGAAGTGCCGATGGGAGAAATGCATTGGGGTTTCATTTCCTGGGCCACTCGTTTTTCTGAAAGGGGGAGGGACTGCGGCGCTCTATAGCTAGAGAGTGCTAGGAGCGCAAACCCCAGCACTCTTTAGCTATACCGGAGATGCGGTGTATAACGACATGGATTTCTAAACAAATTTTGTTCAATGCAAAATGCCGCGTTCAAGTTTTCAGGAGGCTTCGGGAAAAAAAGAGCTATAGCAATTAAGCCCCTCCCCAAACTGCTATGGTCCAATCACAGCTTAAATGGGTTTTAGACAAACCTCTGCACCAATCGTTTTCCCTATTATGATAAAACTTTGTTTAAAAAAAAAAGAAATGTCACGCACATATTTTTCCAGTGCAGGCCTTGTTGACGGATTTGGAAGAGATGATGATGATGATGAAGGTCTGGTTCCAAAAATGAACCAGTATTTACTGTGTTTAGAATCCATGACATTTTGGAATGAATGAGCCCGGCTGGAAAGTGTCCAAGTGGGAGTTGTCTAAGTGGGAGGGAGGCAGGGTTTAGCTAAAGGTGGATTATCCTGAATGTTCCCTTATTATACGGCATGGCATGGAAAGGGGAGAAGGGCCGTTTGCATTTCTTTCACCATGTAGTAAACGCTGCATTCGTGGTCTGGAGAGGGCAGTTGTTTTACAGACGGGTAAATAAATGGTCAGGGGCTGAAGAAGCCCCCCCTTTGATGTCTATGTGCGCACGTCCCTGCACAGCGGCGTCACGAAGAAACACGTTTGTATTCAAGTCAATAAAGTGTCTTCGTCAACATATATTGTTCTTTTCTCAATAGAGGACGTATTTCACATTTAATTTACCACTCAAATGAGTTATACCCATGATGTTAACGGAGCAGAGGGGAGAGACGGCAGACAGAGAACCTGACGCTTTTTTAAGGGACGTCACTGCCTTTATACGAGGCTATACGAGTGCCGAACATCCCGATCCCGATTTACTTCATCATTCGTGTCTATATTTTGAACATGTGCACGGGGCTTGCAATATATGTTCTACCTACCGCGGAGCTCCAACGGTGTGTTTTATACTGCTGTCAACTTGTTGTATAATTAACTTGGCTGAATGGTTGCATCATGGGGAAAATAACACAGCTAAATGGAGGAGTGACATCCTGACATCATGTTCAACTACCCAGTGAATTCTCCAGATGAGTATTAATAATAGTCTTGCAAGATGCTGTTTAGATCATTTTTAACAAACACATAGTAAAAAATCACACCTGTGTAAACCGAGTGGTGCAACTCCCCTCTCTCCCCCCTCCTCTCTCTCTCTCTCTCTCTCTCTCTCTCTCTCTCTCTCTCTCTCTCTCTCTCTGCTCCGTCAGATTAGCTTTATTATGGATATCAATCTGCGTCGCTGAGAACTATTTTTTCATTATTATTTTGGCTCGGCCATTCCATTTGCGTCCAGCAGGTGGCAGCCATGTCACATACTTCTCTCGTTCCAATTTTACGCATGCGCACACCACTCGTGCTCACACAGGTACACGGACATTGCTGGATGTAGGAGTGGTTGCAAAGCAAAATAGGGCCCTATGACTAAATCTAAAATCAAATTTTGCTGCCGAAAACAACACTGGACACCCTGCCGTCTGCAAATACTGCATTTGCTCAACTCTGAGAGTGTTCAACATGGAACCAAATGGACCTTAATTTAGAGCCTTTTCAAAAAAAAAAAATACAAGTTCATATGAGCTTGTAGATCTTCTATTTTTTTCAATAGCTAAAGTATAACATAATGCTTTTAAAACACCAAAAGGGGTTCCCGCAGTATACTCTTACCGATCATGGCGAACAGGTCGGAGTGGTAGACGGAGCCGTCGTTCTCGTGTCCGTTCCTCAGCGCCGGGCGGTAGAGCACGCGCGCCACCGCCAGGCCGAAGTACGCCCCGAAGGCGTGGATGATCATGGACGCTCCCACGTCATTGGCCTAGCAGTCAGAGACACACAGGGGGACGACAACAAGTGTCCATTTAAATTAAATGTAATGTGTGGACACAGTGCCCCCTAGGGGTAAAGCTGTGTCAGCAGAACCAGCAGTGGTGGAACCATGGGGGGCAGTCAGACAGATATTTTGTGAAGCCCCTAAGGAAACCGGGACATCCTGAAAGTTCATATAATGGGCTGTTGTGGCGCTGTCATTGGGCCCAAAAAAAACCCCATATCCCCATAGAGGTCCATGCATTTTGGCCCAACTTCACCTAGACTGTATTACCTTAATAAACATGGTCATGAATACTTTCTGCTTAAAGTCTCATTTCTCATGTCATATTCTTTTTGGAAAATGATGGTCCCATTTATTAAAAGAAATTCCATAAAGTCGCGTATGTTCTGAGGGGCGTGGCTATACCGTTACAGTCTATGAACGGGAGCCACCCCCCGTTCGAGTCAAAATAAAAACCAACTAAGAAGAAGGGGGGGGGGGGGGGGAGTCCCGCCTCGTTAATTGTCTGGGCCAGCCAATGGGCCTGCAGCTGGGCCAAAACGGATCTAGAAAGATGGCGATTTACAATACAAGGACTGACTGGCTTCATTTTACGTCCATATCTAGAGACCCGGCGAACGCTTTGTCCATATTTTTTTTACAGTCTATGGGTGGAACCAAAGTCAGTAAGTACACGTTGGGGCGGACCGTACCATGTATAGTTTCCCCACATCCACATCCATTTAGTCCTGAGGACGATTCTACAAAATGTCTTCGAAATCCTTGACCGTTTTCTGAAAAACCCCATGTTTCTATGTGTCAGTGGTGCTCAAACATTTTCATGTGAAGAACCCCCAGATATACTATGTAATTGGCCGCCGACCCCCGTCTGAAAATATGTTGTTCCAGGGACCCCCCCCCCCCCCAGAAGCAAAGATATGAGTTAAAAAAATGTTATTATTCAAAGATTTGTGGCGCATTTCCACGATTTTTCAAAAATAGCAGACCGTATAGCGCGGCACTCGCGAGCTTGTAGATCTGCTATTTCTCAATAGCTAAAGTGTAACATAATGCTTTAAAACACCAAAAGGGGTTTTAAAGGAGCATTCAGTCATTTGGGTGATTTGGAAGAAAAAAAACGGTCCGCCCCGGGTAACAAGATGTGCACACACACACGCTCTACAGGGGGGGGGTGGGGGGGGGGGGGGGACACACGCAACAGGTCATCAGATCATCATGTCAGGTGTAAAGGAGCAACTTGGACACTCAGGCATGAAGGAAGCATGAGTTCAAGTCCGTTGCTCTCCCCTTGTCCCTCATATATGGGGACTAGGTTGGTGGAGGGTGTGTAGAGCCCAGGATCACATTAGATGATTGACACAGGGGTGAAAAATCGTGGGATAAAAAAATATATATATCTCTGGTGATGTTTAATTAAGTCTCCCCCCCCCCCCCCCCCCCCAATACAAACTGACTGCAAAAATAACCATAACAAAAACTGCTTCTGACCGAAAGGTTCTGAATCCAACTGGCAACTGCTTCTGCAGGCGTTAATGTTCCGTCTGATAAGCTTTATTATATAATGATATCAAACCGGACCACTGATTTTATTTTTTATTTATTTTTGGCTTGGCCTTTAATTGCTTCTTTAGCGATCCTATAGACCGGATTCCACCAACCGCTGCCTGCCGACGGTTCACCTCCCATTTTCCAGCCATTCAGTTAAACAAATAAATAAATCTCGGTTCGTCCCATTCAGGTCGCGCTCCGCAATCCTCGTCTTTTGCATTGACTTTGTATGTAATCGCGCCGCTCTATAACCAAGTCTGAACGCACCCTTTAAAACATTCCATAGGTGACTAAAATGTGACTAAAACTAGGCCTAAATGAAAACTATTCAAAAGACCTATGACTTAAAGGTTTTATGACATTCATTTTCATTTATTTTTTATTTTGTTTTTTGTTTTAGGTTTTATGACCTCAATTACACCCAAAAAACCTGAACTTTGAACATTCAGTGGATTTTCTGTGGTCTGAAGTTTTCTTTGGGGTTTGGAAGCCTTTTGAGCTACAATGAAAACAGGCAACACAGTGAAAACAGTGACATCTGCTGGCAAATCCCATTGACATATATGGGATTTGCAGACTCTTACGTCACAAACTGCCGGCAAATCAGAGCAGTTTGAGCCAGAAAACCCAGATCACAGAAAATCTACTGAATGTTAAAAGTTCATGTTTTTTGGGTGCAATTGAGATTTGAAAACCTAAAAAAAAACTTTTTTTTGCTGTCAAAAACCACACTATAGGGATCATGGGATATATATAGGTGGGGGGGGGGGACTCACGCCGAGGACTTCGACCACCAGATGCTCGTTGATGGAGAAGATGGAGATCTCCAACACCGTCATGATGAGCAGCTGGACGGGGCTGGTCTTCCCCAGGACCGCCCCGAAGGAGATGAGCACCGTGGCCGTGCTGAAGTCCGCGTTGATCATCCTGGAATTAATGACAAGAATTCAACCATCTGTCTGTCAGCCATCTTTTCTTTTCCGAGTGCATGGTGCAACCACTCCAAGGAACGGCAATGTTCCGTGTTCACCCGCCTATGTGTTGGTTCACCCACCCACACCCATGCACCTATGTGACTATGAGCACCGTTAGTACACTATTAGTACCAGTAGGGGGCGCTGTTGCCAGAAACAGAGAGTGAGATAGTGCGCTGCACTGTTGCCTGCTAATGAGAGAGAGGGAGAGAGAGAGAGAGAGAGAGAGAGAGAGAGAGAGAGAGAGAGAGAGGAGGGGGGGGGGGGAGTTGCACCACTCAGTTCTCACAGGTGTGATTTTTATTAGATTTTTAAGATGAAAGGGATAGGTACAGACATACAAAAAATGCAAAAAATAAAACATAATTTACATTATGCATAATTTGCACCATTGACAAAAAATGGAAAAATATCGTATCAATGAATTATAATGATAACAACAATTAAATACAACATAAAACTAGATTAAAATCAGTTGTAAATATGAAATAATAAAGAAGAATTCCTCCCGACCCTCCCCGTCATAGGCCTGAAAAGAAAATGAAATTGGCAAAGATTTCGACAAACTCATGACAAATAAAAAGGGGGTTATACAGATGTAATTAGTTTAATGTCATGCTAGTATAGTGTAGAGGTCCTAACTTGTTTGTCAGCCTTCTGATTGGTCCCTGACTGGCTAACCAGCAGGCTCTTTATGCCTTGTTCTGCCTTGTTTATGTTGCTAAAAGATCATGAAAAAACTAAAAAACAAACATGCCCAGTCACCATGCTGCACCTGTGATGTTCCCTTTTACTGACACCAAGTTTACAATAAGAATTTAATGCACATAATACGAAGCAACTGACCTTATTTCAATGGTAGCGGATGGAGAGAAAGGATTTTTTTCCAACCACTTTTAAATGGGGGTCTTGACCACAGCGCCTCTATTCCAAAGCCCTGTTATATACATTTTGAAACTATTCTCAGCAATGATTTTAGTAATATTTTTTTGGGGGGTGGGTAGACCTTAGCATTTAATGCAGACTTATAGCATGCTATGTAGACAGCACTAGAAGAGCATGCCATGTAGACATATAGCACTTTAAAGTATATAATTAAGCATAGTTTCATTACATAGATATTTCACTGTTACGTTCTTAGCTTATACGCATGTTTTCATGATAACTACTTTCTATGTACTTTTAATGCGATGTATTTTTGCCATGCTTTTTGTTCTTGCTTAAACAGTTTAAGGGCCCATGACGTAGATGTCCGTCATGGTACTTATAGTACGGTCATGTGCCCGAGACGGAGATTGATTAATTAGTGATATCAAAACTGGTCGCATCGCTCAACAGCCTAAAAGCGCTTGTTGCGCAACGGTGACACGTCATCTAAACTGTGGTCGACGACAACGAAAATCTTAAAACTTTAATAACTCGATGTTAATAACGTTAATAACTAAGATCTAGCTGTCCAGTCGCTATAGTCTCGTTAGATTACCTCCCGTTGGGGATAGTGTTGTGGCTATATTGTTAGCTGCTTACACAGAAATTCACAACAACATCCTATCCGTCGGTAAAAGTGCTGGGCACATCTTATTAACCCATTCTGACCTGAGATCAGATTCTAACGCACAGAAGAATGGTGGTTCTTTAACGCATTTTGACCCGAGATCAGATTAAAAAAATGCCTTAAATCCTGACAGTTTACAGAAATAGCAGACCTACAAGCTTCCTAGCGCGCGCTATGAGCTTGTAGATCTGCTATTTTTCAATAGCTAAAGCATAACGTAATGCTAACACCAAAATGGTGTTAATGAATGGGTTAATGGATTAAATAACCCCGGGCCCTTGTAAATCGCTCTGCGTGTGTGCGTGCGTGAGCGTGTAAATATCATTCTGTACATTGCTAATCTTCTAAACATGTATTACATTGCTGTGGCATACATAGCTAATTCGCTATCAATCAAGGCCGGGATAAATTCACAGGGTAGGCTTTATAGGGGCTGCAGCCCAGGGCACCAAACTCAAGGGGGCGCCAAACGCCTGCCCAAAATAAAACAATATACAGAAAGGCAGTGGTGTAAAGTAACTAAGTACATTTACTTAAGTACTGTCAATTTTGAGGTATTTTACAAAAAAAAATCACACCCGTGTGAAGTGAGGGGCGCTAACATATTAAAGTCTAACTCATGTTGATTAGGTGTGTTAGCGATGTAAAACAAACGGTGTCAAAACAAACATTGCATGCTCTTTAGACCTTCATTGTCAATGGTGTTTTCAAAACTAAAAACAAACATTAAACCTGCATAGGAGGAAATAGCAGAGAGCTTATATATATATATATATATATATATATATATATATATATATATATATATATATATAGAGAGAGAGAGAGAGAGAGAGAGAGAGAGAGAGAGAGAGAGAGAGATTTTTTTAAATACATTTGAACACTTGAAATGAGACATTCTGCATGATGAGACTACTTTTGCCAATACTTTGTACTTTTACTATAGCCTAAAATGTCTTAATGAATAACTTAAGTAACAGATGTGAACACTTGTTCCACCACTGCAAAAAAAAGGCTGTACATTCGCAACTAACATTGTGCTGAAATGTATACTGTATTGGGGCGGCAGGCACGTGCACATCAAAGGGGGCAAAGTTCAGGCCCTGCCTTTTAAGTTTGAAGCCATCTGAAAAATATATAATAAAAAAAAACTGCCCTCTCCATGCAGACCATGAAGGCAGCATGGTGAAAGACATTTTCCACGCAATAAACCCAAAGGCAGCATTCAGGAGAATTGCCCTTTTCTCTCCTGAACTTGAACGCAGCATTTTGGCGTTGAAATAATTTTGTCCTGTAGAAATCCATGTTGTACGCCTCCCATCTACAGTATAGCTAAAGAGTCACGCCCCGATAATAATAATGATAATAGCTGATCTACAAGCTCTCGCCGTATGGATACGGTATTATTTTTGTTTTCAACCAAAAGTGCCCTTTTAGGGAATGTCAGCCTCTAACATTCTCAGCTCAGGCATTCCGGTAATGTCAAGAAAGCTCTTAATGTTTCCAAAAACCCTTACTTGTTGGGGGAAATAAATGCCCTGTATAATGACTAAATTGGGAAGAGAAAAAAAGTATACAACCAATGTACGTATAGGACTGAGGCCCATTCAAAAACAAAATGTCTTCTAAACAGTCAGTGGCGCTCAACCTTTTTCATGTCAAGGACCCCCAGAATTATCAGTATTTGGCCACGGACCCCCCCCCCCCATCTGAAAATATGTTGTTCCAACTTCCAGGGACGCACCCAGAAGCAAAGATATGAGTTAAAAACGTTCACTCTGGAAGAATATATTCAAAGGTTTGCACCACATTGTCACGATTAAAACAATATGATCCACAAGCTTGTAGATCTGCAATTTTTCAATAGATAAAGTATTTAACATTATGCTGAAAACACCAAAAGGGGTTCCCCCTGAATGTCCTGAATGGGTATAAATAATGTGATGAAAAATGGTGCATTTATACAGCGCCTTTATCCAAGGCGCTTTACATAGATTGTGCATTGCATTCACCCATTCACACACACACTCACACTTATACACCGATGCCGGCGGAAAACCATGCAAGGCACCAACCAGCACATCAGGAGCAATTAGGGGTTCAGAGTCTTGCTCAAGGACACTTCGACACTAACTCTGCATGGGGGAGGAGCCCGGGTTCGAACTGGCAACCTTGCGGTTTACCATCCAGGCACTGAGCCACTGCCACCTCCTAGAGGAAAAGGAAGAGATATATTGTGGCGCGTCCTGTGTCTGTGTGTGTGTGTGTGTGTGTGTGCTTACTTGAGGATGTTGACCTTGATCTTGCCGTCGTCCAGGTGCCAGATGCCCTGCATGAAGAGGCCCCACTGCAGGCCGAAGGCGGCCAGCAGCAGGTTGAGCCCCACGCTGCTGAAGCCGTATCTCTTCAGGAAGGTCATGAGGAAGCCGAAGCCGATGAAGATCATCACGTGCACGTCCTGGAACACTGCGATTGGATGGATGGGGACACGGCAAAGGTAGAGAGAGTCAAGGCCTATTCATAGTCTGGATTTTCGGTGATGAGGTGACCACCGCTCCGTTGGTGAGCTGACCACCGGAGCTAAAATAACATTGAGCGGTGGTGAGTAAAAACAGAGACAAGGGCTGGAGCGGTGGCGGTGGTTTGCTCTTCACCGCGGCTCGTGACGTCATGTTGTAGTTCGGTGGTCACCTCACCACCGAAAATCCAGACTATGTATGAGCCTTCAGTCCTGTAGTTAGTAGACTGGAACTCACAGCTCCCGGGAGAAACTAGGCACAGCTGCTGGACATGAGGCTAATTAATTAGAGCGACAGAGAGTGTTAGCTATAGGTTGGGACATTGACATGATAGTTCAGTTGGTGATAAAAAAGCATGACATTTTGGCACAGATTACCTTCATATGACCCTAATTGATAATCAACCTCGGGCCACGCAGAATTAAAAAAAAAAAATGTCAAGATGGCCGCCAGTTTGCAATTGGACCTATATACGTTTTGGACTATATCACTTTGCTAGGGCTGTACATCTTTGATGTCACCATTATTTTTTGATATAAGAGAATATGTTCTGGAGGTATTTCTATACCAAGTAAGATCAAAATAACTTTAGGTTTCAATATGGTGGCGTGTTGTCCCAATATGGCTGCCAATAAACTGTATAACTGTACATCTGCTCATGGTTAATGCACAGATCACCTTTATGACACGTTATTTCATAATCAACCTTGGGCCACATATAATTCCTAAATTTGTCAACATCGCCGCCAGTTTTCAAAATGGCTGCAACTGGACCTACACGTACGTTTTAGACTTTGCTGAGGCTGAATCTTTGATTTCCCCCTATTTTTGATATAAGAGAATATGCCCTGGAGGTATTTCTACCAAGTATAAAACATAACATTAAGTTTCAATATTATGGTGGCATGTTTTCCAATATGGCCGCTGATAAATTACATAACTGTACATCTGCTCATGGACATGGTTAATCCACAGTTGGTGATACAAGCATGGCATTTGGCACAGATCACCTTTATACCACCCTAATTGGAAATCAACCTCAGGCCACACATAATTCCTAAATCTTTCAAGATGGCCGCCAGTTTTCACCAGTTGTAATGGCTTCAACTGTGCCTATGTTTTGGACAATATCCTTTTGCTGGGGCTGTATTTTTTATTTCCCCCTCATTTTGATATAAGAGAACATGTTCTGGAGGTATTTCTAACAAGTAAGATAACCTGTACACCTTCCGAAAGACTAAAGCCCTGTATTCCTTGGCTCGGCTCTCTCGTGCTGGCACATCCTGTCAATTCAGGTGCGGCTGTTTTAACTTTATGTTGGGGCAAGCTAAACAGCATTTAGGAAACCTTATAGAAAATGTATTAGCATTGAACCCCATGCTGAGTATCACAGCACAGCTATAGTGTCAACCAGTGTGCCCTGGTACTGCAATAACACAATAAAAACTTGTCAATTGGGCTTTTGGGATTTTGTAAACCTGTCAGCCATCTTCACAAATTGAGGTATTCTGCATGGCATGAGGTTGATTACCAATCAGGTGATCTGTGCCGTATTTCATGCTTGTATCACCAACTGTGTATTATCCATGAGCAGACGTACATTCATGCAATTTATCGGCAGCCATATTGAAAAACATGCCACCATATTGGAACCTAATGTTATTTCTGATCTTACATCGTAGAAATACCTCCAGAACATATTCTCTAATATCAAAATGAGCAGGAAATAATAGAAAATTAAAGTCTCAGCAAAAGGATATAGTCCAAAACGTAGGCCCAGTTGAAGCCATTTCAACTGGCGAAACCTGGCGGCCATCTTGAAAAAATGAGGAATTAGACGTACATTTATACAGTTTATTGGCAGCCATATTGGAAAACATGCCGCCATATTGGAACCTAACTTTTTATATCGTACTTGGTAGAAATACCTCCAGAACATATTCTCTTACATCAAAATGAGTGGAAATAAAAATATTTACAGCCCCAGCAAAGTGATATAGTCCAAAATGTATGTCCAGTTGCAGCCATTTTTGAAACTCGCGGGCCACCTTGAAAACTTGTGTATGTGTGTGTGTGTGTGTCTCCAGTTACAGAAACACTGTCACATATTCTTAATAGCTGCTATGTATATAAGGGAATGTACATTGCTAGGCACGACAGAATTGTTGACCTATTAGCTAAGGACATAAGTTCATATCTTTCATCATCATGCCAAAATGTATAAGCACTCACGTGTTTCAACTGCCATGTCCATGCACAATAATGAAAATGATGCTTTTTCAGATGTTTTTCAGGACAGTAGAGAAGTGACCATTTTGGAAGTGGCATGTACATTTGACCACAGTCTGGAAAAGGCATCTTACCAAGGTGATTAAGTACCAGCGTCTTAAGGATGCTATTATACAGCTTGGCTACAGATGTAAACTACTTGTGTTCATATTTGGAATATATATAAGGAGTCCCCAAAGCAGCTATACGTCCAAAACCCAAATATGTACGAGCTGCGTTCGCTTCCCGCGTTTGCGCGTCTTACTGGTAGCATTATGGCCAATCAAAAATAGACAATCTACAAGCTCACAACGACGCATCATGTCGCAACCTGTTGTGTTGATGTTCGGCATAGAGAGGGTTAAAAAGGAGAGGGCCAAGTACGTGCACCCCATGCAGTGGTGGAAAGTAACTAAGTACATTTACTTAAGTACTGTACTTAATTACCCTTTTGTATTCACTACAATTATTTGAAAACTTTATAGTTACTAGAGACTTTGGATATTTTTACTTTGATTGGAAAACATATACGTTAACCACTTCGACCCATTTCGGGCCATTTGAAAAGAGTACATTTTCAAGCTCACGATGCGTCGCGAACCGCGAGGCGACGCCTGGTGAGCTTGAAGATCGGCTATCTTCAAATGATTTTGGACACATTTTGAACTTTGGACATTCTGCAATATGATATACTTTAGAACTTGATATACTTAGAATACATCTTGACGCTGATACTTTTGTACTTGAGAAGCATACATTTTGAAAACGAGACTTCTACTTGTAACGGACTACATCTAAACGGTATTTATACTTTCACTTAAGTACAACAACATTTGAGTACTTTTTTCCACCACTGCCCATGCAGTCAATGAAGTTACACATACATTATATATATATATTTTTTTTTTTAACTAACTAGTTAATTGATGGCAAAGAACAGACACTTAAAATGGGAGACCGCTTTGCTTAACACGATTAAACCATGTCGTATGTGCGATCATGTAATGCGGTGTTTCCGCATTGGGGTTTGCTGTCCCTGTAAAAAAACGGACAACATTCCTGTAAACGCTTGTCTCCTTTTGGTGTTGTTCCAGGGACCTTCCAGAAGCAAAGATTTGAGTTAAAAACGTTTGCTCTGAAAGAAATACACATTCAAAGATTTGAGGCACATTTTCACGGGTTTTCAAAAATAGCAGCCCTATACAAGCTCATAGCGCGGCACCGAATGCCGAATGAGCTTGTAGATCTGCTATTTTTCAATAGCTAAAGCATAACATGATGCTTAAAACACCAAAAGGTGTCCCCGCCCCAAAACGGCTTAACCCATTTAAGGCCTGACGTCAAAATTTAAAAGAAATCTTCTAAATTCTTACAGTTTTCTGACATGTTTCTGTATTAGCGGTACTCAATTTGTCAAAAATAGCAGACCTACAAGCTCGTAGAGCGCCACTCGGTGGGGCGCTATGAGCTTGTATGAGTGCAGGATGAGCCCGGTGTTTGTGGATTCACATGTCTGCGGTCTCCGTTAGCCCATTTAGACCTGAGGCCGAATAGAAACAAAAGTCTTCTAAATCCTAAAAGTTTCCTGAAAAACCTCATTTCTATGTCCGTGGTGCCCTAATTTCATGTCAAGGACCCCACAGATGATATTTAATCGGCCGCCGACCCCCATCTGAAAATATGTTGTTCCAGGGACCTCCCCATGCAGAAGCAAAGATCTGAGTTAAAAACGTTCAATGTGAAAGCATTTGATTCAAAGATTTGCGCCACATTTGCGTTCACGGGGGTTTTTCTAAAATAGCAGATCTACAAGCTCGTATAGCGCGTCACCGAGTGCCGCGCTACGAGCTCGTATAGGTCTGCTATTCTTCAATAGCCGTAACGTTTAAAATAATCGTTAAAAGTGGTTATATAAAGGCTAAAGCGTGATCTACACGTGATCTACTGACTCACATCAAAGCCCTGTATACTTATTATCTACACTGTAGATTCTACAGCATCCCCATTCTAGCCGATCCACAAGCTCACATGGCGTTGCCACGCGTCCGCCTTGTAGGCTTGTAGATCGGTTGTTTACGGCGGAGAGATTTGTTAAGAGGGGGGAGGGGAGGGGAGGGCAGACCTCCCTCCCCCTGGGGGCGGACACAGATCAACAAAGTATTTAAGTGGCTAATAAATCTAAGCTTATTAGATTCCAGCTCAGTATATATATAGAGGACATGTTTGTAACACATTCTTTACCATTTAGTTTCGGTCGTAATTCAGACAAGCAGCATGAGCTCGTTTCTTGTCACTCCATTCAGGCAAAGCTTCTTTAGACCTTTTTGGGGGCGGGCACCCCTTTTGGTGTTTTAAAGCATTATGTTATACTTTAGCTATTGACAAAATAGCAGATCTACAGGCTCATATAGCGCGGCACATGAGTACTGCGCTAGGAACTTGTAGGTCTGCTATTTATTTATTTTTATCGTGAAAATGTGCCTCAGATCTTTGAATATATATTATTACAGAGTGAACATTTTAACTCAAATCTTTGCTTCTGGGGGGCGGAAGGGGGGGGGGGGGGGGGGTGTCCCTGGAACAACATATTTTCAGATGGGGCGGCGGAGGCATGTTACATAATCATTTTTGGGGTCCTTGACATGAAATATTGAGCACCACTGATACAGAAACATGAGGTATTTCAGAAAACTGTCAGGATTTTGAAGACATTTTTAAAATGCAGATGTTTATATAGGCATCCATGCACGTTCAAGGGACTATACTCGGCGCCTTTTGCAACCAGATCTTACTTTAGTTATGTTTGGGAGACAAGAAAAACTGGGGGTTTTTTTATGTGGGTAATACACACTGGGCTATATATCTTGTGCAACCCCTTAACCCTTATCCCTAAACTATAATTTGCCATTTGAAAATAGTTCGAATAGCTTTAATCTACAAACTCACAATGTCTCGATGTAGATCGGCTGGTTGAACTAGTTTAAAATGTTTTGCACAATAGTATATAAAAAAAGGCAAATACATTTAGGGATAAGGGATATAAGGGTGGCGCAAGATGGAGCCCACTATCTCAGTAAAACAGCCCCCCCCCCCCCTCTCCACAAGGAGGGGCAGTGCACCAAAGCATTATGGTCACACTAGGGTTCAAATTTCTGTTTTATCTCTACCACAAATACTATTAACATTGAGTGACTGCAGCTTCTTCCAGCGGTGAAATGTCCCTTTAAAACCCATTTTGGTGCAGGCGGGAACCCCTTTTGGTGTTTTAAGCATAATTGTTATATTTTAGCTATTGAAAAATAGCAGACCCTATACAAGTTCATAGCGCGGCACCGAGTGCCGCGATATGAACTTGTATAGTTCTGCTATTTTTGAAAGATCGTGAACATGTGGCACAAATCTTTGAATGTATATTCTTTCAGAGCGTTTTTAACTCAAATCTTTGCTTCTTCATATTTTCAGATGGGGGTCGGTGGCCTATTACATACATTTCTGGGGGTCCTTGACATGAAAATGTTTGAGAACGACTGACATAGAAACATGAGTTTTTCAGATTTAGAAGACATTTTTTTTAATTCGATGTCCGGCCTAAATGCATGGGTCAAGCAAGGCCTGAGGCCCCGGTAAATCAGTGGTTCCCACACTTTCAAGATTCTTCAAAAAATTTAAAAAATAGTAGATGTACAAGCTCATAGCGTGGCACTCGGTTCCGCGCTATGAGCTTGTATATCTGCTATTTGTCAACAGCTAAAGTAGAACATAATGCTTAATAACACAGGGGTTCCCGTCACGAATGGGTTAAATGACACTTTCCCGGTTGTAACGGCTTAATGAACTTTTGGCTGTGTCTGCAGGGAGAGTTGTTGAGGACTAGGCGCACGTGCATACACACAAACACATGCATGCACACGCCTGCGCACACACACACACACACACACACACACACACACACAATGATTGCAGACATGATTAATTTGCATTATCGTCCTCGACAAAGAACCAAACATTGACAGGAAGGAAGTGCGTCTCCCCTCATCATCCCCATGAAGGACAATATAGTCGTCTGCTAAACACATCAAGGTGTCAGAACGGAAGACAACGCCCCCCCCCCCCCCCCCCCCTGGAGGTGGAAGGTGGTCGTGCGACACGCACGTCGCACAGCGGAAACAGAGGCTATATTGGCACGTGACATCGTTCTATACCCGGAAAAGTTACGCGGGAACGCCTATGCTGAGTGAAACTAATACTTCTTGGCCTGGCCTGTGGGCCGTGGCTCAGCGGTCCAGGCACCCTGGCTGGTCGTGTGTGCGCCGCGGGCTCGACTAACGATCCCGACGGCCCTCACTGCATGTCTCCCCCCCACCCCACCCCACCCCCCCCCATCTCTCTCCCCATTTCCTGTCAGCCTATACTTTCATCTATCCCTCTATCAATGAAAAGAAAAAAGGTGAAAGCCCAAAAAACTATCAATGAAAAGAAAAAAGGTGAAAGCCCAAAAAACTATCAATGAAAAGAAAAAAGGTGAAAGCCCAAAAAACTATCAATGAAAAGAAAATAAGGTGAAAGCCAAAAAGGTGAAAGCCAAATTGTCATAACCCCGGACCGTTGGGCCATGACAAATTGAGGAGGACACAGAGCAGTGTTCAAAATAACAATAATTTATTTGTAAGAGACAACTAATAATAATAACTTAATATAAAGAATAATGCTCACAGAATGTATGAGATGTGGAAGTCAGTGTGGATGTGTGGTTAATATGGTGAAGGTGTGTTGTAGAGTGTGCAACTCAAACAGTGAGGAGCAACAAACATGAGAGGTGCTGTCATCTGGAGTGGGACCAAGAGAGTGGCTGGATCAGGAGCACTGATCAGGTGCTCCTAATGCACCTAATGAGGAGTCTCAAGTGGGCCGACGCCCACATGATCTGTGAAACACACACAGGGCAGTACACCATATACACAGCATAGGCCCTGCAGGCCAGGCCAAGGGGCCGTGGCACAATGCGTACGTCCAAACTGTAGAAAATCTGGAATCTGATCTGTTGTAATTAAAGGACGTTATAAACTCACCAACATTGCAGCCATATACGGAAAGCTTGAATTATCCTCTTTCTAATATCTGCAAGGTTTCCGTTAAATATACAAATCCACCATGGAAATGTTTATGAGCTATACTTTTATCTTAAAGAAATCCCGTGCGGGTGATTATTAGCGTCAAGAGTTTAGTGTGTTAGTTTCATATCAAACCCATAGATGGACATGTTATGATCTATACTTTCTGTCAAGAAATTCGATCTGTCCAGGTTATTATTTTGTGTTTGTGATCGAGATTTGAAGCACGCACGTTTTCAATAACACTGCTGCCTCCTGCGTTATGTGCAAAGCAGGTGTTATGCAGGGACGTCGAGTGATTTCCTGCAACGAGCACTTCCAATAACACATTTTGAACGGGAACCCCATTTATATTGTTATACTTTAGCTATTGAAAAATAGCAGATCTACAAGCTCATAGCGTGGCACCGAATGGTCCTTGAGGGGGTTCCAGGTGTTCCCCAGCTAAATGATGGAGAGTTGGTAATACCACAATGGACCCTTGTAGATTATATTTAACTCCCGCGTAAAATGAAACCAAATCCAAAATCTGCCTTCAGTAATTTACAAGAAGTCTATACACATTTGGAGAGAATGTAGAAAAATTGCTATTCTGACCAACGTTTGGCCTGTTATCTCTCTTATAATGGAATTCCAACATGGAATTATGGACAAAAATCGTATCCAACAAGAAAATATGATTAAAAAAAAATGGTTTCCGAGAGACGTGGGTTGGAAACCGATTTAGAAGCTCACATAGTTCAACACATTGTTGTGAGGTTGCAAATTGTCTATTGCAGATTGTCTATTTTGTCTATATGTTTTACTGCAATGTTTAGAGAAATGTAATGGCCTACATGTGTATGAACATACATAAAAGTACTAACGTTTTGGCCTCAAAATATGCGTCTTACAGTAATAGTCACAGTGTTGTTTTTGGCAGCACATTTTAATTTTTAGTTTAGTCAGTCTTTGTTTCAGTCGACTAAATGCCATGTTATTTTAGTCGATTAAATCTACAGTTGACGTAGTCGACTAAGATGTGTCTTGGCGGGCCTTGATGCCGTCGCAATGACAGATTTTACACTTGCTAAAAATAGCAGATCCTACAATCGCAGCGCGACGCGTTGTGAGTTTATAGATCTGCTATATTTTCAGCATGCAACCAAGTGTAAAATGACTTGAATTGCGTCTTACTTATACTGGATCTCTTGTCCACTATCGTCCCTTGCAAACATTTTAGTCTAGTTTTAGTTGTCGACAAAATTGTCAATATATTTAGCCTCACTTTTAGTCATCGTAGCTTAGTTTTCGTCAGTGAAAAAAGGTAGTCAACGGACGTTTTTCGTCTTAGTTTTAGTCGACGAAATCAACACTGATTAGTCATTATGCAGAAGTCATGAATGATAGACAGTTTATTGAAAATAGCAGATCTACAAGCTTGCAATGTGTCACACGATGGGTTAGCGAAATAGGTTTGAAATAGGTGTGAAACAGGTCTTACGTGTAAATGAGCAAAGTAACGACTCGAGTAGGCTACCTAAAGCTGACAACTACATTTTGTGGAGAAAAGAAAAATGATATCGTATTGATATTTCAGAATCGAAAAAAACGGAAATATTCAAGTTAATATTATGAAATATTTGCACAAAAGCACAGTGTAAATGTACTGTCCAGCGACACTGGCGTGCGACTAACAATAAATCAGGCTATAGCTCGTCGTCAGCTATAATAACACAAGGGTGTGGGCGTAGGAAAAAGGTGTTGCTCGTTACTGGGTTTCGCTGTTACATAACAATGTGTCGCCATTTGGCATTCTGTCACCGTTTACATTAGAGCCAACCTTGGGAGGATGTCGGTGCAATGCCCGCCTCCTCCTGGCATTGTGTCTCCCGGTGGAACAGGCTGACGTCTGGCTTCTGCTGTCCGTGTGTGTGTGTGTGTGTGTGTGTGTGTGTGTGTGTGTGTGTGCGTGTGTAAAGTGTGTGTGTGTGTATGTGTGCATGAAGTGTAAACCTTGTATCTCCATATATGTCAACTTTTTTGCGTCTTGCCTCTGCTGTCCGTGAGTGTGTGCTCGCACGTGTGTGTGTGTGTGTGTGCGTGCATGCGTGTGTGTGTGCATAGACTGACCCAATGCGGGACCAACAAAGTATACATGCTATGAGTTGTAAGAGGTTAAAAAACTATGGAATGCCATTCTACTATATAGTGGCTGCGTGCGCTGCTAGATGGAGAGAGCCACGGGACAGCAGCCAATATAGTGACTGGCGCTACGCCCAAACGTTAGGTCATATATATACTCTACTAGGGGCAATCCAGTCTATATGGATATATGGGTGAGTGTGGCCTTGGGGAGAGGGAGGGATTCCCCTCTGGATTTGATCACTCTGTCTGTATATGCTCCAGACATGGTGGCTCACAGCCAGCATATAGCCTGGAAGTATACCCAAGCTTTTAATGGACTATACCAGAGGGTGCGGATTCAAACTAACGCTGGAAACCGACGCCGGCTCCCGATTGGTTCACCAACCCATGTGCCCGCCCCTCCTCCTCCTCCTCCTCCCCAGTATACTAGAACCTTAGGGTAGGCCTATATATAAATAGAGAAGGCACCCAGAGGAAACCCTGAGGCGAAATGGACATAGTGGCCGAATTTGGCATTGCAGCTCGAGCCAGCGCTGGTCCGTTGACTATCATTGCGCACGTTCATGTGTTTGAGGCCATGACACGTGAACGAATGTTTCATACGTGAACGCGCACAAACGGCACAATGATAGTCAACGGCAGCGCGTTCATGTGTTTGGGGCAAATCCATCCCAGAATGCACTCTGTTCCTACCAGGAAGGAGGAGTGAAATCGCCTCATGCGTTTTTGAGCAACTTAATGCAAGTGGAAGGGAGGAGAACTCGGGTGTCTTCTCTATTCATATATATATGTCTATACTACATATAGACTAGAACACAGCGGAGAACACTGACATCACCACATTTGGAGCGACGCCCCTCTGCACTGTTATTGGTTAGGATAGTGGAGCATGCAAGTGTGTATAGCATTGCGCGGAAGCAGGGATTGAACCCCGGGGCCTCCCACTCGCCAGCCCAACGCCAATAGGGCTGAGACCGATTGGCAGGGCCGTTTGCGGGCTGGGTCTTGGCTGTGGGGGCTACAATCACCCCCCCCCCCCAAGTCTTTCAATCGCGTCCTCGCGCTTCTCACTTAACACCGCGGACCGCCGCACACGATGTTCCTCGTGTCCCTCATGCGAGGATATCACGCTTCACGTCCTGCCGACTACGCCAGATTGTAGCATTGCGCAGAAAGCGAGGATTGAACCCAGGGCGCCTCCCACTCGCCAGACCAACGCGCAACATGTCATGCCAATAGGGCTGAGCCCCGATTGGCAGGGCTGTTGCGGGCTTTTCGAAATTTGACACAACTTTTTCAAAAGTTTGCCGATCTACATTGTGTCGCATTGCTGTGTTCAGCTATTTCCCGAAGAGCTTGCATATATACAGTGAGATATAGTAGGGTTAATGTCGATGTAACGGAATTGAATTGGAAAAAATGGAAATGTATAAAGAAAAAGCACCTGATAACTGCATTTACATGTACACAGAACCGCCGCTGGTTACAATAAATGGTAAATGGTGCATTTATATAGCGCCTTTATCCAAGGCGCTTTACATAGATTGTGCATTACATTCACCCATTCATACACCGATTGCGGCGGAAGCCATGCAAGGTGTACCAACCAGCACATCGGGAGCAATTTTGGGGTTCAGTGTCTTGCCCAAGGACACTTCGACATGTAGACAGGAGGAGCCGGGATTCGAACCGCCGACCCATGGATCATTGGACGACCTGCTCTATCTCCTGAGCCATAGCATTATTGTGTAAAGTGGATCAAGTTATGAATTTGGCATGCCTCTGCTGCATGTTTTCAAATCCGCTCCGTATCCAGATCAAAATCTCCAGCTCCATTTCTCATGTTACGTCTCTTTGGGCAGTGTTTCATCAGGCTAGTATAGGGACCCCTCCAAATCAATTCAATTTAATTAAAGTGTCAAGTCCCAACAGGTTGTCTCAAGTGTCTCTTGATGATAAAGCCGTGCCTGATCTGACCCCCAGGCGGAGGGGACCGCATTCCTTATGTATATGCCTTATTTCCCTCACTTTGAACTCCTGATTGTAGACATCTGGAAACAGGCCGCGTAAGGATTAATCATGGAACAGCAGCAGGCACCTGGCACATTTTTTTACATTATTCATCCTAATTACATTTTATAATACACAATTCAACAATTATGGGTTCATTTAAATGTCCACTCTGGCTTTTTGTGTGTCCAACCCAGACAGTTTTAAAGTTGCATGTTTCAATATTTGGATATTTTTCATTAGGAAGGGGGTGTTGTCTGATAAAACTGGGATATCAAACATCTAAAATATTGGATCAAGCAACATGAAAACGGCCATGGGTGCACAGTCTGCAACATACAGAAGCCGGGGTATAGACAATGTGGTTGAAAACATTAAACAAATCAACAGCTTCGCACAAGATTATACCAATGTTTTCTGGTGGAACAAACAGTAATCCTACTATATGCACCACATCTCTGTCTGTCTGTCTGTCTGTCTGTCTGTCTGTCTGTCTGCGTGTGTGTGTACGGTTGTAATGCACGTAACTCGAGAAACGTTTTAAATTTTACACACGCGTTCCACACTCCCGCAGGGAGTGCAGTGCCCGGTATCGAGTCGGTCGGACCCACGGTTGTCCGGAACCGCCACAAAGGGCTCTGGTCAGGCTCTGCCAGTGCAGGCCTGATTAGCCCAAGTGCCCTCACCTGTGCAATCTCCAGCCTCTCTCCCTCAGCCAATTGATTGCCATGGCAACCCCACACCATGCCAATTGATTACTTAACCAGTCCGCTTTGCACAGTCAGTTTGCACTCTTTAGCCACAGACAGTTAAAATGGGTGCTATGACAACGGGTATTGATACTACAGAGATCTCCATATACATGGGCACAAAAGGATAGGATATAGACAGATAGTTAAAACGGGTGCTATGACAAGTTGACAACGGGTATTATTAGGTTCCCAAGGTGCATCGCTCCCAAGTAGGCCGGTAGCTGAGGTCTAGTTATTAAAATACAACTTCTCCATGTTCCGCTTTCTCTCGTGTACCTTGTGTAGTACCTCCTCGTGCCCCTAGGAGGAGTACACATACCCCCCATTGGACCAACAACACAGTGCTGCTCAGGCACTGTGTTGATGTGTGTGTATGAGGCCTCAGACAGCCTTGAGATTGAGCACCGAGCTAATCTCAGTGTGGAAAAAAAAAAAGTACCACGAATGTTTTAAGTAGCAATACTGCAATACATAAATGCTCTGCTACAAGTAAATGTCCAGAATATTAAAAAAAAAAGCATTGGAAATTGGAAATATACTCAAGGAAAGTACAGTGCAAGTACCTCAAAGTTGCACTTGAAAACAGTATACTTGAGTGCATATACTTAGTTACTTTTTCCACCACTGGCTAATCTCGTTGGCTCACGCCTGCCACACCCATTTATGAGCAAAAACCACCGTGCACTGTCGTTGGCTTGTTTACAGGGCGGCCCTCGACTATCAACATGCCAGTGTCGATTCCGTCGACTAAAAGGTGCCGTGTCATTAGTCAGAAGGTTCATTGTTCCGAAATGACTATCCCTATCCCTATCTCTAACCCTAAACCCTAAACCTATAACCGCAAGCACGGGAGCAAACCTAAACCTATAACCGCAAGCAGTGCATGTTCAGACTTTTCACAGAGGAAAACTGAATAAATAAGAACTAAGCTATGACGACTGAAATATATTGACAGTTTCGACAACAAATGAAAAACTAAGACTAATATGTTAGAGAGGGACTAGTGGACAAGAGATCCGGTAGAACTATATAAAAGTCAAGTCTGAGAATCTGCTGAGAATATAGCAGATCTACAAGCCCGTAGATAGGCTATTTTCATAAAATCCGCCATTACAACATGCAGCATCAAGGCCTGCCAAAAACACATTTTAGTCGACTAAATCAGCTGTAGGATTATAGTCGACTAAAAATGTTATGATATTCAGTCGACTCAAACTAGACTAAAACTAAAACATTCCAGGTGACTAAAATGTGACTAAAAGTAATCTATTCAATAGACTATGACTAAAACAAAAATCTAAATTGGCTGTCAAGATCAACACTGCGGCATGCAAAAATGACCACAACGTCAAAATAAAACAAGTCCCAAGTCAAAATACAGGGGGTGGGGGGGAATATATCTCTTTTCATCTTCAGGGGACACACACAGTAAAATCCACAGTGTTTTGATTTATCCATTTATAACTGATAATCTTTCCACCGGTTCAGTTCTTAGTCCATGAGCCAGAGCTCCAAAATTGGAACGTTAATTATGAATTGAGTGGGCAAAACTATAACGATATTAAATTGTTCATAGGATCAATATGTAAATTAATATATATAAACCTTCCACACTAGTAGCTTTTTCATAATTTCATTTGTTTTGCATATTTTCCTATATAATGCCTAATTTGCAGATTGCATATAAAAATGTGTAATACAATAAATCATTGTCTTCGTGTAAGTAATCAACTGGGGAAGTTTCATGGTGATAACAATCTAATAAAAGGTATGGTTTTGCTCCACTCAATTCATAATTAACGTTTCAATTTTGGAGCTCTGGCTCATGGACTAAGAACCAAAAATAACTGAACCGGTTCCCACTGGGAACCAACCGGTGGAAGTCACTGAGCCATAACGGTCCATTTGGTGTTTTGCACACTCTCAGAGTTACACATGAATCAAATGAACGCCGATGATCTGTGAAAGAGGGAAATGTATTCACGCATATAAGTGCAATATTCCAGTCGATATCTAGTGGTGCAGGTATCATCATAAACATCACTAACAAACTGTTGCTTTGTTCAATTTAATTAAAGTGTCAAGTCCCAACAGGTTGTCTCAAGTGTTCCTCGATGATAAAGCCATGCCTGTTTTGTCCTTATATATATATATGCCTTATTTCTCTCACTTTGAACTTGTTGAATGACTACCTTTTTTCACTGACAAAAACTAAATGAAAACTAAGCTATGATGACTAAATCTATGAGGCTAAATGTTTTGACAATTTAGTCAACAAATAAAAACTAGACTAAAATGTTAGGAAGCGGACATCCAGTACGTCATTTCACACTTGGTTGCATGCTGAAAATAGCAGATCTGCAATCTTCAGCAAGTGTAAAATCAGCCATTATGACGGCACATCAAGGCCCGCCAAAATACACGTTAGTCGACTAAATCAACTGAAGATTTTGTCGACTCAAACTAATAGACGGACACTAAAACATTCCGGGTGACTAAACAATGTGCCTATATAAAACTAAACGAAAACTATTCAAGAGACTTATAATGATTAAAACTAAAACAACAATTTGCTGTCAAAATCAACACTGCGCCAGTTTTCGTCGACTTAAAACTAAGACGAGAAATGACCGTTGACTATACCTTTGACGAAAGCTAAATGGAAACCAAGCTACGCTGACTAAAACTAAGACTAAGTATATACAGTACTTGACCAATAAAAACTAGACTAAAATGTTAGGGAGGGACTAGTGGACAAGAGATCCAGTATAAGTCATTTTCTCTCACACGCCCGGTTGCATGTTTGGAAATAGCCAAAGTGTAAAAAAAACAAACAGTCATTGCGACGGCATCAGGGCCCCGCCAAAACACATCTTAAAGTCGACTAAAACTGTAGATGTATAGTCGACTAAAGTCCTAGAGACTATGGCTAAAACAACGGGTGCAGTACTTAGTTTAGACAGTTTTTGGTTTAGACTAGTCATTGGTTAGACCCAGTCATTAGTCCTACATCTACAACCTATCTCAAACCCTCACCCTAAACCTAACCTCCCACGGGACAGCACACCTAAACCTAACCTTAACCCATGTCTAACCAACGACTATAGTCTAAACTAAGTATGCAGCCCCAAAACAACAACAGTACACTGCACTGACCGGCCATAGGTCAGGTGTGTCCACTCAGTTATAATACCGTCCGAACTTACTGGGGTAGAGGGTCATGGGGTCGTCCGGCTCGGCCGTGCCGTTGGCCGCGGGGTCGGAGGTCCCGTGGCCCTCGCCGTCATGGTGGGGGGCCTTGCCGTCGTCGTAAACCACAAACAAGGCGAACAGGATGATGGTGATAATCTCCAGGGTCAACGCCACCACGGGGAACTTGAGCCTCATGTTGGTGGAGTACGCAGGCATGGTCTCTCTCTCAGACACACACACTAATGTCAACTCTCTGTCTGTCTCTCTCTCTATCTATCTCTCCCTCTGGCTCTCCCTCTCTCTGACACACACACACACTCTCGCACTCTCTCTCTCTCTCTCTGTGTGTGTGTCTGTCTATCTTTTGAGGTGGTGTGATAGCTAAGGGGGCTGGTCGAGGCTGCGGGTGGTTTTTAAATTGGTGCATGATTCCTGGTGACCAATGACAGTGCCGGACAGATCAGGGTGTGTGTGTGTGTGTGTGTGTGCGTGTGTGTCCACACACACACACACACACACACACACACACACACACACACACACACACACATACTTATAGCCCACTAGTAGTAGTGGGCTATAAGCTTGTTTTAAAGAGGGGAGCCAAAACAGGACGTATAGGAAAAACATACAGTAATGACAGTATGTACAATAATGTCACAGAGTGGACAGGAGAGCCCCTTCTTAACAAGCCGTATCCCCCCAAAACTCATTTTTCACTGTCAAAGTCAGTGTTTTGCTTTTGTTAAGCCATTAAGACCTATATGTATAATTTGTCAGCCGACCCCAAACTCAAAATATTTTGTTCCAAGGAGCCCCACATAATAAGCAAAGATTTGCGTTTACAGGTCGCAGTTAACTATGGAATCTACTGCAGCATTTCCCGTCAGTGTGTGTGTGTGTGTGTGTGTCGGGGTTGGTTGGTCACCCTATAGGCAAGCCCCCCCAGGTCATCGTGACATCACATGACATCCACAGCGCACCTTAAGGTCCTCAGAAAAGGCGCTCTTAGTAATCCCAACTTCCAAGTTGAAAACAAAAGGTGACCGCGGGCCTTTGCACTCTCTGGAATGCCCTCCCCCTCGAGATAAGGCTCGCAGAAGCCGTCCCCCCGCTTCAAATCCCTCCCAAAAACTCACTTTTATAAAGCTGCTTTTATAACACCTAAACGTTTTCTATAACGTTCCCTATTGTTCTTATGTCCTACTGCATTTCTGTACATTGCCTGTTCTTTATTTTTATTATTGTCAACTGTTGTTTATGGTGTGCACTGCATTTGTAACTTTGTAACCTCGTTTTGAAAGGTGCTATATAAATAAAGGTTTATTATTATTATTATTATTATATCATCATAGTAAATGCGACCTGCTGTCACAGTTGTCAAAGCCCATATGTCGAGTCGGTCGGACCCACGGTTGTCCAGAACCGCCACAAAAGGCCTCTGCCCAGGCCGGACTCCATAGCGCCACAAAAGGCCTATAATAACTCCATATATGGGCATACAAGGGGACATCACAAGGCTGACTGACATCTGCCTGGGCCTGCAGACTCCATATTTGGGCATGCCCTTATAAATGCTGGTTCGTCTCACCGACTTCTGACATCTGCACATTATAGACTCCAAGGTTCGTGAGCATTATAGCGGCAGGTGGGTGTTTGTCAATTGACGATGGGGCTGGGCTTTGGCTATATACGCACCGCTTGTTGGGACAGTCCCCGGAGCTCGGGGGAGCTCATTATGGGCTGCGGTATATAGGCCCATGTTTTCTCGGGCAGTGCCGGTTCCCATGCGAGGCCGTGAGTCATGACACTGCCTGATAGGGATACCTTCAATGAGTTGTGCTAGTGCACAGCCTGAGGATGCGATGTCCTATACTCCAAACTTCTTCAGGCGTCGGAGCCAGTCAGGGACGTGCACATATAGACATCAACGGGGGGCTGCAAAACAATTAAGACCATGAATGCAGCATTTACTATGGCGAAAGAGATGCAAAAAAATGCCACTCCTTTGCGTTGAGCAAATTTCGTTTAGAAATCCATGCCGTATACACCGCATCTCCAGTAGATAAAGAGTGCGGGGTTGCGACCCGGGAATAGCTGACGCGACGCGCTGCGAGCTTGTTGTAGAACTGCTATATTTTCACGATTTTTGTCCTCGTGGTTGGCGCCAACACATGCTGAAGTCACGTTTTGGGCCTATATGTGCCAATTGTGTCATTATGCCAATGCCAGTTAGACTGGTTTATTTATGAATGATGTAAAAAGTATTTGGGACAGCCCAGTTTGTTTCTATAGAGCCTGGAGTAGAAGACAATCCCAGCTCTTCAAGTATAGGTACATGTGTCTCCTGTTACAGGCCTAATGGTGTATTTTATTTTATGTTGTATATTATGTAATCTGCTTTGCAAGGATCTGGGGTTTATTAGTCAGTTTGGTATTCACTTGATCATTGTTTGCAAACCATCATGTCGTGTTTATTGTCATTGTTTATGTAAACTGTAAAAGGTGTCCTGTGTAAGTCCATATGGGCAGGGCTTCTTTCGGAAGCATGACACTTAAATAAAGAATGAATCAATCAATTAATTAGCCATGTACTGGTGGGCCATAAAAAATAAAATAAAACATTCTATTAGACAAAATCTGCCCTTGTGCGCCACGATTGCCAGGCAGACTTTGGCCGGACTTTGGACATGCCTGCTCTATAGAGAGAATAGCCCAGACTGAGTTCATTCAGCTTTGTGAATGGAGGATATATCAGTGCTTTAGTGACTTTAGTGTTTGCTTTGGACTTCAGCTCAGCGTGGATCGACCCGTTCCCAGACCTGCCCACAATCACTTCCAAATGTTGAGAGATATCAGTAGTACTGTGTAATCAACCCCCCCCCCCCTCAATCTCTCTCTGTGTGTGTGTGTGTGTGTGTGTGTGTGTGTGTGTGTGTGTGTGTGTGTGTGTGTGTGTGTGTGTGTGTGTGTGTGTGTGTGTGTGTGTGTGTGTGTGTGTGTGTGTGCGTGTGTGTGTCAGGGGACCCAAGTGCAAGGGTAGAAAGACAAAGACATGACATGATGGAAGACTCATGACAACAGACAATCCAACTAAAATTCAGACTATTGACACACGTCTGTCTGTCTGTCTGCCTGCCTGACTCTCACAGTTAGACCTGTAAGGGTCCATTTGGTTCCATTTGTAGCCTACACTATCAGAGTTACAGACCTGTAAGGGTCCATTTGGTTCCATTTGTAGCCTACTATCAGAGTTACAGACCTGTAAGGGTCCATTTGTACACTATCACAGTTACAGACCTGCGTAAAGGTCCATTTGAACCCCTTGCTGTCTCCGAACCCGAACATTGAGAACCGTCGTCTTCCTGCTCTATATTTGAAGTCGATGGAATTATCCTATATGCCATGAAAGCAACAAAGCAATTGGAGAACAGCTGAGCGTGTTTATCTATCATTATTTTATTTCCTCTATCAAGCTCAATCGCTCGTTGCAATCTGGCCTCTCTGTGAACCTCACATTCCAGGAAAACCATTAGGCAAATGATGATGCCCACTATAACAGCCATATAGTGGAATATAAACAGAGCCACCGGGCCTGAATGTTCTACAATTATATAACATGACATATATTATAATAGAATACATCAATATTAATTATTAAACCAAAAGTTCAAATAAAAGTTCAAATATAAAATATAAGTTCAAATGCTTTCAAAATAAACAAGCAGTTAACCAGTTGATCCAAGTTAAGACACCAAGCCTATATGACTCACCGAAGAGTAACCAAAGGTTGTCACAGTGAACAGGAACCTGCTGCTGCTTGCCATGCTGCTGCCAAACATTTCGGCCATCTTGCATAGGTGGAAGTGGGAGTGGGGAGTGTAGAAACTGATGTCACCTTTATACTGCCTTGATTGACAGTTGACATGGGTTGCCATTTGCAGGTTGCCATGTTGGCTGGGTTACACTATACTTGATATAATGTGCCACGGACCGATTCAGTGCAACTTGGGCAGTGGTGGAAAAAAGCACTCGAATGTTTTCCTTTATTATAAGTAAAAAAATATCAATACTTTGCAATATAGAAATACTCCGTTTACAGGTAAAAGTCCGGAATTCAAAATGTACTTGAGGTAAAATTGCAAAAGCATTGGCATCGAAATGCACTTCACGTAGACAGTATACTCATTATGCAGAATGTTTACATTCGTTTAAATGTATACAAATCTTTTTGAAAATAGCAGATCTACGAGCTCTGCTTTCGGCTATTTTTGGCTATATTTTCAAATGGCCGAAATGAATACCGGGGCTGAAGTGGGAAATGTTTTGCAATAATAACCAAAGGAACTATAAGGAAACTAAAGTTTTCAAATAAGTGCACTTAGTGGAGTAAAAGTACAGTATTTGCAATCTGAGCACTGGACATCGGAAAGTCCACTCTAACCACAAGCCCAGTAGTGGCCTTGTGGTTAGAATGTCCGCCCTGAGACTGGGAGGTCGGGGGTTCGATCCCCGGCCGGGTCACACCAAAGACTGTAAAGAAAAAATGGGACCCAATGCCTCCTCCCTGCTTGACACTCAGCATCACGGGTTGGATTGGGGGGGGGGGTAAGTCCCTGTGACATACTATAGCGTCATGTCCAGGGGGGGGTCAAGCTGCCTCAAGCTGTACAGAAACAGGAGATAGGCTCCTGCAGGCCTCATGGCTCGGCAAGGCTATACTTTACCTTGAACTTGGAGACAGCAATGACAAGGTTTATGAGGTTATAGGAGACATGAGCGGAGCGATGGATCAAAGGGCGTGGAAAGGCAGAGAGGGGGGGGGGGGGGGTTGTCTTGATCGATGGTTACTATATAGTAGTGAGCCTCTGTCCGCCGCGCCGGGGCCAGAGAGCATTCCTCCAGGGGGACCCCCGCTTCACCCCTTCATGACTGCATTGGGGGGGAGGTCACGGAGGGATTTGGGGGGGTGGGCTTCATGGCAGGGACGTGCAGAGAGTGTTACAGAGGCAGGGGCTGAAATCCCCGTAAGAGGGGCAGTTTTGGACAAAGAATCGCGAAAATAGCTGACCTACAAGCACTCTTTATCTAGTGGAGATGCGGTGTATAACGACATTGGATTTCTATAGACAGATTTTGTTCAACGCAAAATATTGTGTTTCAAGTTCAGGAGTGGCATTTTGCGTGCATCTTTTTCACCATAGTAAACGCATCTGGAGAGGGCAGTTGTTTTACAGACGGGGTAAAAGGGCAGGGGGCCCCTTTGATGCCTATATACAGTATATGTGTGCACGCCCCTGCTCCATGGCCCTCCTTGATGACGATAGCGTACGTCCCAAACCATCTGAACCGGTGCCCTTAGTATTGACGGGCAGCGATGTTTATTGTTTACAGAGTACATCAAAGGCCATGATTAGATAGTTTACCCTTGGCTCTTATAGGGCTATATATATATATATATAGCAGAGTCGGTGTCCTCTTTTAAAAGGCTTTTCAAAACACATTTGTATATGTCAAGTGCTTTTTCTTTCTCCTAATATTGTTTTGTTTGTTTCTGATTCGATTAAATTCGATTACATTTTTTATTAATGTGCCAAATCACAACAAGTTGTCTCGAGCCACTTTGCATGTAAGAGCGACAAAGTTCTGTCGGAGTTTGCAAACCGACAGAGATCCCACCCAGAGCAAGCGGTTTTGATGTTCTTTTCTGATTGCTGTTTATCACCTGTCTGTTTGGATAGATTGGATAGATACAATTCCAATTTCTTAAGCTCTTAAATTACCACTTCACCCATTTTCAACATAATTGTCATATAATTGGTCCTCACTAATGCTTATTAGTGTGGTTGTCCAAAGGGCAAACAGACTTTCTTATTGTTCTTCTTCTGGAGTAACCTACCTAACTTCCGCTGTGATTGGCCGAGCTTTGCATAACGTTTGTAGTAGCTAATTGGCTGCTGCCGTTGGTTACGTAACGGTTACGTAACCAACAGCCAATTAGCTACTACAAATGTTTTACAATCGTTTATAAAGACATAAATTCCCTTTCAGGGGCAGAAGACCAAAGCGTGTGATATTCTCAAACATTTCAGACAGTCAATATCAGTGTTGATTTCGTTGACTAAAACTATGGCGACTACCTTGTTTTACTGATGGAAACTAAATGGAAAGGAAACTAAATTAAAACTAATCTATGAGTAAAACTAAGACTAAATATATTGACAATTTTGTCAACAAATAAAAACTAAACTAAAATGTTAGGAAGGGACTATAGTGGACAAGAGATCCAGTATAAGTCATTTTACACTTGTGCATGCTGAAAATAGCTGATCTACAAGCTGCGACGCGGTGTGAGCTGGTAGATCGGCTATTTTCAGCAACATGTAACATCAGTCATTACGATGCCAAAATACATTTTAGTCGACTGAATTAACTGTAGATTTAGACGACTAAAATCTTATGATATTTAGTCGACTAAAACTAGACTAACACCAAAACATTCCGGGTGACTGAAATGTGACTAAAACTTAGTTTTTTTTCTCCAAAGACTATGACTAAAACTAAATGAGAAATTTGCTGCCATAAACAACACTGGACTCTATTATAATATCTCTCAAAGCAGAGTCATGGGTTTAACCCCTGCAGGGTTACTCTGTGTCATACTGTAAATTTGAATCACTGCACAGCTGCGCCGTGACTATATACCATCAGCCGCCCCACTGTTCTCCGTGCATGCGTGCGTGCGTGCGTTTGTGCGTGCGTGCGTCATACGGTACACACATGTGGAGTCTGTTTGTTCAGCTCTTGCTCTCTCTCTCTCTCTCTCTCTCTCTCTCTCTCTCTCTCTCTCGCGTGAGTCCGACACAGCACATGTATTCCCGTGTGTGACCTTAAGCCTGAAGAATTAAGGCTCAACCATATCTCTCCCTCCCTGACGAACGAGGACCTCTTTCTCCCATTACACCGCAGGTTACACAACCTTCTGCTCTCGTGAGGAGCCTCCCCAAAGCTTCCCCCCCTGACTGGAATTTGAGGGGTTCCCAGCAACCCCCGGACATTCCAGGGGATTCGTACACATGGCTAGTATAGGAGCTGTTGTTGCCTGAGGAGGGAGAAGAGAAAGTGCAGAAGAGAAAGGCCAAACATCACAGCCTTTTTTAGTCTATATGGAGTCTATGTGAACTCAAACTAAAACCTTTCAGGTGATTAGAATATGACAAAAAACGAAGAAAAAAAAACGAAATTACATTTCATTCAAAAGACTATTCGTTCCTTCATTCATTCATTCATTCATTCATTCATTCATTCATTAATTCATTCATTCATTGTTTTCCTATCGGCTCTTCCCTTCAGGGGTCCCCACAGCGAATCTTCAGGCCTCCATCTCACCCCTGTCCTCATGCCTCCTCTTCTCTCACACCTAACTAACTTCCTGTCCTCTTTTTGAGTGGTGCAACCACTCCGCAAGGAACAGCAATGTCCGTGTTCACCCCCCATGTGTCCGTTCACCTATATGTGTCCGCCCCGTTCACGTGACGTTAATGAGTACCAGTATAGGGGCGCGGTTTGCCAGAAACAGAGAGAGGGATAGAGCTGCACTGTTGCCTGCATTAGCGATTAGAGAGAGAGAGAGAGAGAGAGAGAGAGAGAGAGAGAGGAGAGAGAGAGAGAGAGAGAGAGAGAGAGAGGTGGGGTGGGGGGGGTGTGGGGGGGAGTTGCACCACTCAGTTCACACGCGTGTGATTTTTCACTATACATCCATAAACCTTCTGTTTGGTTCATTCAAAAGACTACACGGCTACAGTAAACTAAATCAATATTTGCTGTATACAAAGAAATGCCTCTCACTGCCGCGCACATGCAAACCCCCCCCCCCCCCCCCCCCCCCAAAAAAAAAAGAGGAAAAAAAAAACTGTACCCCACCCCTCGTTTCCTTTTCGCTCAAGCCTTACACCCTGATAAGAGAGGCAGGAGGAAAAGGCCTTACGCAGGAGGGCTAATCAGCGTGCTAGATGTTGGTAATCAAGGAACAATCACAAGCGTCTGGTGGTGTTTATGTTGCCGCAGGCTCCCCCTTCATGCTATTTAAAGTTGCATCGCGTCCACTTCCCCTTATACGCACATGTACCGCGTCAACTTAGCTGTCGTCGGACATGCAGAAACAAGGCTGCAGTCCCCCCGATTCTACCTTGATTCTGCCTCTGAGGACTGATTCTGGTTTTCATTGGGACTGTTGGGAGTTTGCTTGTTTTTTTTGGTTGATATTTGTATATTTTGATATTTGTGACCGCATGGCATGCCCTCGCTGACGTCGACCTCAGGCGGGGTTCAAACCCACAACCTTGCGCATGAAAGGCATACGCTCTAACCACTACACTATAAGCAAAGAGATTCCCTGTACGTGAACGCAACAGGCTAAATGATCTGACCATCTCTGTCACACAATACTGTCTGGCATAAACCTTGTATCTCCACATTTCATTAAAAACAAATTTAATTTTAAGTATCCAATCATTCTTTTTCTACCCCTTTTTCTCCCCCAATTGAGCCCTCATATGTCATTATCCCCCACACACATTTCTGTGTTGTCACAGCTGTTGTCACTAACGCTAATGGGATAACTTTGTAATATGCTATTGGCTGTTTGTATTCTTTTTTGGAAAAATATAAAAAGATACTCCTGTGGAAAGGCTATATTATTTTACTAAATATTGACACTACAGTATAAACAATTTAGTATTATTTAGTATATGTAAGGTTTTGCCCACATATCGTGCCTCGTCAGATAATCCCCACATATCCTACAACCACTTCTGTGAACAGACTTCACTGTATAGTAGCCTTTCATAAATTATATTTGTAACTTAGGCTGTCTGCTGTCATGGAAAGTTTACAGTTATGAGACAGCCGTCTGCTGTCCAGCCTCTCCCACAACCTCACTGGGGGGAAATTCTGGGAGGAAAAGAGAAACGGGGTGAGTTGTCTTGTTACCTCCTGAACTCGAACGCAACGTTTTGCGTCGAACAACTTCAATTCATGTGGTATACACACGGCATAGCTAAAGAAAAAAGCTGATCTAAAAGCTCTCAAAAAAGAACAGCGAAAATACCAGATCTACAAGCTCTCAACGCGTCGCGCTGCGACACGTTGTGGGCTTGTAGATCTGCTATTTTCACTATTTTTTTTTGTCCAAAAGTGCCTTCTTACGGGATTTCAGTCCCTATATAGCTGCCCTTCTAACACTCTCTGCATGTCCCTGGCATTCGCCTTCGTCCGCCCGACACTCCCCGTTGACAGGTGCCCGCCCCCCCCCCAGCCCGTATATATATAGGATTACATGCAGTGGCAGTTGTGAAAAAAGGTGAAAAGGTGAAAAGAAGCATGGCTTTGGCACAGCTCCTCATGCATGTTATAGAAGGAAAGCGTGATGAGGGCTCAGTCCGTTGCTCTCCCCAGGTTGGCAGAGGGAGTGTGTATATATAGCGCCCAGGATTACTATTAGATAATTGTTGTGGGTCCCGACCCAGTGCTTGGGAACCAGCACTAGTGCAGTCCAGGCTGTACTTATATATGGGGCCTGCTGTTTGACACGCTGGCTGTTTGACAGGCGCGTTGCAGGATTTACTGTGGTATCGCGTGCCTCTGGGATGCACACACATGCAGCAGACACTCATCACGCACGCACGCACGCACGCACGCACGCACGCACCCCCCTCCACCCACCCACACACACACACACACACACACACACACACACACAGAGCTGAAACAGACAGTGGTGAAAAAACATTACATTACAGTACATTTTTTGCAAACCCTCGAATGTCAATTCGGGGGTCCTTGACACGAAAATGTTTGGGTACCACTGCTCTATATGTTCACCGACCGGCCATGGCTAATATTTAACCCATTCTGACCTGAGATCAGATTCATAAGAGGTTTCCACTGGACACACACTGGTCTGATTAACCCATTCTGACCTGAGATCAGATTCTAAAAATGTCAGTCGTTCTTCGATTATAAAAAAATAGCAGACCTACAAGCTCGTAGCGCGCCACTCGGTGGCGCGCTATGAGCTTGTAGATCTGCTATTTTTCAATAGCTAAAGCACGACATGATGCCGACACCAAAATGGGTTCCCGTTCAGAATGGGTTAAGAGCTATATACTGCTTGCTATATCGAGTCAGACTATAGAGAATGTATTTTTTTTATTTATATTTCTGTATTCTGTAAATAAATGCCCTATACTTCAGAGTGTGGCACTAAAGTATTGAAAATAAATGATCTACAAGCTCACGACGTAATGTCTTTTTTTTATATACCGTATATATTTTTGTAATTTTTTATCCCACGATTATGCAACCCATTTTTTTCTTTTGACCCAGTGTCAATTATCTAATGTTATCCTGGGTGCTATACACTCCCTCTGCCAACCTGGGGAGGACAGCGAACTGACCTCATGCTTCCTTATATGCATGAGGAGTCCAGGTCCACTTCTTTTCACCTGACAGGGGAGGGTTTCCCCGGCCAGACGTAACATGTTATTCCAACCTTTCCCCTCCATCAGGCGAGGGAATCGAACCATGCAGGACCTTCTATAGCTGTGAGGTGACAGCACTACCGACTGTGCCACCGTGCCCCCCTACATATTGTTTTATGATGATAACAAACAAAAGCAAACCGCCCAACAGTGATGCGTATATAGTCTGTAACCACACGTCACCTCCTGAGAACCCAGAACGGAAACTGTTTGTCAATTCCAAATATAATGTAAAAATATATATATATTTAAAAGATATTTGCGCATCTCTACTGAGCAACAAGGTATACGGCATGCTCAGTAGAGTCTTAAGACTAACTGGCATTCTACGCCACTGCAAAGACCAATAAAGGCCAGGTCTCTGCTGTAGTTTCTTTGCGCTTCCGTTGTTAGGCCGCGGAATCAATTTTATTTGAATATTGTGTGAGCCAAAAACAAATCTGTCTCGAGAGACTACAGAGCTCTCCACCTCCGGGGACAGAGCGGTTGTTATGTTCTAGTTTGCAATGTTATCTTTACGATAGCAACCATGTGGAAGAATGAAGGTAGGCTAACCGGTAAAGCTAATGAAGAAAGCTTGCCGTTTGTGAAAATGGACTGTTTAGTCGTGCAGGGTGCGACTCAGGAGGTATAGAACCCCAAATGCACAACGTTCAGAGACAGAGCATGTCAAATGCAGAACACAATTAGAATAAACGCAGTACTGTGAACATAACTAAAACTAGAAAATGTGCCCCTCGGGGCACAGGACTCCACCAGGCCAGGTCAGGTTGTGGCCTCCTGGTGGCGCTATAATAGGGCAATGTGAAAAGGATGCCATTTATTCTTACGCCTTATGGATGGCAATTGGATGATTTGAGGCATTTTGTTCCAAAAATGTGTTTTCAAAAATCCACCTGTTGGCGGCGCTATAACAGGTCAATGTGAAAATGGTAGGATATATTCCTCAGCCCAGTAGGAAAGTCTGTAAAATATTTCGCATAGATTGAAGCTGTGTTCATGATTTGAGGCTTTTTGTTCAAAACCAATCCTGCAAACTTTGAAAGCCAATGTTAGCCAATTAGGATGGAATCTGAAATATCGGACAAATCCGACTTGAACACATGACTATAGAGATAGTGTGCAAATGTATTTGCGGGATTTTTGGACAGAATCTGGAGGAGTAATGTAAGAAAATGTGTTTCACAAAAGTCGGCCTCCTGGTGGCGCTATAACAGGCCGCTCTGGAAAGTTTGGGGCAGAGGTTCATCGTTGGCATCCAGGGAGTGTGTGTGCAAAATTTGGCATCGACCAGGTTAACGGTGCCGGAGATTAGCTGGTAACAGACGGAAGGACACACACACTCACACACAGACACACAGACACACACACACACACACACACACACACACACACACACACACACACACACACACACACACACACACACACACACGTAC
This sequence comes from Protomyctophum bolini, assembly GCF_963924005.1. Taxonomy (NCBI): domain Eukaryota; kingdom Metazoa; phylum Chordata; class Actinopteri; order Myctophiformes; family Myctophidae; genus Protomyctophum; species Protomyctophum bolini. The sequence goes on along the minus strand of NC_137880.1, from coordinate 5,240,291 downwards.
TCTCCCCCCATGCCTTCGGACAGTGTCATTTCACCCGTAAAAACAATATATCCTATCATAACACGGAAGCTTCTCGTCACACAAGGGAACGGCAGCGCTACAATCACAGTCAAGGTGGTGACAGATTCCGTCATCAGTCCAGGAGTCCAGGAGTGGGTGGAGTCACGGCCACAGCATAATACATGCACTTCCCCATATTGTCCTGGCTGTAGATATGGTTCCGTATACACGTATGTGTTCGGGGGCCCGTTTACACAGGGGGGCCCCTTCGCATGTCATTAAGGTGGAGGAGGTGGTCGCGGATTTTCATTATTGTTACATTATAGTGTTTATTATGAGTGAGAATGATTGCTAGGAAGTCAACCCCAAACATGAAGCACTTAAGCTTTGAGTTGAAAGAGTCACACACCAGTGTCAGTGTGACCCTGCTGGCGAAGATAGCCGAAACGTTTGTCTCGTTATGATGTGAAGATAAAATAAAAAGAGATTAAAACCTCACTCCTAACTTTTTTTTTTTATTTTCCTTTTTTTTTATCCCATGATTTTGTACCGCATTTTTCACCCAGTGTCAACTATATCTAATGTAATCCTGGGCTCTACACTCCCTCCGCCAACCTGGGGAGAGCAACGGACTTGAACTCATGCTTTCTATAGAGACCAGGATTACTGCATGTTTTTTTGTGAGGGTACCTACCCTAGGGGACCCACCAGTTATATGAAGATAGGTTGAAAATGTCGTTCTTTAAATGTTTTTATTTTATTTTGAAATTAAAATTTTGAGTACTACATCCGTGTACTCGTAAACCCAGAGTTTCATTGAAAAAAATTAAATAAATAAAATATACAACAATTAATAATGCTAGAAATGAGTCATTCAATGTAAAATATAAGTATAATAATAATAATGCGTTTTTGAAAGCAATAAAGGAAGTGATTGATCTGAGAGACAAATGCAGGGCATTCCAGTCTAGCTAATAAACGTAGCGATACTGCAATAACATCATACGAATACTCATACAAGTAAAATACCAGCATTGCATATTTTTTATTCAGTAAAAGTACAAAGCAAAATATATATATATAAAAGTACTCACATGTTTCAGTATGTGTCAAACGTGTGTACATCGGATATCAAAGTATAGGGCTGAATTGGGCCACGTTTGGGCAAGTAAACTGTAATGAGTAATATTTTCATATAGTTGTAGTGGAGTAAAATGTACAATAGCTGTCTCTGAGATGTGGTGCAGGAGAAGCCTAACTGAATTATTGAAAGTGGACAAGTAGCCTACTTATTAATTATTGAAAGTGGACAAGTATAGCCTACTTATGAATTATTGAAAGTGGACAAGTAGACTTGAGTCTACAGTTACTGTACTCTCCAAAACGGTGTGTTATGAGTGGGAATAAGGCCACAGAATAATGAAGCAAACCAAATGTAATCCATCAGAGCCATTGTTGAGCGGAGAACCCTCAGCGCAACACAGTGCACTTTAAATATCTTCGCTGAAAATAGCATAGATCTACAAGCTCACACGACACACCGCAATGTGCCACGTTGCGAGCATGTAGATCTGCTATTGGGTTTTGAGTGCAGGGTCCAATAGCGTGCGTCTGCCGTCTGGTTCACATCAAACACCGGCAAACGACTTGTTGTTCTTTCCCTGAGAGGGGCCCCTGAAATCTGGGGCCCTAATGATGGCTGTACTATACAGTACGCACGCACGCAAACGCAACGCACGCACACGCAACGCACGCACGCACGCACGCACGCACGCACGCACGCACGCACGCACGCACGCACACACAAACGGTGGCCCCCGGGTAAACCGCTCGTTTAAACAAACACACGTTTAGACCGAGCTAACGGTCCTCGAGCAGGAAATGGCTCGAGTGGGTGTGGGCAATTTTCGGAACGCACAAAACACTCCCGGCATCCCCAAACACCCGCAATTAGTTAGCGTTCATTCTGCATGCCGTCATAATGACTGTTTTTACACTTGCTGCAAAATAGCCGATCTCTACAAGCTTCACAACGCGTCGCAGCGCGACTGTAAAATGTGACACGTAAAATGTCACATTTTAAAATGTCCACTATAGTCCCCTCTTAACATTTTAGTCTGGTTTATTTGTTGATGAAATTGTCAGTATATTTAGTCTTAGTTTTAATCATCATAGCTTAGTTTTCATTTAGTTTCCATGAAGTCAGTGAAAAAAGGTATAGTCGACGAACATTTTTCGTCATAGTTTTAATCGACAAAATAAACACTGATAGAAACCTTAATAGAGCGGTCGCCCATAGGCCGCACGGCAGTTAAGAGTGACAGGTAAAGAGGATAACATTGTACAGGACAGAAACTACTGTCGTAGACTTCAGCAATACAAAAGGCAAGAACAATAATACAATAATACAAGTCAAAAGAGAACAACAGATCAACCCTTATAGGTGGGGTTGAGAAAAGGGTCTTTCTGTGTGGAGTTTGCATGTTTCCCCCGTGTTCCCCTATAGGGTAGGTATACCTCTAAACTGCCTTAATTCCCCTGGCCAGCCGAGGCGCCTGATGGAGGGGGAAAGGAACTGGTCGGAATAACGTGTTACTTCCACGCGCAGGGAAACTCTCCCCTGTCAGGTGAAAAGAAGCGGCTTGGACTCGTCATGCATTGTGAAGGAAACATGAGGTTCAGTCCGTTGCTCTCCACCAGGTTGGCAGAGGGAGCGTGTAGACCAGGATTACATTAGATAATCGACACTGGTTGACAAAATAGGTTGCAAAATCGACCGTGGTTTAAAAATGATAATGCAAAACAGAACAACAGTATATAATAGTATATACACCTAAATACAACTGCCCTGCACTATGCAGGGAAAACAAAAACTCCACTATATGTCAGTTCAACCGAACCGACGCGGCTGGAACGATAAGAATCAGTGTGGAACATGCCTCCACAATGAGCTATATAGCGTGCGTCTGGCTTCGATAAACATGCCACGCGTCAACGCCTGTGTCAAAAGCTTCAAGGCGACGTCCATCAGCACCACCGAAATCAACGCAATGTCCAGCTAAACATTACTCCCTGTATATCCTCCCACGCTTCTACAGTATATTTGTACACATCTGTCAAAAAATGTATTGAGCACACAAAAGCTCAAGGGCTTATTTCCTTTGTTCTTTCGAGTGCAGATATGTTGAAACTTCAAACTTAGTTGTTTTGGTCCAGCTGCTATTCAGCCAGCTATGGAGCTTGAAGTTATACTTGTGATATAAGTTATATTTTCTTTTGTTAGTTTTTTTGCTTTGTTAAATGGTTAAGCACTATATTGTGATAGTAATCATTGGTAAAGAGAGTTTTTTTTGTCAGTAACAGGGGTAGATCTCCCTGTCTCTCCAGTGCTTTAAACTACATTTCTCTGCTGTCGGGAGGAAACCTCATAACTCCAAAATGTTCATTTTTCAGGAAATTAAGAAAACCATATATTTTTTTAAAACAAAGCAACGCAGCCTCATCAAAGTTAGTGTTGTAACTTTATATATTGTCAATTACTTCCATGAGAGGGGGAGAGGTGGTGGAGTTAGTTGCTTTAGCAGACATTTTGAGGGTCCAATGGAGTTGAGAGGTTTTGTCCAAAGCACTTTTTTACTACTTTCCATTGGTTCAATAGTTTCAAAACAACACACAGACGTAAAGATTGTTCAATTGCTTCATTTAAACCTCAATAATGGAGTTATGAGGTTTCCTCCCGACAGCAACGATTTGCAGGTGGGTTGAAAAATGTCAGCTCTTAGTGCCCATATCACTTCCAGTTTCACTTGAATAATCTGTATTCTGTGCAAGTTCTCTCTCCTGACTGGATATAAATAGGTATCCTGCCCTGGAAATGCATGTTCCGTTTACTAAAGAGCATGTTACGGAAGGTTATACTGTTACTGAACAAACACTACGGGCTCCATCTTGCGCCACCCACCCCTTACCCCTTATCCCTAAACTTATTTGCCATTTTAAAACATTTAAAAATAGTTCAACTAGCCAATCTACATCGACACATTGTTAGCTTGTAGATCGGCTATTTGTACTATTTTAAAATGTTTCAAAATAGTACAAAAATGGCAAATAGGTTTAGGGATAAGGGGTAAGGGGTGGCGCAAGATCTGGGGCTACATCTCAATGAGAACTGAGAAGGCCATGCTTACTATCAGAGAGCTATTAAACACTCAAAGGAATATATCACTTACCTATATCAAAAAGAGATAATTGACTTCACTTGAGATAAGTTAATTGGAATAATAGAAACAAAACACAATTTTTGCTTGTTGGCTTGAGTTGTAATAAGAACCAAATCTGATATGAGATGACACCCGGCATGATATGATTGAACTGTGAAATCCTCAGTGCTATTGTAACTCGAGGGTGTACACACAAATGGAAGTAAATGGACCGGTAAGGGTCAATTTGGTTCCATTTGAACAGTCTCAGAGTGCTGAGGGGGGGTCCTCAGATGAATGACCCCACACTGAGAACCACTGCTATCTGCCACTGCTTTTTTACATTGTAAACCAAACCTGTGATGCTGTGAAACTGATTCTTCGCCGTTCCCAAGTATGCTGCTGGTGCCAAACGGCCATGTTTGCCCGGCACTAAATGGTACATGCTTGCATTTATTTATATAGCGCTTTTCATCCAAACATGTCAAACATCAACTTTCACAAGGGGAATCTGAAAATTGAGCCTCCTGCAGACTATTTTGGAAAGAATACCTGGCTGTTAACATTCACAAACATCATGATTCATGTCAGGCCTCATGGTATGTTGACACACGGGGGGGAGGGGGGGGGGGCCCTAATGCCATTCCAAATATCGCATGAGAGCAGGTTATTTTCTTCGGTGCGCGCGCTATTCTCGTCGCTATTCCCCGAAACCCCCACACCCCCACCCACAACCCACGCTCTTTGCCCCCTCAATAATAAATAAGCCCCTCGGGGTCTTTACATCTTGCTTATCGCTGCTGCCACGGTATTGTGACACAGACATTCACCAGGCCGGACATTTACACGCATACACGCACGCACGCACGCACGCACGAGTAGAGAGCATTCCTGTTTCTCATGGTGTTGTTAAATGTGTTTGCCATTACTTGCCATGCCGTATACGTATACTGTACACGCATGTATGGAACTCATCCATACACGCTTCACTCAGGAATGGCCTGGCCAGGTCAACATAGAGTCACGCATCGTCGTCACGTGTCCGATATATAGCCTATAGCAGTACGTCGCATTGCATTGTGGGCACTGGCGGTTTTGACGTGAGAGGAGAGCAGATGGAGTTGGCCTATATATGCCCGCTGCAGGATCTCAAAAGGCATGGCAGAGAATCATGGGCAGAGCCACTTCACCCATGTTCAATCTTCATAGAGGCCTATAAAGGCCTTCGCTAAACGCCACCCCAAAAAGTGATTGTCCAATGCCAATCCAAATAGTTCAGCAACTGTTGCCAAGCAGACAGACAGACAGACGGACAGACAGACAGACAGACAGACAGACAGACAGACAGACAGACAGACAGACAGACAGACAGACAGACAGACAGACAGACAGACAGACAGACAGACAGACAGACAGACAGACAGACAGACAGACAGACAGACACACACACTGAGGAAAAGACAGGAAGCAGAGCTGGAGGTAGCAGAGACTACAATGTTGAGGAGTAACAAGGTTTGATATAGGATCAGGAACGATTACATCGGAGGGACAGCACATGTCAGAGAGGCCAGACTGAGATGGTTTGGACACGTATACCGAGGAGGGATAGTGAGTCTATCGGTAGAAGGATGTTGAGTTTGGAAGTGCCAGACAGGCAGGAGGCCTAGATGAAGACCAAAGATAAGATGAATGCATGGATGTTAGTGAAAGAGGACATGGAGTTAGTCGGTGCGAGAGGACAGGGTGAGATGGAGGTAGATTATTCACGCTCGCTATGGCTGCTATATGCCCTATATCTCCCCTGCAGCCAAGGGGTATTCTCTGCTTTTGGCTAGCGGATAATATGATTGGCTTTAGGGGCCCTTCCCACGCGGGTTCGAATCCCGGGAGTTACACATGTATGTGCCACGGACATATGCGTGTGTGCGCGCACACACACACACACACACACACACACACACACACACACAAACACACACACACCCCTCCAATGTGAAAGTTACAAAGATTTGCGTGTGAACTGTGAAGCCTATTATAGCATATATATACAGCCCATTCGAGCTGGCCTGTCAAGTACGTTTGACACGCACCACCCCTTTCCCAAATTAATCTCCTGTTAGCTCCTATTAGCATTCTGACCTCGGGCCATTAAGTAATAATGCTGAGAAAATCTTGACGAGGGGGTTACAAGCATGTGGTCGCTGTGGAGTGGAAAGCTTGTAAGTCCAAAACCAGCAAGAAGAAGAAGAAGAAAGTGGATCCAGTAGAAGAAAATAGTTCCAGTTAATACTTTTCATTGCTTCAATATTTGCAAACTTAAACAGCACTATGTACCCCTTTTTTAACGATTTTCCAATCCGTAAATGGTAGAGTAAACCATAGGTTAGGTTTCGCGGAGGTGTCTAATCACCCTGGAGGTGAATTATATCCCGACAATGACCACCTATAGGCAGACATTATCCCGCTTATTAACATGGCTACTAACTCAATGCATAAATTAATACATTGACCCGAAAAACACAACAACGTGTTGTGCTGGCCTCGTCTGCCGAGCTGAAGCACTGTCGGAAAATAACAAGGTATAGTGAGTTGTTCAAATTACATTTTCGGGTTCTGCTTCGTCTATTTCTCGCTCAAAAACTTTTTTGAGAGCAATGTTTTAGCTGTAAATGACATTGTGTGTGTGTGTGTGTGTGTGTGTGTGTGTGTGTGTGTGTGTGTGTGTGTGTGTGTGTGTGTGTGTGTGTGTGTGTGTGTTGCATGTCTGTGTCATGTTGGAAACAGCAGTAAATCAAGCAGGGTGCAGCAGGTGCTCTGAGGGTGTGATTAGGCATTGATCTGTAAGGCGCCGTTCACACACCTGAGAGACAGCTTGTAGAATGTTACATAGTATAGACTTTAGTATATGTTTAAGTAGTAGTATATAGTAGTAGTGGTGGTAGTATATGTTTAAAGGACCACTTCACCACTTTTCAACCTATCTTCATATAATAGGTCCTCACTAATAATCATGATAAAATGGTGCAATTTTTTTCTACTCTGTCTTATGTCTCATAGGAGGGCTGTGGGCAGTTCAGAAACCGTCTTCCAGTGACATCATCGATGGGGAATACAAGCTAATATAGAAACTGCAGGCTTTCTAGTCCTGAAAAGTTGCGATGCGAAAATGGAAGCCATCGTTCTCACGATAATGAAAATTTGAATATTTTTGTAAAAGAATCTTGTTTAAAAATAAATCTGCCTAACATAATTCAAATAACCAATCTATTTTTCTACCTTTGCGCGACACAATGAAACTCACGTTTACGAAAAACAAAAAAACATGAAAAAGGTTGAACAATTGAGATACATGGTTTCTGGCCGACAGCCGTGAATAACGGGCCTCCGTTCCTTCCCAAGGTATGGTCTGGACAGTGAGATCGACTTACAGTACAGTACAGTAACAGTCCACCATCTGTATAAGGCCCTCGAGATAATTGCGGTGCCTCTAATTACTCACATGTGGGCAAATATTTGAGCAGCTGGAACATCACAAATAGACAGTATACGTTGTATTCCGTGGGAGAGCTGAGAACTCCTTTGATGTGAACGGCCGAGATAACGTAACACAAGCTTTTCTAACGCAGACCCCACCCTGCGGAATCACGAGAAAATTAAAAAGTGTGGGATAGGTTCATTGAAAATAACGGAGACGGCCGTTTTGACGCGCGGAGTTCACAGACGGTGTGTGTTGGGATTTATACTGGATCTCTTGTCCACTAGTCCCTTCCTAACATTTTAGTCTAGTTTTAATTTGTTGACGAAATTGATGTCAGTATATTTTAGTCATCATAGCTTAGTTTTCATTCAGTTTACATTTAGTTTTCGCCAGTGAAAAAAGGTAGTCGACGAACATTTCTCGTCTTAGCTTCAGTCGACGGAATAAACACTGGCAGTGCTACAGTACATTAACCATACTGATTTTTTTTGGGGGGGATATTTGCCTTTATTGATAGTTTTACAGTAGGTTGACAGGAAACGGGGAGAGAGAGGGGGGGGGGGGGGGAGACACACAGCAAAGGTCGTCGGGACCGGGACTCGAACCCGCGACACGCTGTCAGGGTGCCCAGACGGCTATACGTCAGCCGCCGCGGGCCTGAATTTTACTTCAATTAGAAGAAGAGAAAAAAACATCAACAACATTCACATTGTGAGCTTACAGTTCAGCAAGAAGTATAGGAAAAAAAACTGGAGTCTGTCACATATGTGACCAGATTTGACTCTTCCGTTTTCTGCAAGACATTATACTCTATAAGCCATATCTCCAAAACTGGTGGGTCAAACTGAACAACCAATATGTCAATTTGAAGCTATGATTCCCCGCTTTCATATGACATGAACAAAACGGGGGAAAAAAGAAAAAAAAAATCCAATGACAGTCCCTCAGTCAAATTTGGTCACACAGTAGGAGGGGCTATCTATATGGTTGCATGTGCGTGACAAGTCATTACCCCCCCCTCTCTCTCTCTCTCTCTCTCTCTCTCTTCCCCCCCCTCCTGTCTCTCTCCCTCTCCCTCTCCCTCTCTCTCTCTCTCTCTCTCTCTCTCTCTCTCTCCCTCTTCCTCTCTCTCTCTGTCATTGCCTCTAACCATCCCCCTTAACATCCTGTGCATTGAAAGCCCACTCCCCACATCCATCACACCAGGATGTTGTTCGTTTTTTTTCTCAGACCACCCCCCCCCCCCCCCCCCCCCCTCTCTCTCTCTCTCTGTCTCTGCTCTGCTCTGCTCTCCCGTCCTTGTGTGCATGGGAAGTCCTGGGTTGTGGCCCAATCATTGTAGTTTTTATTAAGATGCTGCGCCGATAGCGCTCGTGCAGGTTGATTATACCAGCGTTGGAGCCACTCTATATAGGAAAGGGTGCGGCGAAGAAGAAGGACCCTCAATTAGGAAGTCATTTGAAGATGCCTATACTACTCTAAATAAAGCAATTACGCAGCGCGGCGTGACATCATGTCTATGTACTTGTGTCGCTGCAGTTAGCAAACGCTGAATGTGCAGAAACTGTTTGTTCTAGGAAATATAGAAAAATAATGTATTATTTAATCATAAAGCTTGTGCTCTGACTTGTTATAAAGATTGGCACTTTTTTTTTGCTACTTTTTTGCTCAACACAGTAGCACGACGGAGAACATGAATTCCTATCGAATATGGACGTACAATTTCTGCCCAGCAGCAACGATCGATGTGTAAGCAATAAGCTCATTCTATTCATGTTAGATCTTGACTTATAGATCTTAATAAAGACAATTGCAAGGTGTTGGTGATGCAAGAGATGTTGCTATACGGTTGCATTTATTTCACAAAGACACAGAGTACAGACCACAAAGCTCCCGCCGCCCGTATACAAGCTCGGGAGCTCTGACCCCGAACTGGCCACAGGACGCGACCAGCTTGAGTTGACTGACACACTGTCATACATGAATAAACATGACCTTGACCTTGACAGCATTTTCTGTCAGGTGAGGACCCAGAAGCAGAACCAAGCAGGCAAACTGGATGATGTCAAGTGACATATTTTATTAACACAAAACACAAGGTGTTGTTTTTTTGGCAGCAAATTTAGATTTTAGTTTTTTAGTCAGTCTCTTGAATAGTTTTCATTTTCAGTTTAAGTCACATTTTAGTCACCTGGAATGTTTTAGTGTAGGTCTAGTTTTAGTCGACTGAATATGATTTTTGGTCGACTAAATATTTTTTTACCACACAATTAGTTGCATGCTGAAAATGGCGATCTACACAACGCGTCGCAGCACAGCACGTTGTGGGCTTGTAGATCGGCCATTTTCAGCATGCAACTAATTGTAAAATGACTTATACTGGATCTCTTCTCCACTAGTCCCTTCCTAACATTTTAGCCTAGTTTTTATTTGTTGACAAAACTGTCAGTATATTTAGTCTTAGTTTTAGTCATCCTAGCGTAGTTTCCATTTAGCTTCAGTGGAAAAAAGGTAGTTGACGAACATTTCTCGTCTTAGTTTTAGTCGACGAAATCAACACATGCTCACAACGCAGTGTAGCAGGTCATATGCAGACATGCAGGAAACACAGTAGCATTGACTATAATCTGGCAAGGGAACACTGGACACGGGGAGCTTTTAAAGACAAACTAGACACAGGTGCAACAAAACTACAATCAACACATCATTGGCTGAGACTAAACAGGGCACAGGTGAAATACAATTGCAATGCGTACAGGTGAGACAAGGCAGGTAACGACAAATGGAGCAGACAGGGAACACTATATATGCACATAACTACACAATAAAAGTACACGGTTCATGACATTTTCACATGTACAGTGAGCCTATACAGTATATACTGTTCACGTGCATAATGGCTGCGGGGACAGAGGCACCCTTTAGTGGGGCCCCTCCCTAGAACCTTGGAGCACATCAGACATACGGTCTCCATGCGGTGGAACAATAGCATTTATAATGAATTGCATTTCTATAGCGCTTTTCCAAGTGCTCAATGTGCTTTACAATGGTTCATTCATTCATACATTGGGAGGTGAAGCGGCGGACAGTCGACGCCAGCGTCCTCACTTCTCACATTCACACACCGACAGTGGCGAGGTCACACCGACCGACTCATTGGAGGCAATGTAGGGTTCAGTGTCTTGCCCGAGGACACTTCGACATGTGGACAGGAGGAGGAGCCGGGATTCGAACCGCCGACCCAGGGATCATTGGACGACCTGCTCTACCTCCTGGGCCACAGCCGCCCTATTTACATTCAGTGTTCTACCAGCTCGAACCTGGGCTCCCCCAGAGTTAATGTCGAAGTGTCCTTGAGCAAAACCCCTAATTGCTCCTGATGTGCAGGTTGGTGCCTTGCATGGTTTCGATGCACAATCTATGTAAAGCGCTATATAAATGCACCATTTACCATTTACCAAGTGTCAACACTTCAGAGAGTCGTTTTATCCAAAGTAAAAGAAAAGAGACAGTAGGCCTATAAGAGAAGAGAAATTGGGCTATAGGCATAACTTTATGATTATGGCTATTATGACACGACACTATAGTCTATGCAGTATGCACAATGACACTATCAATACAAAGGCAAGACAAGTCTGGAAAATATAGCTTTGACCCAAATAATTCTGGTGGTTCGGGTGTATGTATGTATACCGTATAGGGCTATAGGCTATATGTGACTGTGGGAAAGCACGGAGCGTCAATGTCAATGTGTTTCAGTGGACTTTGACCCTTTGTCACATTAAGTAAACATATGACACTACTGTAGGGTTGTGATGTCTTTTCTGTTACCGGCTCCATCATTTTTAATACATCGTTCACTGTCAAATGGAAACGTCATGTGATGAAAAAGGAAAGAGAGAGAGAGAGAGAGAAAAAGAGAGCATGCATTCCTCGATTGCAGCGGCCCGAGACCTGCTCCTGTTGCTGACGTTATCTTTGTAATTGAGGAAACTCCAGAGTAAAGCGGAGCGTTATCTGTGTGTGTGTGTGTGTGTGTGTGTGTGTGTGTGTGAGAGAGAGAGAGAGAGAGCAAATAGAAGAGGTCCCAGGACACTGAAAAATAACCAAACTATACCCACACATGCACGCACACACGCACGCGCCAGCACACACACACACACACACACACACACACACACACACACACACACACACACACACACACACACACACACACACTCACACACACACACACACACACACACTTTTGTATTACCATAGCCTACTTGTTGTGAGCACACTTGACGGGGTGCACTGAGCACTCGCTGCTATATGAGGTTAGCCTAGCCATACTGGCTAAATATGGCATATAATTTGTTTTAATATCCTTATCTTCCAATATCTTAGTTGCAATGCGATTGAGTTGCTGCGTTTTTAAGGGTAAATTGTTGCATAATTGCAATATCACACTCTAGTTGTTGAATCCTGAGGACACCGGTGTATCGGCTCACATCATGCAGACAGGCAGTGCGTCTGTCTGTCTGTCTGTCTGTCTGTCTGTCTGTCTGTCTGCCTGCCTGCCTGTCTGCCTGCCTGCCTGCCTGCCTGCCTTGCCTGCCTTGCCTGCCTGCCTGTCTGTCTGTCGCCTGCCCGCCCGCCAAGATGGCAGATAACAGCTCAGACTAAATGGACAGTCCTCTTCGGTCTCTGGAGGACACACTGATGAGAGACCAGATAGAGCAGATCTCACCCCCTCTCTTCCTTTCACTCCACTTTAGAAACGAGCAAAAAAAAATATATATAGCAATATTTTTCCGAAAAAAAAAAACAAGCCTATAATGTCCCTTATATTAAGCCGGCGACCTTCAGGGTCGCCACAGCGGACAAATCCATCATGACCACCATTAACAACCTATATAAGGCAAAAATGTCTACATTTAACACGGAGTTCGCCAGAAACGAGGAACACGAAGGTTTAAATTAGTATACCCTAGTCCGCCAAACCTGAGATTATCGGGTTTGTATTGTTTAATCCATTTTTTGATCCGATTGTAACACTAGTTGACCTGCATCAACACATACTGGGACACTGGCCCGTGGCCATTTTGAACATGCGTGCGCATTCACTTCCAGTCCAAGCCCCACTGTTCACAGCTCTGCATCTCAGAAAGGACATTGAGGGGGCCGTTTCTGGTGAATGCAAGGGTTTTCCAACGGGCTGTAGCAGGCGGGCTGACACTCGCGGTCGCCTTTTTCCACCACCGACCGACACAACAACAACATCCGGGGCATGAGAGACCACACATAGTAGTTTTGTCATTGTAGCGATTACGGATATTTGGCTCTTCAAAGTATAAGTGTTACGCACGATAAAACCTTGGCAGTATACACTATCGAGGGATTAATTAATGCTGGCGCAAATTGAGTTTTAAGTATAGCATGTGACGGGTGACCTGGAACAACATATTTTCAGACGGGGGTCGGCAGCCAAATACATAATAGTTGCTGGGGGGGTCCTTGACATGAAATAGTTTGAGAACCTTTTAATTCTTTTAAATCTGCCTCAGTCCAAAATGGGTCAAAGTGGTCGAATCTATAATACAGCACGACGTTGAACCGTCCTTTCTCCACAATGTATAATAAACATAATCATCATCTTGTGCCGCTTGCTTTGCATGGACAAGACAGGCCGACGCCAACAAAAAAGACATAAACACGATGGGGGTCCCTGCAGGGCCCGACCAACAGTCTCTTAAGGCGCTCTGGCATGGGCTGATAAGACCCACAGGATGGCACAGCCGGGGCTTATCTTTGCCCACCAAAACCCCCCCCCCCCTCCCTCCTTGGCAGAGGAAGAGCTCATCAGCCTTATCTGCCCCGCTCGGCCGGAGGGAAGAAGACGTTTTTTTTGTGTTTGTGACTCTCTCTCTCTCTCGCGCGCGCGCACACGCGCAAAGATCATGTCCCCTCTCTGCAGTGGCGTAAAATATTTTTAGAACTTAAGTAATAGTGTCAATAATGCAACGTGGAAATAGATCTGCCGATAATGTATAATATACATGGGGCTGTTAGTGGTTAATGTATGTTTTGTAAATAATAATCAAAATCTGCAAATCAACTATAGTAAACTAAAGTTGTCAAATAATTGCGGTTGAGGCAAAGTAAAGGCATGGAAATATAGGCCTCAAAGTAATAATAAATACCTCAAAATTGCACTTATATAAGTGCAGTACTTGAGCAAATGCACTGCAGGCATTTTGCAGACGCTCTTAATCCAGAGCGATTTACAGTGAGCAGTGAGAAACAAAACATGGTAATACATCAAATACTTCCGTTACTGAAGTATTTGTCACTTTAAGCCACTGACCCCCCTGCCTCCCTGCCTGCCTGCCTTGCCTGCTCCAGTGCAGGTGACAGCTGCTCGCTATAGCTCGCTCGCCCCTCCCTCTCCTTGTTTGACCTCATGACGAGTCCGTTTCATGGTGGAAAATGCGGCGTTTCTTTTTTTTTTTGTCGTTATATTATCCAAAACGTGTGACATTTGGGGCAGCCGTGGCTTTGTGGATAAGAACAGTGTTTCCAAACCAGGGGGTCCTGAGGGGGGAGGGGGGGGGGGGCAAAAAAGCAAGAGCAAAAAACAGCAAAAATAGCTTATCTACAAAACACATCTACAACAACACATCAGCAATATGACACATTGTGAGCTTGGGGTTTTGTCATGTGAGAAATATTTTGCGTGCGTGCGCGTCCGTGCGTGCGCGTGCGCGTCCGTGCGTGCGTGTGTGTGTGTGTGTGGTGATCTGATCACCATAAAGGTCACCAGTGCGCCCCCTGGTGTCTGACCTTGGCACGTACTCGAGGAGGCATGACTCTCTTTGGTAGTTTTTTCTCAACAAAGGCATGGGACCACTTCAGCACTTTTCAACCTATCTGCATATAATTGGTCCTCACTAATGTTCATGATAAAATACCACTTTTTCCCCCTACTCAGTCTGTGTCTCATTCAGAAGAGTTCAGAAACCCGCCCACCAGTATAGGCAGGCCGCAGTTTACCGAATTTCGGTCATACCGCTACAGGAACAGCCACGGTGTTGATACCGTGAGATTTCAGAGCATACGGTATTTTAATACAGCGTCGGTGGGCGGCGCATGCTGCGCATATGCAAAGCAACTCCACTCACACACTAAGGCAAAACATTTATTTTCACCACACAGCTGCAGTAGATTGAAAAGTTGCTTCCTACCTTTGAGTTAGTGTTGCTGAAAGACACCCAGATCCAATTGTATATTCCATATTTCCATATCCATATGTACTATACGTGTGAACTAGTGTCAACACGGAGGCACACAGTGGCAGTTGTGAGCATGCGCAGATTGCACTACCTCTGCTACAGCGTACGGGGTACAAAACAGCCATTAGGGGGAGCCATAGTACAGTAGGGAATATCTATTGATTCATTGATTGAATACTTTATTGGCAGAAATGTAATCATCAATCACAAAGGGATCACTGAAAAAAATCCTTGCTGTCTTGTTTCCATTCGGTCCTGGCCCAGTAAAATCTCATACCGTGGCATGCCTACACCCTGTATCCTCTCTAAATTATATAGGCATAGAAAAAGTGTCTGTATCTAGAAGAGGAGGACAGATCGATCAGCTTCTGCGTAAACGCGAAGCTTTTTGGATTCAGTCCTTAAAAACATTATCTCCCCTTGGCCTTAATGTAGATTTTGACCTTAAATCCTTTTTATAAAAATATATTACAATAAAAATTATTTTTGTACCTTTTAATACTATTGTTGGTAAATCCTCCTTTTAACCTTACTTTGATGGCCGCCTTCCCCCTTTTCACCTGCAGGTGTCCTATACCTATACAGGCCGACTCCACAGAGGGGCATTCAGGTCTATTGCCAGTACATGTATTTAATCCACTTAAAATGTTTTTTCTATATTGATTGCATTGAATGTATTTAATTATATATATATAGATTTTTTTGTATAGTTATTGCTGTTATATTGTTCTTCATTTCACATTTGCTTTTCTGCTGTAACTTTTTCATACATTGTGTCTCCATGACAAGGAATATTTATTCCAGATCCTCTTAGGAGGCCTTATAGTCATTTGAATTTGAGAACCACATGACCATGATCCCGACCTCTCAATTCACAGGGACAGGTCTTATTTAACCCGTGTTCCCCTACCCCCTTCTGATTGGTTGCATGACTCTCTGGCACCATATGTAAGTGTGAACCATGATGTGCCCTGTATTCCCTGATGAAGGCTTAACCGCCGAAACGTTGGATGTTGTCTTACCTGCTGTCCGAATAAATATTGGTACTCTGGCTATTGGTGTGTGCGACCACCTTCTTGTTCATTCAAGATCTCCTCCTACATGCCTACACCAGTGACATCATCGTTAGGCAGATTTTTTTTAAACAAGATTTAACTATATATATATATTTAGATTTTATTATATTGTGGGAACGATGTCTTCCATTATTGCATTGCAACTTTTCAGGACTATAGAAAGCCTGCTATTAGCTTGGATTCCCCATCGATGATGTCACTGGTGGATAGGTTGAAAAGTTGTGAAGTGGTCCTTTAATCCACCTTTAATTTGATTTGTCAAATTAATTAAAGTCACTTACATCACAGTGTGCTATATAATAATAATAATAATAAGGTAGGTGTTTTTTTTGTTTTTTATTTGTACCTCAACTGGAAAAAAGTACAAAATAAGTTTCCTAACTTTCTTTTCTTTTTTTTAAATAACTTTTTTTTTTTTTTTTATGTTTTCACATACAGTAGATGAATCATGAAAGGTATTAACCCCCATTGACACCCCCCTCCCAGCCATCAGTTGGGCAAAGAATTTTCCCCTGTGGGATTACCCAGTGGTGAAAAAAGTACTCACATTATTTTTTTGCTTAAATAAAAGTACCAATATGGCAATATACCTAGATATACAAGGTTACAAGTAAGTTCGGAATTCAACGAGTAAAAGTACAAACCTATTCGTACCAAAAGTATACAGTACTCATAAAAAAAGTATACAAATCTTTTGAAAATAGCAGATCTACAAGCTCACAATGTGTTTGCATCGCAAAACACACTGTGAGCTTGTACATCTGCTATTTCCAAATGGCCAAAATGCATATGTGGTTAATGTATGTGGATCTGTAGCAATCAAAATCTACAAAGTAACTAATAAAATATGTTTTAATTCGTCAAAGCTATATGACGTGCTATCTAAAGTTTTCAAACAAATGTAGGAGCTTACAGTATAGTGGAGTAAAAGTATACAACCTTTCCCTTCGACATGCAGTGGAGTAGGAGTGACAGCATTGCAAATTGGAATTACTCAAGTATAGTCCAAATACCTCAAAATTGTACTTAATACAGTACTTATATACGTATTTACTTTCCACAGACACAGGGGGGGGGGGGGATTCCAGTACTTACAGTATATACTTATATTACTTTCCACAGACACAGGGAGGGATTCCAGTAAGACATGGAACCGGGGCTTTTCTTTGGCAGGCACGTACGCAACATTCAGCCCGTGTTTATTATCCCATTCTGGGCGGGAACCCCTTTTGGTGTTTTAACTAAGCATTATGTTATACTTTAGCTATATTGAAAAAATAGCAGATATACAAGCTCATAGCGCGCGCTACGAGCTCGTAGGTCTGCTATTTTTGAAAAAATCATGAAAATGCGGCGGAGCGAACGTTTTTATTATTTTTATATTTACCCCAATTACCCCACGATTTGGAAACCCAGTAGTGCCAATTATCTAAACCTGGGCGCTACACTTCCTCTGCCAACCTGGGGGGCGCAGCGGACTGACCTCATGCCTCCTTCTATGCATGAGGAGTCCAAGCTGCTTCTTTTCACCTGACAGGGTGGAAATTCCCTGGCCGGACGTATAGCGCGTGGAAGGAACACGTTATTCCGACCAGTTCCTTTCCCCTCCATCAGGCGCCCCAGGCTGGCCAGGGGGAGGTAGTATGTTTTTTTTTCTTCATTTCAACGTCAGGCCTAAATGGGTTATTCACTTGGAGAGGTTTGTTGTCGCTTGGACAGGCAGCTAATTCCAACACAATGGCACAGCGCGTGACACTTAATACTGATAGGAAATCTAAGATGAAGTATAAGTGCAACTATATTAACAACTGGAGTATGACAAAGTGGTGCAAAGTAACTATAAATACATTATACTCAAGTACTTTACTTATGTTGATGTATTCTTTTTATATAATATATAAAAAATACCTCAACAATTTTACTTATAAGTAAAGTACCTATATTATAGGCTATATATTCATTTACTGTACTTCAGTATTCACAATGTTCAATACTTACTTATATATTACTTTTACTACACTACACCTCAGATGAAGATACTATACATTTTACTCCACTATAATGATATGAAAACTTTAGTTTATACTATAGTTACTTTTTAGATTTTGATTGTGTGTGTGTGTGTGTGTGTGTGTGTGTGTGTGCGTGCACAGCTGTTGTTTGACTTGAGCACATCCAGCCTTACTCAACCAGAAGCCTGCTGTGCTGTCAGAACATGAACTTTGACCCCTGTAAAGACCGCCCCTCCCACACAAACACGCACACACACACACACACACACACACACACACACACACACACACACACACACACAGAGTCAGGCACAGATCATCACTCCTCTGTTGCTGTATGTATATAACTGTGCTTCTCAAATGGGGCCGAGTGTGCCCCCTAGGGGTAAGCAGAGGTTCTACAGGAGAGTACACAAGAGAAAGTGGTGAAATGGAAGACATACTTGTTTTAATAAAAAATCACACACGTGTGAACTGAGTGGTGCAATTCCCCCCCCCCCCCTCTCTCTCTCTCTCTCTCTCTCTCTCTCTCTCTCTCTCTCTCTCTCTCATTACACAGCACTACCCCTCCCTCTGCTTCTGCCGCCCCCTACTGGTATAAATCAGTAACATACTCAGGCTCATGTGCACAGGTACACACACACACAGGTAGGTACATGGACATTGCTGATTGTAGGAGTGGTTGCACCACTCAAAAACGTATACACGCTTCTGTGTGTGAACCTGCTGACCTGCAAAGTGTTCCAACTGTCATTGAATATAATTGCAATTGTACATATTGGAACTTAATTCGTAGGTTGGGACTTGGAAGCGACAGAGAGAGGCCTCCTGTTGGCTCTGGCATATAAACGAGAGAACAATAGCTGGAAGCCTGGAGGAGAGGGGCCAACTTTACCCGCCAACTAACCTAAGTGTTGTGGTTAAGGGTCGAAAGACTCTAAGAAGGTTGGGGACCACCTGTGACCACTTCTCTTCCAGGACAAAGGCTTTATTCATTACAAATGCATTATTATTATGATCACATCTTTGATGTATTTACACCATAGACTGTAAAAGAAAATATGGACAAAGCGTTCTCCGGGTCTGATATGGACGAAAGATGAAGCCTGTCAGTCCTTGAATTGTAAATCGCCATCCTTCTAGATCCGTTTGGGCCCAGCTGGCCATTGGCTGGCCCAGACAACGAGGCGGGACTTCCCCCCTTCTTCTTCGTTGGTTTTTATTTTGACTCGAACGGGGGGTGGCTCCCGATCATAGACTGTAATGGTAGCCACGCCCCTCAGAACATACTCGACTTTATGGTCATTTTATAAATAAATGCACCATAATTTACCAAAAATAATATTATGACATGAGAAATGAGAATTTAAACTAGTGACTGGAAGCAGAAAGTATTCATGACCATGTTTATTAAGGTAATACAGTCTAGGTGAAGTTGGGCCCAATGACAGCGCCACAACATGCCATTATATGAACTTTCAGGAAGTCCCGATTTCCTTAGTGGCTTCACAAAATATCTGTCTGACTGCCCCCTGATTTACACACAAAATTATATCAAGATTGGACTTCAAATACAGTTTTAAAATAGACCTGCTCGGGAGGCAACAAGTTCCATCTCCTTCACTCCATTTGTTATTGAGGTGCGCTAGCCTGTCCTATGCCCACCGTTGAGGGTTTGTGTATTTCGACGTCAGGCCTAAATGGGTTAAGAAGAGAGTTCTCTAGTCTCGTCTATAGTAGCCTATCTTTCAAGTTGTTTCAAGAATCAACACTAAGGCCCTCATTTATCAATCTAGTCACAAATCTGCCACAGATTCGAGTGCAGGTTTCGTAGTACACCCACGTCGCCACGCCATTTATAAAGTGATCGCAAACAGCTGATCCTTCCTTCATTTCGTTCTGACGTTAATAAATGTGACGGCTGAAATCTATCTGGCACGCCCTATGAAATCAAGCCTCGCCCTCGTTTTTGCGACATGAACAATTGCAATACGACGGCTGGTAAGTTTGGTAACCAGGGTTACAGGAAAAAATACGTTTCTCCCGTGCCTATTGCTGCCCACACTCTTGACACACACACACACACACACACACACACACACACACACACACACACACACACACAGACGCACACGCAAAGAACGAACACCTGCATGAATTAAATAAAGTTGTAGGCCTGTCTGTTTCCCTCTCACCTCGCTTGCCTTGCATGTCCACGCATGCAC
This sequence comes from Protomyctophum bolini, assembly GCF_963924005.1. NCBI lineage: Eukaryota > Metazoa > Chordata > Actinopteri > Myctophiformes > Myctophidae > Protomyctophum > Protomyctophum bolini. Next base: position 5,220,027 of record NC_137880.1, on the reverse strand, counting down.
GCATATACATGACACATCGACATCGCATCGCCATGAATGGAATTAGTTTGTAGGCTGGCCTATATTAATTTTACCCATTCGTGCGCAGTGCACGGCGAAGACTGCACACTGCTGTGATATTAAAGTCCTGTAGGTGACTGCCGACATGATAGCCTAGCTCTCTCATGCAGCATGAGAGAGGCTATCATGTCGTCAAGGCAGTCATAATCAACGTTTATGTAGTGATTCCTGATTTGATCATTGATGAACGAATCATAAACATATGGATGAAGGCTTGCCGCTTGCATGTGTGCTGGTATGTGTTGGCGACGCACGCCGTGCGGTCCCGTCCTCCCGAGCCCCGAAAATGATCTCGCTTTTATCTGAACTGTCAAAACCTGTCTAAGCACTTATTTAAATGGTGAATGATTAAGCCCCTTACGCCTATAGCCTGCTAGTACTTACTACAAATAGGCAAGCTGTATGCTTGTCATTGTCACTTGGAAATAAAGGCATCCATTTATGCCTTTTTTTGAATAATATCATAAGCCGCATCACCGCATGCGCTCCAAAATCATCTCACAAGTGGCTTGCATAACAAGGCCAGTAAATCACTGTTTGATTAAGCACAAACTAATACATTGTAAACATGTTATATTGTTTTTAATTGCGCGATTTTAATTACTTGTAAAGTTGGAAATCTCTCCCTTTTTTTTTACATACACATACCGTTTTATATTAACATTTTAGGAGCGAAAACATATGTTTAGATGCCTGTGACAGCGTGTCAGCAGTTCAGACAATGCTGCTCCGCTTGTGTAAGACAGAAAAACAGCGTACGCCAGCTGCGGAGCAGACGTGGGTTTTGAACGTTGTCACGTTCAATTTCAAGCTTTGCCGTAAATGGTAAATGTAAAAAATGTAGGCAATTTCGGCGTGCAGCCGTGCACCCATATTTTGGCGTACGCACGGTTGATAAATGAGGGCCTATAACTTTGTTCTCTCACAATGGCGGTCCCTGTAGCAGATGTGCTCGTCGACCTGAGAACACTCCCTTGGATCAACGGTGTCCTCAATTATATGGAGCTATAAGAACACCGGGTGTGCTGTTGACTGTGAGCAACCTGGACCCAAACCTAACTCCTAGAAATTAAATGGGTTGAGAATCCCTGCTAGAGCCATAACATTCTTCTCTTATATGGGGGTCCCTGCCATATCATTTCAAATGGGGGTCCGTGGGCTACTTGTCAATTTGGGGGTCCTTAACATGAAAAGGTTTGGGCACCACTGCTCTAGGATAGTTCATAAAAGCAAAGGTCAAAGGTTATTTATCTCAACTGGTCGGCTGTATGTATTGTATCATTGTATGTAACAGCAGCAACACATGTTTTAGAATGACAATTAATACCTAAACATCCACATCTTACATACTGTGTTCATTATTTATCTTTTCAGGAAACAGATCACCATTGTCACGTCCTGACCTAGGACGTACCACGCCTGGACCGCAGTCCCTACCTTTGCTCCTGCCTACCCGTGTCTTCCCCGCCCCCCCTTGAGACACTGCATCACGGACAGCTGTTGACTCTTACCCTGATTGGGACTGTGCATATTTAAGTGGGATTCTGTTTGTGTTTGGTATGCGTTCATATCGGTAAGACACCCTGTCTCAGTGCTGTGCTGGGTTTTGCTTTCCTTTCCTGTGTTGCCTGCTCTGCGTGGCGTATTTCTGTTATCACCAAGTAAAGTGTTACGTTGGTTCATATCAATCTTGCCTCCCTGCATCCTCGTTCCTTCAGCCTAGTCAGAGTGCACCGTGACAACAATTGGGTCGGTTTTAGGGTGCAGGAGGGGCTGCTTTGCTTTCACACTGATTCACAAATCAAGATTATGGGACAAAAGCGGTTCGTTGTTGAGTCATGAGGTTTTCTTCTGCTTCTGTTCCATGTGAAGATGCTCACCTGTCAGCACGCCTTCCACCTGCAGTGACGCCAGGACAGCCGTCTTTTTCAACCGTTTTTATGTGTATGCAAATCTGTGCCTGGTTTGCTGGGACCAGATTACACATTACGTCATCGTTGAGAGCTGGGACCAGAGTACATGGTGTGTATATGTATGACTAGCTCTCAGTGATGACGTAAGAGAAATGGTCATCTGTGTAGTCTGTCCCAGCAGACCAGGCACAGATTTACAAATTACAATTTTCAAATTACAACTACATATAGAGTATGTAGTTGTAATTTGATTAGCAGTATACTGTGGTTACTTGGTGCCAAAAAGTGACAGCCGTCTTTTTCAACCGTTTTTATGTGTATGCAAATCTGTGCCTGGTTTGCTGGGACCAGATTACACATTACGTCATCGTTGAGAGCTGGGACCAGAGTACATGGTGTGTATATGTATGACTAGCTCTCAGTGATGACGTAAGAGAAATGGTCATTTGTGTAATCTGGTCCCAGCAGACCAGGCACAGATTTACAAATTACAAATCACATTACAACTACATACAGAGTATGTAGTTGTAATTTGATTAGCAGTATACTGTGGTTACTTGGTTCCAAAAAGTGACAGCCAGTTTTTTTCAACCGTTTTTATGTGTATGCAAGTCTGTGCCTGGTTTGCTGGGACCAGATACCACATTACGTCATCGTTGAGAGCTGGGACCAGAGTACATGGTGTGTATATGTATGACTAGCTCTCAGTGATGACGTAAGAGATATGGTCATCTGTGTAGTCTGGTCCCAGCAGACCAGGCACAGATTTACAAATTACAAATCACATTACAACTACATACAGAGTATGTAGTTGTAATTTGATTAGCAGTATGTGGTTACTTGGTTCCAAAAAGTGACAGCCAGTTTTTTTCAACCGTTTTTATGTGTATGCAAGTCTGTGCCTGGTTTGCTGGGACCAGATTACACATTACGTCATCGTTGAGAGCTGGGACCAGAGTACATGGTGTGTGTATATGTATGACTAGCTCTCAGTGATGACGTAATGTTGTATCTGGTCCCAGCAAACCAGGCACAGACTTGCATACACATAAAAACGGTTGAAAAAAACTGTCTGTCACTTTGAAGAGACCAAGCAAAATTATTACTTGCGCGCTCTGCTTGCGCAAGTAAAAATGATTTACTTTTGTTCTCACTCTCATCTTTATGGAAACATATTTTGTTTTTAGATATTTTATTGGAATCAGAATTTATTCAGCATTTTGTTGTACTTGTGCCTAAAATAGTCTATGGTGTGACATGGCAATAATTGTTTATACAATTCAAATGGAGTACACCTTTCTTAAGTTGCTCACTTTATCAAAGTCCTTTATCATAACTAACCTGTAATCCACTATAGTTTTGTGAAAATGTATTAAATCTGTATATTATTTTCGTAATCAACACTCAATGTGAGGCCCATGTTATCGGTCTTTCAATATATTTTGTAGTTATTGTGACAAAACTTTCTCTAAAATTACACAAATATTTGTGACTCTTCCTGATACTATTTGCTATGTAATCCATAAACATTAATGGTTTCATCATTAATAAAGGTATGATTTTTTCACTATTTGGAACGTCACACCAAATGATTTAGTGTCACACCGTATGATCATATCTTCATTTTTCAAAGCAAACTGTGTTTTAACCTACTTATTAGTGAGTACTGAACTTTACAGATTGATTAAACAATTACTCAGGAAAAACAGCAACAGGAAAATTGCTTTAACATTGAATAACATAACATGGCAAAAAAGGGTTGAGAATCCCTGCTAGAGCCATAAAAATCTTCTCTTATATGGGGGTCCCTGCCATATCATTTCAAATGGGGTTCCGTGGGCTACTTGTCAATTTGGGGGTCCTTAACATGAAAAGGTTTGGGCACCACTGCTCTAGGATAGTTCATAAAAGCAAAGGTCAAAGGTTATTTCTCTCAACTGGTCGGCTGTATGTATTGTATGTGTAACCAGGGCACTAAGGCCCGGACACAGAATACCAGACTACGCCACTCTGGGAGTTGCACCCAGAGAATAATATAATGTAATAGCCCACTGGGCAATGATAAAAAAGGGAAGCAGAGAAGTGTAGTTCCAGTTTGAAATATATATTGTTTTATTACTCTTACTACAACATGTTAAGACTTTAATCATACGGTCAATATCAAAATGATCATATCAAAAGGATCTAAAAAGGCAATAGCCTAATATCTTAAAACTACAAATACCAGTAGCCATGGGGTGCTAAGGTGTCCTTACTGACAGGAGGAAGGCAGGGAGTGAGGGAGTGAGGGGAAACAATCACCGCCACCAAGGACGCACACTTCACAGCACAACACTGCAAGAAAGATAGAAAAGGAATTATATACACAGCACAGGTCCAACATCAAACAAATAGCATGCACTAAACCCCAAGACAACCTACAGGACTACGTGAACCACCACCTGTCGGGACTACAACTATAGCACTCTTAGCTACTGGCACTACTATAATTAAACTGAGGCAGAGCCCAATATTACATTAACCGTTTCCGTTATATTCAATCACTTTGGGGCATCAAGTCTGAGATGCGAGGCTGTAGGTTTGCACCAAACAATAAACAGAATAAACAAAACAAAACGAAATCATAAACAAATTAAAGAGGACAAAAACAGCAGCAGCCAGGCAAACCAGGGCTTCGCCTAACAAGACAAGAACATATAATTAATAACTTGCTTAAACAATGCAACTCATTAATCCGCAGTGCAACTGCCTTACCTCTAATCGAAGGTTTAAGCACACATAACAGCACACATAACAGACGGAGGACACCCAGCGTGGGCCACCTAGTTCTGGAGCGTCGGCAAAAAAGAAAGGATTAATGAATATAAAAACAATGACTATCAGACCACATCGAAATCTCTACTATAACGCAACGCCTCACCTCCGTCAACAGCACAGCACTACGCCTCAGGGCAGACGTGCCCACGGCACGAGCGGGCTGAATACTAACACTGAAGCAGGGGTCTGCCGAGAGCACCTGCAGAGTTAGGTAAGTAGTAAGTATAGTAAGTAATAGTAAGTAACGCCAAGCAGCGACAGACATTAAGTGTAGGCACCATACCTGGGTCCCGAGATGCTCCTGCCTACGACCCGCACAAACAGACAAACAATGTCACCTACACGCCAACCGCTCACGGCTCCCATAAATCGTTCTGACACGGATGTGGGCGTGGCGTTGCTAGGGGCAACCCGTGAGGCTCAACCCACTACATATGTAACAGCAGCAACAAATGTTTTAGAATGACAATTAATACCTAAACATCCACATCTTACATACTGTGTTCATTATTTATCTTAATGACGAACAAGCTAATGTTCTCTGAAATTATTGGGAGTCGCACATGAATATGAAACGTACATTTTGTTTCATTATAAAATGCATTATATCTCCCTTCAATGTCAATCACAGACTTTCTTCATGATGTGGGAATGACGAAACAATTCTGAGGAAAAACACGTTTGTTTAGTGATACTATATGGTAATTTATATATAGGCCCATTTAGTTTGCTTTGCTATAAAAAGCTACATGTATGACATGTATTTTCAACCGTAACGCAGACAGCATGATGCGTCTGCAGCGGCTCTGTCTAATAAGGGTGAATACTTTCTTCCAAAACAAATCCAACCGTTTACTGGTTCAAGAAAAAGGAGAAGCAGACTTCACGTTGTACAAGTGTCGTGTTTTTCAGTCATCCACTCCAAAAAAGCTAGCAAAAAGTGGCCGGCTATTTAAAAAAAAATCTTGAGTGGATAAAGTGCAAATGTGGAATATCTTTGAAACATTTGAACACATATCTAATACAGAGCTCCATGGCACAAATTACGTGGAAAAATACAAATTAATTTGGGGGTCCTTGGCATGTTCATGGAGAACCACTGGTGTAAAAAACATTTGGAAGAAAGCCCAAATATCAAATACATTTTAGAAACAAGCAAAAAAAAAGAAACATCAACCAGTGAACCACCAATATTTACAAGCAACAAAAATAAGCGTAAAGTTGCTTATGATAAGCAGACATGGCAACACTGGGTCACTTCCATGTGTATTTGTTGTTTGTAGAAAATGGGAGGATAAAGTCACACCTACAGCCTCCCCCTGAGGAACAGCGCAGCAAAGCATTATGGCATTGTAGGAATTCAGCAATCCAGTCAACCCCTAGTCAAATACACAGACTTCATTCTTTTTCTGGTCCAAAAGTGCAAATTTCAAATTGTGCGACTGTTGCCTATTACAAATACCATTAACATTAAAATAAGATCAAGTCGTGTCAGGGGTGAAGTGGCCCATTAAGACAAGTCATTTTATGCTTGGTTGTGTACAGGTTTCCGCAATTTCACTGCATAAAAGCACATTAAAACCCTGCATATTTAATCGCATACTCAAGGATTTTTCCTCGCAAAATCAAGGATTTTAACCCGCATAACCAAGGACTTTTGCCCGCATATTTCTGGAGGGTCTATTTTCTGTTTTTTTAAGTGCTGGAGACCCCTTTACTGAACAAACAATTACTATCAGAATATAGGCTTTTTTGGTTAAGACATTTTTTTTTAACCAAAACATATCACTCACCCTACCACAAGGTAGGCCTATGTAGGCTGTCAAATGTATACTTATAATGCACCCTGTAGTATTAGTGTTACTTACTTACTTACTGCCCTTTACGCCGGCTGGCATGTAGGGCAGCAACAAAGGATCTCCACTTCAGTCTGTCCTGGGCCAGCGTCTTTATAGATCCCCAGGTGTGATGCAGGGTCTTCAACTCTCCCTCCACTGTCCTACGCCAGGTGTTCTTGGGTCGGCCTCTTTTGCGTTTGCCCTCTGGTGTCCAGTGAAGTGCAGTTTTGGTGATGTTGTCCTGTTCTCTACGTATGACATGCCCAATCCATTTCCACCGCCTTCTCATAAGGATGGTATCCATGTTTTCTTGTTTACATAGATCAAGAAGGTGTTGGTTGGAGATGGTTTTGGGCCAGAATATTCGCTGGATTTTCCTTAAACTTTTGGTGTGGAAGGTTGACAGTTTGTGGAGATCATTTTCTGTCGTTCTCCAACATTCAGAACCGTATAGCAGGGTAGACAGGACACAGCTCTGGTACAGTCTAAGTTTGGTGTTGGTGCTGTACTGGGCCGACTTCCAGACGTTGTTAAGCCTCTGTAAGGTGTTTCTGGCCTTGCTGATCCTGCTTGTGATGTCGTTACCTGCGCCTCCATCGTGACTTACTACGCTGCCTAAGTAGGTGAAATGTTCTGTTGTGGGTAGGTTTATTCCTTCTATGTGTACTGGTGTGGGGTTTGGGATGTTGAGCACCATCAGTTCTGTCTTCTTCTGGTTGATCTTCAGACCTATTTGCTTTGCAAAAGTGTTCAGACGACTTGTTTTCTCTTGCAACTGTTGGTGTGAGTGGGAGAACAGAGCCAAGTCATCTGCAAAGTCGAGATCTTCCAATTGTGAGAAGAGGGTCCATCTGATGCCTCTTGGAATGTCTTCGGTGGTTCTTCTCATAACCCAGTCTATGACCAGGTTGAAGAGTAGTGCAGACATAACGCAACCTTGCCTCACTCCTGTTTTGACTGCGAAACTGTGTTGACTATTTCCAATTTGGCATGTGAAGTTGTTATAGATTTTATATTTATATTAGTGTACTAAAGCCCAAAACACACCGGCTCCGTCCGACGCGACGCGTTGCCGCGCGGCGCCGCCTGGAAAATAGAACTGGTTCTATCGGCGCGCCAGGCGACGCGGCGGTCGCAGACGGTGTGTGATGGGCTTTACAAGGTATATTTAACCTTGTTGTAATAGCTTAAACTGCAAGGTATATAGGGTGGAGTAGGCCTAAGTACACAATTAGAGGTGAACCACACATCTTTTGATAACATTTAACACACAAAAGACGTGTAGCAGTTAAACTTTTATTTAAAAAAGCTATAACAGCAAACTTTGGCTTTACAAACAATACTACTTAACTAAAACAAAATGGCAAGTAAGATTTAAACAAGTAAACAGAGTGATGCCAACAAGATAATGGACTTGAAGGGAAAAAAAATAAACACACACACACACACACACACACACAATAATCAACCATATTCATTCATGTGATTCATATGATGTGGATTAAATGAAAGCAATAAACCACAAGAGGTCTCAGGTTACCGTGGATTTGACCATGGCTGAGAGGCGTAGTGAGACCTGACGAAAAATATTATTTAGACAGAAGCTTTTTTTTGTTTGGTTTTGGTCGGTGTAACTAAAGGGCTATTCCCCTGTATGGGTCCTCATGTGTGATTTCAGATTAGTCATTTGACTAAAGCCTTTACTGCAAACTTTGCAATTAAAGGGCTTTTCCCCTGTATGTGTACTCATGTGTGTTTTCAGATCACCACTATAACTAAAGCCTTTACCGCAAACTTTGCAACTAAAGGGCTTTTCCCCAGTATGTGTCCTCATGTGTGTTTTCAGGATACCACTTTGACTAAAGCCTTTACCGCAAACATTGCAACTAAAGGGCTTTTCCCCTGTATGTGTCCTCATGTGTGATTTCAGCTGAGTCATTGTACGATAGCCTTTACCACAAACTTTGCAATTAAAGGGCTATTCCCCTGTATGCGTCCTCATGTGTGTTTTCAGATCACCACTATAACTAAAGCCTTTACCGCAAACTTTGCAACTAAAGGGCTTTTCCCCAGTATGTGTCCTCATGTGTATTTTCAGGATACCACTTTGAATAAAGCCTTTACCGCAAACATTGCAACTAAAGGGCTTTTCCCCTGTATGTGTCCTCATGTGTGATTTCAGCTGAGTCATTGTACGATAGCCTTTACCACAAACTTTGCAATTAAAGGGCTATTCCCCTGTATGCGTCCTCATGTGTTTTTTCAGAATATCATTTCGACTAAAGCCTTTACTGCAAACTTTGCAATTAAAGGGCTTTTCCCCTGTATGTGTCCTCATGTGTGTTTTCAGATCACCACTATATCTAAAGCCTTTACGGCAAACTTTGCAACTAAAGGGCTTTTCCCCTGTATGTGTCCTCATGTGTGTTTTCAGGATACCACTTTGACTAAAGCCTTTACCGCAAACATTGCAACTAAGGGGCTTTTCCCCTGTATGTGTCCTCATGTGTGATTTCAGATGAGTCATTGTATGATAGCCTTTACCACAGACATTGCAACTAAAGGGCTTTTCCCCTGTATGTGTCCTCATGTGTGTTTTCAGGTCACCACTTTGACTAAAGCTTTTACCGCACACTTTGCAACTAAAGGGCTTTTCCCCTGTATGAGTCCTCATGTGTGATTTCAGATGACTCATTTGAAAAAAGCCTTTACCGCAAACTAAGCAACTAAAGGGTTTTTCCCCTGTATGTGTCCTCATGTGTGATTTCAGAATATCATTTCGACTAAAGCCTTTACCGCAAACTTTGCAACTAAAGGGCTTTTCCCCAGTATGTGTCCTCATGTGTGTTTTCAGGATACCACTTTGACTAAAGCCTTTACCGCAAACATTGCAACTAAAGGGCTTTTCCCCTGTATGTGTCCTCATGTGTGATTTCAACTGAGTCATTGTACGATAGCCTTTACCACAAACTTTGCAATTAAAGGGCTATTCCCCTGTATGCGTCCTCATGTGTGTTTTCAGATCACCACTATAACTAAAGCCTTTACCGCAAACTTTGCAACTAAAGGGCTTTTCCCCAGTATGTGTCCTCATGTGTGTTTTCAGGATACCACTTTGAATAAAGCCTTTACCGCAAACATTGCAACTAAAGGGCTTTTCCCCTGTATGTGTCCTCATGTGTGATTTCAGCTGAGTCATTGTACGATAGCCTTTACCACAAACTTTGCAATTAAAGGGCTATTCCCCTGTATGCGTCCTCATGTGTTTTTTCAGAATATCATTTCGACTAAAGCCTTTACTGCAAACTTTGCAATTAAAGGGCTTTTCCCCTGTATGTGTCCTCATGTGTGTTTTCAGATCACCACTATATCTAAAGCCTTTACCGCAAACTTTGCAACTAAAGGGCTTTTCCCCTGTATGTGTCCTCATGTGTGTTTTCAGGATACCACTTTGACTAAAGCCTTTACCGCAAACATTGCAACTAAGGGGCTTTTCCCCTGTATGTGTCCTCATGTGTGATTTCAGATGAGTCATTGTATGATAGCCTTTACCACAGACATTGCAACTAAAGGGCTTTTCCCCTGTATGTGTCCTCATGTGTGTTTTCAGGTCACCACTTTGACTAAAGCTTTTACCGCACACTTTGCAACTAAAGGGCTTTTCCCCTGTATGAGTCCTCATGTGTGATTTCAGATGACTCATTTGAAAAAAGCCTTTACCGCAAACTAAGCAACTAAAGGGTTTTTCCCCTGTATGTGTCCTCATGTGTGATTTCAGAATATCATTTCGACTAAAGCCTTTACCGCACACATTGCAACTAAAGGGCTTTTCCCCTGTATGTGTCCTCATGTGTGATTTCAGGACACCAGTTTGACCGAAGCCTTTACCGCAAACTTTGCAACTAAAGGGCTTTTCCCCTGTATGTGTCCTCATGTGTGATTTCAGCTGAGCCATTGTACGATAGCCTTTACCACAAACTTTGCAACTAAAGGGCTTTTCCCCTGTATGTATCCTCATGTGTGTTTTCAGAATATAATTTACACTAAAGCCTTTACCACAAACTGTGCAATTAAAGGGCTTTTCCCCTGTATGTATCCGCATGTGTGTTTTTAGTTCACCACTTTGACTAAAGCCTTTACCGCAAACTTTGCAATTAAAGGGCTTTTCCCCTGTATGAATCCTCATGTGTGTTTTCAGGACACCAGTTTGACCGAAGCCTTTACCGCAAACATTGCAACTAAAGGGCTTTTCCCCTGTATGTGTCCTCATGTGTCTTTTCAGCTGAGCCATTGTACGATAGCCTTTACCACAAACTTTGCAATTAAAGGGCTTTTCCCCTGTATGTGTCCTCATGTGTGATTTCAGAATAACATTTCGACTAAAGCCTTTACCGCACACATTGCAACTAAAGGGCTTTTCCCCTGTATGTGTCCTCATGTGTGATTTCAGCTGAGCCATTGTACGATAGCCTTTACCACAAACTTTGCAATTAAAGGGCTTTTCCCCTGTATGTGTCCTCATGTGTGATTTCAGAATATAATTTACACTAAAGCCTTTACCACAAACTGTGCAATTAAAGGGCTTTTCCCCTGTATGTATCTGCATGTGTGTTTTCAGTTCACCACTTTGACTAAAGCCTTTACCGCAAACTTTGCAATTAAAGGGCTTTTCCCCTGTATGAATCCTCATGTGTGTTTTCAGGACACCAGTTTGACCGAAGCCTTTACCGCAAACTTTGCAACTAAAGGGCTTTTCCCCTGTATGAACAACTGTGTGCCTCTTCAGATTCCCCTTTTGATTAAACATTTTGCCACAATCTTTACAACTAAAACGTTTCTTCCCTGTGTGTTTCTTCATGGAGTGAGTTTTTTTTGACGATGTCAGGTCCTGGGACAGCTTGTGGCTTGAAGACAATGTTTGTTCTTCCACATTTTGTGTCTTGCGTAAAGTAAGTGCTTTTACAACCGACTGACCTTCCCTGGTCTCCACCCAGTCATCACTGTCTTCAGTGACGTCAGATTCAGAACAGTGTGGAGAGAGGAAATGGTCATCTGTGGTTGTTTGTGATGTTCCACAGTCGTCTACATCAGCTTGTGTTTCAATGTGTTCAGTTGAGGTGCTGGCTACAGCCTCTGTCTCTCTGTTTTCATCCTCATCTTCACTTTTCACTGCTAGTAAAGTCATCATTGACCCACCAGCCTCCTCTGGTCTTTGAAGTAGCTCCTCTGGTTCATCTTTAATGTGTGGAGGTTGTGGTTCCTCCTGGACCAGACTGGAGCTCATCTCCTCATGTTTAACACTCCAAAACCTCTTCACCTTCAGGCTGGACTCTGTACACTGGTCTGCAATGAAGGAATAGAATAATGACTTTAATAATAAGGACTTTGATGTGACATGAATAACAAGAATATGTTGGCAATGCAAGGGACCATTTGGGAATTCAGAAGAGCTCAGAAAGAGCTGCAAGCTCCTCTTCCTCATGAACTTGAATTGAAACGATCAGTAGGCATGCAAGTGCAACATACTGTGCTGAACATGTGGTGGAAAGGTTAACACAGCTGCAGGAAACACGGACAAAGGAAGTAATCAACACTCCGGACTACATGGACTACATTAAAGCTGGGATCACAGGTATCTTGACATGCCATTTACAACATCACACAGACATGCTCAAGGATATTCATTCTGCTGTTTCTCTCCCTGCCACGTCTTTGAACCGCCTACAAACTTATATTATTATTATTATTATTATCTGACCATCTATTTGACAGGCAGTCTATTAATCTAGCCCCATCAGATCATGGCGGGGAATCAGCTACGACGGCTAGTTTCACCACCGACATTTGGAGCAGTAGCGTGAGTCTAATGTCGCTCATCAGCCTAACTGCACAGTGGGTAGACAGTGAGTTCAACCTCCAGAGTCAAGCTGTAAGTCAAATAATGTTGTGGGTTGCATTAGAGCTTTAATCGGGCCTAATAATTTGAGCCTGACCCGTCTGACTCGCATGGTGAACGCATGAATACGCGCCCTAAATGCAGCACACGTGAGTTGAGTAACAAAGTCTGTTAACTTGCTTGCGTATTCATGCGTTCACCACTAGTTGGCTGTGATGTTCCACAGTCCTCTACATCAGCTTGTGTTTCAATGTGTTCAGTTGAGGTGCTGGCTACAGCCTCTATCTCTCTGTTTTCATCCTCATCTTCACTTTTCACTGCTAGTAAAATCATCATTGACCCACCAGTCTCCTCTGGTCTTTGAAGTAGCTCCTCTGGTTCATCATTAATGTGTGGAGGTTGTGGTTCCTCCTGGACCAGACTGGAGCTCATCTCCTCATGTTCAGGGGAAACCTCCTCTTTACATACAGGCAGGTGCAGGAAGTCTAGAGGAGGAAAATATACAATGAGACAAAACCATTAAATGTTTCAACTTTACATTATTTCATGCAGTGTTTAGCTCTGGTAGTTGGATCAACTTCAGCAGCAAAAATACATTTTCCACTTCCAAACCATACGTTTATTCTCATTCTTAAAAAAAATATGTTTTACTGCAAACATTCTAATTTATCAACACATTAAAGTTAAGACGTGCCTGTTAGCCTTACAAGACAAAAAGGTGTGTGTGTGTGTGTGTGTGTGTGTGTGTGTGTGTGCACTGTTCCACTCTGAACACTGGTCTGCAGTGAAGGAATAGAATAAGGACTTTAATAATAACTTTGATTTGACATGAATAACAAGAATCTGTTGGCAATGCAAGGGATCATTTGGGAATTGAGAAGAGCTCAGCAAGAGCTGCAAGCCTGACAAGGATTCAGCCCCACATTGTTCCAACGATGCGATTTTCCGACATTGAGTTGGTCTGACTTGCCACATGACACGTTCCCTAACCCTAAGTGCAGCATACGTAAGTTGGAGTAACAAAGTCTGTTAACTTTGGCTACAGCTAAGCTAACACTGTCTCATCAGAGGCTGTGTGTGTGTTTAACAGTGTTGTGACTAACGCCCTTACATGCGTTACGTTACATAACGTAACTACTATTTGCAGTAACTTGTAACCTAACGCTTTACATTTCCCCATTCCATAACGGCCTTATAGTTATTGTGCGAGCGTTATCCGCGTTATGGCGTTATTATGTCAACTTATGTGATCAGTGAAAAAAAGGTCTCGCAGCTCCGTGAGTCTATCATACAGGCGTCTCTGTGCTGTGCTGACTGCAGTGCAGAGAGCGCTCTCTGTTGACAGTTTCATTTGTGCAGTCATACTAGCCTGTCAGCCCACATGGCTTGATACACCCTAACATGATAAAAACAGAGGTCATTGATTGGCTAACGTAGGGCCAGATTTCAGGGTAAGCCAATCAGAGACAGTCTACAGGGTGGGCGGGCTTACTGGCTGTTGTAAACAGAAACACATTTAGTCACAGACACCCAAACCCTTGTAACACATACATAGATACTACACAGACAGAAATCACCGGTAGAACGAAAATCATAATACAGTACCACACGCAAAAATGGCAAATGCGGATCATGATGACAGCGAGATCGGTTGCTTTGGGAGTTGGACATTTTGAGTACTTGCGACCCAAGGACGACAAAAACATTGAGGTGAAATGTAAATTGTGTGGCAGACATAAAACATTGTCCTCAGCCAAAAAAAGCAACGCAAACCGTGAAAATGTGAAAAGCATCTCAATGTGCTTATTTATTTTATTTATAACTTTACGGTGTAAGAAGAGTGTACTCATTTTATTTGATTATTATTTATTTTCTTCATATTGCACTGACAGCACCATTTGTTTAATTGCTTTGAAGGCAAGTTGAGGCTACAATAAAGATGCCTGTCAAAATTCCCGAACATGTTTTATTGTTCCACTACATTTCATATAATGTTAGGAGGGAGTTGTGTTTTCTCTTACTGTGCGACAGAACAAAAAACCTTCTTTTAAATCGTTTTTTATATTATATTTTTTTAAGTAAAGTAAAGTAAAGTAGTTACTTTCATAATTTCATGTAAAGTAAACTGTGATCACTGACCTGTCAATCAACGCTCGCGCAACAGTAAGCCGCGACGACGGAAGAACAAGCGCGCTCTCTAACAACGGTGCGCGTGCGCATCTTCTAGCGCTCAGAGAGCACCATAGAAAACGACGCTGGACAGGACTACGGCTGCAAGGGAAGCTTGCGTGCCTCCAATCAGCTGATCACTCCGTGTCCCACTCAATTCTAAAAAAATGCAGCGATTGATGAGGACATTCTCATTTTCACAGTAAAGGCACGCCTTCAAGTGCTGCCAACCTTACCAAACTGAATCTATCAATCTGGTATCCCAATAATCATGACCCTCACTGTCTACACCATGGACAGCATCAGACCATAGAATCTATGTCTCATATATTAAACGGCTGTAATATCTACAAAGGACTGTATATAGCCAGGCATGACAGAATTGTGAACATTATTGCCAAAGATGTGTCACCTATGTTTCATTCCTCCGTTGTGTTTCACAAAAATTCCTGTGTGAAACCAGAAATGTTTCAATGCAATGACCCAACCGTGTTTGCAAATATAACACACCAGATGTCATTATAATTGACGAGAACAGCAGAGAGGTTTTTCTATTGGAAGTTGGCTGTGCTTTTGATTCAAGTTTAGAGGAAGCTTTCCTTACTAAACAAGTAAAATATCAACCATTAGTACAGACCATTATACAACTGGGCTATACGTGTCAGCTCATTGTTTTTATATTTGGCAGCCTGGGCCATGTCCACAAGCTAGTGGTCAGAGGCTTGAGGATTATAGGGTTGTCCAAGTGTAAGGCAAAGCAGCTTGCAACATACTGTTCATTCTCATCCATTATAGGCAGCCGGTCTATTTGGAGGAGAAGGTGCTTTTTGTACCCATGATTTACTTTCGGTGTTGGTAATATGACAGACTGAAGTGACCAATGTTTGCTGTGAATAAGTTCATGTGTTGCCTATATTCTGTACATTTAGGGCTTGTTTGGACTCAAGCACTGAGACACGTGATGTTTCGAGTGCGTAGTATATCCTCAGCTAACATTTCCCCGCTAGCTACCGCCTCCCGCTGTCGCCTTCACAGCGTAGCACGCCCGGGCTGGCTTGGACTTCCCCCCGCTGTCCTCGCGACAAACGATCGCGCCCCAGTTAGATTTTCATTCCTCTGCGCAACAGTGTGCATTTACAGCCCTCGTGGCGCTGTCCTGAGGCTTTCCCCCCCCCGCCCCTCTCTTTCTCTCTCTCTCTCAATAATAATAATAATATTATATTTTGTAGGATTATTATTATTATTATGATTTTGTTCTTCTTTTTTAACTATTATTGAATATAATTAAGTGGATTCTTCTTCTACTTCTTCTTGCAGCTATATTTATTTTTCATTTTTATTAATAATATGTACCTGCAGACTATAGTAATTGTAACGCTTTAGCCTACTGTGGTCGTGGTGGGGTAAATTCACCCGTGAAGCCCCCCCCGTCTATGGTGGGTTCTGCATGGGACCGAGGCTTCACCCGGCATGCATTGCAGAATTGCAGGCTTCTCCGTCTGTTGTTGTTGTTATGAGCTAGGAAGACAAGACTCCACAACAAAGGCTTATATTTTCTCCGGAGATATTCAGTTGAAAGGTCAGTGTATTTTTATATCTGATATATACTGTGTGTAGTGTAATTGCACGTGTTAGAATCGTTTCGATCTATATCTGTGCACGACTGCACGTAACCCTATAACGCTAGCAGAGGGAATAGATTAGCAATAGCTAGCTAGCTAATCTATTGTTTGGACGGGGGTTTGCAAACGTATAATTCATGCTATTTTAACAGGCTTAAAAACATCTAGCTCCGTTGGAAAGAAAGAGAAAGCTACTGCAGCTTAAGCGTTATGGACGGTGTTTTATATTATTTAATTTTACAGACAAACAAGATGACGTTCCAAGACCCAGACGGTGAGCATTGCCATGCAGGTACGTTCTGAGCCATTTATTTTACTCTTCTCTCTGTTCTTGTCTCCTCTAAAGGAACTCACAAAAACTGCCCTGTCTCTGCTCTGTCTGAACAGTTATTTGGTGGGAACCACTGAATTAAGTAATTACTTTTTGAAACAACTGAACGTTTTTTTTAAGAAAACAAATTTCAATTTTGTATCTTTGTCTTTGTCTAAACTTCTCAGGACTGGAACCCTGCGTTCTCTACCACCCTGACCTGGTTTCTACTCAACAGCAGCTACATAACAAGGTTAAGCCATATATTTTGTGTAACTTCTGTATATATTGGCCTTTGGATCCTGCTGAAAATAGCCGATCTACAAGCTCTCTTGCCTCAAGTTTGCAATGTGTAACTGTGTACCATTGTTAATTTGTTACCATCATGACATTTTAAATGACCGAGGTGTAGAAGGGAGATGAGCTTGTAGATCTGCTATTTTTCAACAGCTAACGGCTTTTAAAATAATGTTTAAAACCTATGAGGCGACACAGATGCGTCCTCAGGTCTAAATGGGTTAAGGCAGTGGTTCTCACAGCCATCAAAACGTTATCCCACATTTCACAGCAGTGATGGTAGGTAGGCCTATTTCAGAATGCCTGAATTTACACTTGGTTGCATGGTGAAAATAGTCGATCTACAAGCTCACGTGTTGTGAGCCCTATACAAATGCAATCCATATCAATTTTGTTTTTGATTTTGTTCAAATTACAGATGAGGAGGTCACATGGAGGAAGTGGAGATGATGGTGATGGATAAATAAAATGGATAATAAAAATGGTTAGAACATTTTCACATTTTAGCACAGGAATAGAAATTAGAAAATGGCTGGGTTTTACCCACAGGGCAACTGTTAAGTCATGGATCACAAGCCAGAGAAATGATTAAGGTGAAAATTATTTATTTAATTAATTCTGTGATTTCAGACGAACTTTCGCTGGAGGAAGACCTATCGACTTCAAATGCAACCTCTGCTGGAAAGGCTACCACCAGTCGGGTTTCCCTGACCCTCTACTATACGCAACATCCAGACCTCAAGGAACGCACCCAGCTTTCCGTGCTCGGATATACAGACACGGGGACATACACACATTGCTACGCTCAGAAACTCCTGACTCCACTCAGAAGAGAATTGGTGTTTTAAAGACTTAAGCACTTAAACTTGAGAACTGATATGTCTTCTAAATCCTCACAGATTTTAGTTAAAACGTTTGCTGCAAAAGAATATATATTTACAGATTTGTGCCACATTTTCACGATGTTTCAAAATTAGCAAACTCGTTTTCAACAGCTTACAGTAGGGATGTCAGGAGTTAACCGGTTAACCGGTTAGCCGACCGTTAAGAAACATCCGGATATTTTTTATCAGCCTTAACGGTTAATTTCCGCATTTTCCTGATGGAATTATTTTGGTCATGGGGAGATGTCATTACGTTAAACCGACCCAGGGAGGCGCAAGAGTGTAGTCTATGTCCAAGAGAGCACACAGAGGCAGCACACTAGAATGAGAGAAATGACTTCCGCACCGGCACGGGAGGTGAGCTTTAGAAAAAAAGTTATTAAGTGAGCGACAGACAGGTGTGATAGGAGAGAAAATGGCGAAACGGGTGAAACGTAGTGTGGTCTGGGATCATTTCAAAAAGAAAGATGACAATGACAAGTTAGTTATATGTAATTTTTGTGACGCAGAGCTTGCTTACACCAGTGGCACGAGCAGCATGCGAAACCATATCGCAGCCAAACACCCGTTCGTAAATGTTGACGAAAGTTTGGGGCCGGCCAGGCAACAAAACACACTCTCATCCTTTGTACAAGTCCCAAGAAGATGTGATGGTCGTCGGGCGGAGGAGCTCACACAAAGGGTCTGCAAAATGATTGAGCTGGACATGCAACCTATCAGCATGATTGAGGACAGAGGCTTCCGTCAATTGATGAATTTTACCGAACCAGAATATCATATACCAGCGAGAGCAACATTCACCAAACGAATTGAAAAACGTTATAAAGATATGTCACTTGAGCTGAGAAAGCGCTTGTCCACAGCCGAGCATGTTGCTCTCACAACAGACTGCTGGACAGCGTTGACCACAGAGAGTTACATAACCATAACGTGCCATCACATTGACCAAGAATGGAAACTTCACGCGTGTGTGTTGTTGACACAAAGCCTATCAGAAAGACACACCTCTGAATATTTGGCAGAAACTATGAAGAGTGCTGTTGCCGACTGGGGGCTGACAGGGCACGTCACAGCTTGTGTCCACGACAACGCAGCCAACATTGTCAAGGCTATGTCCAAGGCTTATGTGGAGTGGGAATCGGTGCCCTGTTACGCGCACACGTTACAGTTGGCTATTCAGGATGGCTTTGCCTTACATGTGGTCAAAGTAATTGGTGCTGCTGGTCGCTTGGTTAAACATTTTAATAAAAGCGGCCCTGCATCAGAAGCGCTGAAAAAGAAGCAGGATGGGATGGGAATGAGCAACCCGGACAATCACAGTCACAAAAAGTTGATCCAGTCCTGCAAAACCCGCTGGAATTCAGTATACGACATGTTCGAGCGACTCGTAGAGCTGAGATGGGCAGTCACAGCCGTGCTGTCAGACCGCAGAGTCACTAAACTGACGGACGCGAGAGTGCTTGATCTGTCCAATGACCACTGGAAAATAATGGAGGAGATGCTACCAGTGTTATGCAAACTTAAAATTGCCACCACAGTCATGTCTTCAGAGCAGAATGTCTCCGTCTCAAACACCTACCCAATTACATTCAGTCTCATCCAAAAACACCTCATGCCAGAGGAGGGAACTGAAGAAAGTGTTAAAGTGTTGGAGTTTAAAGAAAAGGTCCGCACATCACTGGCAAAACGCATGAAGGTATATATTAACATTACATTAGTATTTATTTTTGTTTTGATTATAATATTATGAATTTATTATTATTAATATTTTAACAAATATTTGTTTAAATTGTTTATCCATTGTATGCAGATTAACACGGCAGAGATAACCACCAAAGTGGCCATGATTGGATCTGCGTTGGACCCCAGACACAAAAGCCTGCCGTTTCTTTCGCCAGCAGAAAAAGCTAGAGTTACAGAAAAGTTGCATGAAATGGTAGAGGATTTGGCAGCTGATTCTGAAACTACACGCCGTGGTGACGAGCCCGCTGCTAGGCCTACTGATGAAGAGGGCAATGATGTCGCTGTGCGCGAGGAAAATGAGCCAGGCGGCGGCCCTAATGAGAATGCTAACAGCAGCGCAATGCGACTGCTCCTTGGGCATTACGTTATGCCCGCGGACACAGGTTCAAATAGTGAAGTGGAGAGCTACTTGAGAGATAATTCTGCTCCCTTGGAAATTAATCCATTGGACTGGTGGAAAGCAAACCGCCACCGTTACCCCAGACTGGCTACTTTAGCCAGGCGATACCTATGTGTACCAGGCACTTCTGTTCCCTCCGAGAGAGTATTCTCGGCAGCCGGGTTAACGGTGAACAGACTGCGCACTCGACTGACTCCAGAACATGTTGACATGTTGATCTTCCTGAATAAAAATGGTTAGCCTAAGTCGCCATGTTGGTAGGTAAGAATCTGGACACTGGACATTTTATTTTGTTTTAAATATATTTTTTGAGTGGACCCACGAATGAGCTGTCAGCTGTAAACGAGACAGACTCAACCAGCAATACTCTCTTGTGTAAAGCGCCGCATGGAACTTGTTGCAGTGCCGCGATTAAGACGACGCATGTTTAATTTTGTTTTAATTGTTTGTTTGAAGCCTATAACAACTTATTTCTTATTGCTAAATGCTGCACTGCTGTTGTTTGAGCATGAATAAATGTGTACCATTCGCCTACCACGTTAATTCTGTGTCTTTGCATATTTAATTTTCGGGAAAAAAAAACAACCACTATCCGTTAATGACCCGGTTAATCCTATCGGCTAACCGGTTGGGAAAATATCCGTTACTGACATCCTTAGCTTACAGCTTTTTAAATAATGGTTAAAGTGGCTAAAACCACGGGATCTTGGACTTCAGTGACAGGGACCTGGGGTCTGAGAGCCGGAGACGTTGGACAGGGTGCATTTTGGAACTTCTGCTGGCGGCCACCACCAGGGCAGGCACGGCAGGCAGCTCATCAAACGGTGGTCCGTGGCTCAAATGCTGAATAACTTTGGCATGAAAAGGGTTCAAACCCACCGCTATAGGGGTTTCCAAATGGACTCTTGAATGTATGCTGCACTATTTCTTGCTCAAAAGGTGAATCTCGATTGTGTGTTCTGTTTAGTGCTGTGTAACTGTTATTGCAACATTACTGGGCCTACATAACTAACTCCACACAGAATAGACTTGGTGTTTTATAGAAATTAAACTTGAGAACTGATTCCACAAAATGTCTTCTAAATCCTTGCAGTTTTTAGTTAAAACGTTCACTGTGTTTGGGCCACATTTTCACGATTTTTCAAAAATAGCAAATCTACAAGCTCGTGAGCCAACAATGATGGTTAAAGTGTTTGAATGGTATGACTGTTTTCTGAAAAGCCTAGATGTTTCTGTATCATTGGTGTTCAAACGATTTACTCCAATCTGAAAATATGTTGTTCCAGGGACCGCGATACAAGCTTGTAGGTCTGCTATTTAGCTGTATCCTGAAAATGTGCAAATCTTTGAATATATATTGTTTCAGAGCAAACGTTTTTAACTCATCTTTGCTTCTGGGTAGTCCCTGGAACAACATATTTTCAGATACTGTAGGTGTCTGCGGCCAATTTCATAATATTTCTGCGGTCCTTGACATAACATAATTTGAGAACCACTAATATAGAAACATAGGTTTTTCAGAAAACTGGAAATGTGGACACAATCTTATCCAACATGTTCTGGTGGTTTCAGGAAAGTTGGTGTTTTACTGTTTTATAGATTTTAGAAGCCAGTGGTTCTCAAAGAGTGGTCTTAAAGTGCATTCTCAGCAAAATGACATCCACTTGTATTCTAAACTTGGTTGTTTACATATTTTTTCTATGTGCCTAAATTATTTCATTGTAACCTTTTTTTTTTTTCCTAATAAAGAAACAAAATTAAGTATACATTTGCTGCTTTATTATGTTTCTATAAATATGTGGGAGGGAGGTGAGCATGGGGGAGGAGGGGTGCGGGGTCGCAATATATATGGGGGGGGGGGGGGGGTGTCATAAGACAGCTCCACGCTGTCCTGCTGCTGCCTTCGGTAGCTGACGTTCGAGGCGCGGCAGAGTAGCGGGGCGCCGGCTACACGCGCGTCGGCGCGCACGGCACACGCTGATCAAGAACGACGCGGCCACATCGTGCGACGCGCCCGGCGGAGGACACGATCGGCGGCGCGCCATGACTTGCTAGCTGGGTCAGAAGCAACTGGAAATATTTGTGTCCTTGATAATGTATTTTATAAATGTGGACTCAAATAAATACATCAAAATGTGTGTGTGTGTGTGTGTGTGTGTGTGTGTGTGTGTAACAACATTACCTGCAGTGTGTAGTTTGATGTTGTGTAGAGTCTCCATCTCTCTCTGGAAAAGGTTGCACATGAATTGTGCAGCCGCAGTGAGGCGCTTCAACACAAACACTCTGACATCATGTTTCACATGAGAAACATCAACACTTTGTTGTTTTTCTAAAACATATAATATCTCCTCTCCCACCGATGTCATGTGTTCATTTATCTTCAGCCGTACAGACTCCATTTGACACGTTTTGTCCTCCTTTATGATACAGTTTTCACCACGAAAACGAACGTGTCTTTGTTGTGGTAAAGACGACATGAACTACTTCCACAAGTTCCGGACTGGTTCCGGGTCGTGTTTGACGCATGCGCAATAATGCACCCAGGCACTGTTGCTTGAATAACTTTCGCCCCCTGGTGGAGGAGATGTATAACTGTCACTGAATGATGATGGATGCTGTACTTTCAACTAAGGCATTTTAATCTCCTAGTTGGCCTCTGTGTTTTTCTCAAAACAAAACAGGTGCTGATAAAATAGCTTGTGCTTATATCTTGGCAAACTTGAATGGTGGGCTTGTAGAGAATTTGAACCTTAAAACAATATTAAAAAAATGAAAGAGGCACACGTTGTAAAGAAGGCAATAATTTGTTTAATTGTAAAGTGACAAACACAGATCACAAACTTCTGTCAGATATGTCTTTCAATTATAATGTAAATAATTTAAACAGGGGCTGGACAGTAGGCTATACAAAATAACATTGCAATATTCAATATTGTGACGATAATTGCAATAATCAATATTGTGACGATAATTGCGACCGAGGGTCACAGTTTACTATGAAAACCTGCATATCCTGTCAGTCGGTCCGTGGTTGGCCGGTCACGCCTGGTCACACTCATGACATCATGCCTCCATATATGGTAACGCCTCGTGACATCACAAGTCCATATACAGTATGGTAACGCCTCTTGACATGGCACACCACCATATATGGCCATAATGGCCATATATGAAGATCACGACACTGACCTCATCAAACCCTGGATAGCCATACATGGAGAAGACTGGATCATCACCTAGATCTGCATATATGGTTCAAGCCAGCAACTCTACATCTGACCTCAAACCCTTAAATCTTCATAGCTGACCTGTTCTGACATTCCATATGTTGGTCCTTAAATACCCGTCATTCCTCTTCGATGTCTCCCTTTTGACTGATACCTGTCCATTAAAGTGACTGATACACTAAAGTTATTAGTGCAGCCGCGCCCGGCAGCCGGCGAAAACTAGAGTTCTCCACAGGCCCGGAAATTAAGGCCCGGCCCTACATGGGCTCTCATCAAACACTGTAAACTCAAGACACTGCCTCCGCTGCCACCCTTAGATCTCCATATATGGAGCTGACCTGTTCTGACATTCCATATGTTGATCCGACCTAATCAAACTCTGTACACTCAAGACACACTCCATATATGGCCAGACCTCATCAAACCCTGTACACTCAAGACACTACCCCTGCTGCCACCCTTAGACCTCCAGCTGACCTGTTCTGACATTCCATATGTTTATCTGACCCCCCATGCCAAAGCACCAGGCACCAGCGCTCGCCCAGCAGTCTGCCGTCACCCAGGCCGATGCGTGCACGCGACCTCAGTCGCTTCTCACCTCAGGCCGTGTTAATGGTATCATTCTGAAGACATGTAGAGTTTGTAGATCTAGCAGATCTACTAGCTCACATGTCATCGTGACACGTTAGCTTGTTCTTGAGCACATAGGCAGCGGGTGCGTTTTACCTTTGGGTAGGCTATAGAATTGCGTTGGGGGGGGACTGAACGTGTCAGTGTTGCTGCAGTGGTGTGAACTAGGGTTTAATGCCGGGATCCCGGGATTACGGGCCTCCCGGTTATAGGGCACGCAAATTCCTGACCGAAAATTTCTTCGGGACCCGTCATCCCGGAGGTGTTGTTTTTTCTTGTTGGAAATTACACTAAAGGAGTTTTCACACAGTGCACGTTCTTTCCCCAGCTGATCTATGAGTGCTCAAATGTCCAATCTGAACCCTCCCATCATTTTCAAACATGTTTGATGATATTTATATGGAATTATGGATCACACTGGGCTGTAACGGGGAGTCAGCGGGACCCAACGTAAATGTTTGCGGCACGGGCGGTATTTAAATACCTGCGGGCGGACACGGGCGGTCAAGATAAAATCAGAGGGACTCCGCGAATCCTGCATCCTCCCGCAATTAACCAGATACAGAGCTTATTATACACTTTAGCAAAAATAATGAATGTCTGAGGAGAACGTATAATTTCCTGTCTGCGCTGGACAGGCAAAGCACCGAGTCACTCTCTCCAGAACTGTGTTGGACATCTTCAGGCACGCTCCCAAAGCTGCTAGCCTGGCTAATAACCAGACCAAATCAGCCGTTGGCAAAAACAAAAGATTGACAAAGCTGCTGCACTTGTCAATCATTTAGCCTAATCAGTCTCTGTGAGAACTGAGAAGTGTGTTTTACCCATAGAGTATGAAAGAGGGTTTTACCGACGGAGCGAGGAGGATCCTTTCCCCGTGATGGACATTATCACTTCTAAACCCCTTTTGGCTTTTGCCTGCATGTGTGCGTCACTCAGCAGTCAGCAATAACGTGAAACGGAACACAAACAAAGATGAGTATAGGCTACAATTTGTTTTATATAGTAACCACCAGCACGCAGCCTCTCTCTCTCTCTCTCTCTCTCTCTCTAATAATCACTAATCATCAGTGTGCTGTGCTGCGCACTGGCCGTGCTGGCTATTTTAACACCCATTCGGACTTTTCATAAAGTACAAAGCGGGATGATCAAATTATCTGCAGTGGAGCACCAGCACCACTGCTCAAAGGGTGAAAGACCTATAGCTAAATGTGAAAGAAAGACGTGAGGTCGTTTATCCCCCTCCCCCCCCCCCGTACTTCGACAGTCAAATTAGTGCAAACTCCTTAAGTGTCACGTTTTCTGAATAGCGTAGGCCTAGTAGGCCTATAACATTATTTTATTGCAGGCTATATGTTCATATTTCGTTCAAATAAAACGTTTTCAAACAAAAAATATCAATTCTATTGAACATATGAAGTATCTATACATTGTGGAGTCTGTCAGGTCTCGCCACAGTGGGAGGGGCGCGTTCCCCTGACAACCAGACAAGCGGCGACACGGCACACCCACGGCCGTGTCATAGACGCAGTGTTCTACCCCAGAGCAATCTTGAATCAGCTGCGCCTAATTCCGACCGCCGCCCTGGTTAGCAATTAAGGACAGCCGCAGCCTGTCAGCCGCGCCCTTTATAAACAACCTGCGCACCTAGCAGTATCAGATCCCTGCTACACACAGACGCTCGCGCAGCATATGCCGTCCACTCGGCGTTGGATGGCTTGTAGGAGTGGGGCTGGAAGCACACGCAGGAGCGTGTGCCCCCCATAGACAAGTATACACGGAGAGCCGCATGCATACTGGAGACCCACCTGGCTCGTATCGGGGACGAGTGCGGAAGACGGGACCCCCGTATGGAAACGGCAGCCCCACAGCTCCATAAGGTCGCAGTAAGACAAACCGTTCACTATCTATCACCCGTGTTATTAAGAAGAGGCACTCATAGTGGCAAATGAGCAGCTAAGGATAATAACGAAGATTGTGAATGAAGGAAGTCACCCTGTCGATGCTAAATGAAGACTGTGAATGAAGAGTGTCACCGTGGTGTTGTACACTGAAGATTGTTGAATGAAGATAACCCCGTAGAGACTAATGGAAGCTAGCAGGCTCTAGATAAAGTGTCACGTACACCCTGTGAAAGAAGACAGGCCCGTGTTATGTTTATTTCACCCTTGAAGAGACTTTAAGTTGGCTTGCGCCGCCAGGCCCGGTGAAAGAAGACCGTTAGAAACTAGAGCGCTTACTTTGTGTTAACCCCCTGACTGCCGTTGTCGTACCGACACGGCCACCCAGTAGATAGAGAGAAATAAGAATATAAATGCTTGTGTATCTTCCTGTTGGCCGAGCCTAAGGGGCCCTCCGTACCATCCCCGCCCGGTACCATACCAAGTACTTTTACTCTAATTACTCACCACCCCGTATCCGAGTACTTCTACTCTAAAGTACTCTTCTGTGCCTTGTGGATAGAGAAAGATACGCACCCCCTTACCTACCTCCGGGGGAGCCTCCTGGCCTCCTCTGGAACCTGGAAAAGAAGAAGAGAAAGAGTTATACAAAGGTCTAGTTGGTAGACTGCCTAGACCGGGTGTCTCAGGCCCCAACTTTGTACTTACCTTGTGCTCTGACCGTATGCTAACATCCCCTCTCATCCTCTGCAGTGACGACTCCCGCCTCGGAACCGGGACCTCATGCAAAGAATATTACTGTCTGCGTTCTGTTTGTGAAAACTGACTTTGTTTGAACCAGTTGGAGAAATAAAGCAAGGGGCGCCATCGTGTGTCTAACCCCTGAAACTGCACTCTGAGTTGTATTTCCCACCCGACCTCCCACATATGGTGGAGAATGTGGGTATTCATCTGATCTCAACCACCGCCTAAACATGGCCAGCCCCGAATTGGCCGCCCTTCTCCGAAGTCAGACTGAACTACAGAACGCTGTGCGTGAAGTTGTCCGCAGGCTAGACCGGCACGGCGATGTCCCTAGGACCCCCAACGCCGTCCTCTCCAAGCAGACCCCCGAGGATGACATCGAGGCGTACCTCGAACTCTTCGAACGCACCGCCGACCGCGAGCAGTGGCCCGCCGCCGACTGGGCCGGCATACTGGCGCCCTACCTCTCGGGAGAGGCTCAACGCGCATGTCGGGACCTTCCCGCCAGAGACGCTCGAGACTACGAGACGCTGAAGGCCGCCATCTTGTCCACCCTCGGCTACAGCCTGCCCGCCCGGGCCCAGCGGTACCACATGTGGGCCTATCAGCAGGCCCAGCCCCCTCGCGCTCAGGTCGCCGACCTCTACCGCCTGACGCAGAGCTGGCTGACCACGGGCGGAGAGACCCCGTGGATTGAGAGATTAGTCATAGACCGGTGTGTCCGTGCCCTGCCATCCGACGCCAAGAAATATGTTGCCCGAGTCAGCCCCACATCCGTGGACGCCCTGATCGCCCTCCTGGAGAACCACCACGTCTGCTCGGATATGCTCCGCCAGACCAAGAGCGACGCCGTCCCCAAGACAGACGACCGCCGAGACCGACGCCGACCAGCCCCGCCGACCCCGCCGGCCCCGGTCCGGCCCCGTGCCTCCGGCCCCCCCGACCGCAGCCCGCGGATCCGCAGGTGCTACGTCTGTAATCGGGAGGACCACCTGTCCTGGGCCTGCCCAGAGCGGCCCCCCGGCCCCGATGTCTCCATGCCCTCCGCGGACAGCATGAGAGGCCCCCGACCCTGTCTCCACACCGGAAGCAAGAGCCGACGACAGACCACCCTCCTGATCGGGACGGACTGTCGCCGGTTGGAGAAGTATTGGAACCCGGGACGACGAGGGCCCTCCAGGACGCGGCGCCGCCGACGCCGCCGAGGTAGCCCACCCCTCGTCGCCTGCCCCGCCTTCCGTGGAGACGGGACCTCGTCCACAAGCAGCGGAGGAGGAAGTCCCCAGCCAGAACCCTGGCCTGAAGAGGCGGAGGCGTCCGACGCCGACGAGACGCCGGCCCGCGGTGAAGACCCCTCCCTGGAGTTCCCCAGAGTAGACGCGCCGCCCCCCCGGCGGCAAGGAACGTTCGCCACCACTCAGTGGGCCGACCCCAACCTGGCTGGCGCCAGGCGGAATGTCGTGGCCGTCGACGGGAAGCTGAACCCGGGGACAACCGGGTCGACCGGATCAAGTTCCACAGGATCCAGTTCTGACTCTGGAGGGTCATCCTGGGGGAGCAAGTTTGGCACTGGTGGGGGATCCTCCAGCACGTCTACCGGCAACACAGGCAGGACAGAGTCGTCCAGCGCAAGCTTCGGGTCGGCCTTTGGCTCCGCGAGTAAAACGGGGACCAGCTCGAGTGGATTCGGCCTGAACAAAGGGTCCTCTAGCTTCGGGTCGTCTAGTTTCGGATCCAACAAAGCGACCGCGGGGTCTACCGGGTCCAGCTCAAACTCGGACTCAACCGGGCTAGGGTCGAGTAAGCCCACTTCGAGCTTGAGTAGCTTCGGTAACAAGTCTAGTTCTAGTCTAAGCTCGAGTAGTTCGTCGAGCCTGGGCTCGACGGGAACAGCGAAGAAGACAGGCTTTAGTAGTAGTAGTAGAAGCAGAGAGCGCCGGCGGGAGCACAGGCCCGGGACCAAAATTAACCACGCGGACGCGCTCTCAAGACTCTACGAAGGTGAGGAAAGTAGTCAAGCTCCTTGCAGTAGCAAGAAACTTAGGGGGGGAGTGTGTGGAGTCTGTCAGGTCTCGCCACAGTGGGAGGGGCGCGTTCCCCTGACAACCAGACAAGCGGCGACACGGCACACCCACGGCCGTGTCATAGACGCAGTGTTCTACCCCAGAGCAATCTTGAATCAGCTGCGCCTAATTCCGACCGCCGCCCTGGTTAGCAATTAAGGACAGCCGCAGCCTGTCAGCCGCGCCCTTTATAAACAACCTGCGCACCTAGCAGTATCAGATCCCTGCTACACACAGACGCTCGCGCAGCATATGCCGTCCACTCGGCGTTGGATGGCTTGTAGGAGTGGGGCTGGAAGCACACGCAGGAGCGTGTGCCCCCCATAGACAAGTATACACGGAGAGCCGCATGCATACTGGAGACCCACCTGGCTCGTATCGGGGACGAGTGCGGAAGACGGGACCCCCGTATGGAAACGGCAGCCCCACAGCTCCATAAGGTCGCAGTAAGACAAACCGTTCACTATCTATCACCCGTGTTATTAAGAAGAGGCACTCATAGTGGCAAATGAGCAGCTAAGGATAATAACGAAGATTGTGAATGAAGGAAGTCACCCTGTCGATGCTAAATGAAGACTGTGAATGAAGAGTGTCACCGTGGTGTTGTACACTGAAGATTGTTGAATGAAGATAACCCCGTAGAGACTAATGGAAGCTAGCAGGCTCTAGATAAAGTGTCACGTACACCCTGTGAAAGAAGACAGGCCCGTGTTATGTTTATTTCACCCTTGAAGAGACTTTAAGTTGGCTTGCGCCGCCAGGCCCGGTGAAAGAAGACCGTTAGAAACTAGAGCGCTTACTTTGTGTTAACCCCCTGACTGCCGTTGTCGTACCGACACGGCCACCCAGTAGATAGAGAGAAATAAGAATATAAATGCTTGTGTATCTTCCTGTTGGCCGAGCCTAAGGGGCCCTCCGTACCATCCCCGCCCGGTACCATACCAAGTACTTTTACTCTAATTACTCACCACCCCGTATCCGAGTACTTCTACTCTAAAGTACTCTTCTGTGCCTTGTGGATAGAGAAAGATACGCACCCCCTTACCTACCTCCGGGGGAGCCTCCTGGCCTCCTCTGGAACCTGGAAAAGAAGAAGAGAAAGAGTTATACAAAGGTCTAGTTGGTAGACTGCCTAGACCGGGTGTCTCAGGCCCCAACTTTGTACTTACCTTGTGCTCTGACCGTATGCTAACATCCCCTCTCATCCTCTGCAGTGACGACTCCCGCCTCGGAACCGGGACCTCATGCAAAGAATATTACTGTCTGCGTTCTGTTTGTGAAAACTGACTTTGTTTGAACCAGTTGGAGAAATAAAGCAAGGGGCGCCATCGTGTGTCTAACCCCTGAAACTGCACTCTGAGTTGTATTTCCCACCCGACCTCCCACAACATATAAATGCATTTTGGTGGGCACTTTTTTCCCCTTCTCTTTTGTTTTTTTTCTAACGGGAATTAGAACCATGCGGGCACTGAGTTCTGACAGCCGACTCACAGCTTCTTCTTCTGAATTAAGCTACTTTATCTTTGCCTTGAAAAAGACATTTTGCGTTTTGCTGTTTCCCAAAACAAACCAGCGCGTGCTACTCTTTGCTACAAAGCGACTGGAAGGACGAGTCAATCATATGCTGATTAGGCCAGTTGCTGTATATAGTGTATAGCATATATCCGATCAGCGATCACCAGGGGGCAGCGACAACACACACACACACACACACACACACACACACACACACACACACACACAATAGCCTTCTATAATGCTGAGCACATATATTATATATATTTAAAAAAATACCCAGCATAATTTTTGGGAAGGCTAAGCCTTCCCTAGCCTTATGCACCCGCCGCCTATGCTTGAGCACCCAGCTCTAGGGGTCATGGGAGGCAACCAGGACAGGACCAAGAATGTCTGCTGGGGGCGGCGAGGACTGCCGGTGGCCGCGACAGAGCAGCAGCACCAGTGCTACAGCAACCAGCAGCACCACAGCAGCCTGGCCAAGGCCTCAGACTTCCCTCTGAGAACAAACTGTCTGGTTTCTCCTATGCACCCTGCAAGCAGGTGGTTACCAATACGGCTGCGCCTGGAGAGGGGGGAGGTAATGTGGCAGTTCAGCCTGCCACTGAGACAGAATGGCTAAAGTTTGAATTATTTATTGTGTATGTTGCAGAGAATTATATTATTTTGGGATGTGCTAGAGGAAACATTCTCAGAGGATAAAGCAACCATTAGGGAGCCGTTGCAGGAACCACTGGGAAATCATGTTGTACCTGAAGGCAGCAAGACCCAGGACATGGTGGCAGTCACGGAGATAAATAATACAGTTATCCAGCAGAAGGAGGAAACTATTAAAAAAAGGTGTTCCGAACTCCGTAAATAGCCCATATAGCAACCATATAGAGATTGGGGCACGCTCACCATCTCAAGAGCAAGACAAGGCTGTCAGCGAGCACAGCATCTCTTTAGGAGTGGAGTTTATCGTGCCTCGGACAGGCTTCTACTGTAAGCTGTGTGGACTCTTCTATACCAGCGAGGAAACAGCAACCACTACAGGAACCTACAGGTGAATAAAAACGGATTGTTTTTTGCATAGAAAAGACTGCCTGCTATTTTTGCCATTTTGAGCATTTTGAGAACTGGTTCAGTGCCAATTTTGGCCTACACTACCTTCACTCAGACCAGAGTGTGACACAGCCCACGCCTGCTTTATACGGTCGAGGCGGGGAGGCAGGGAAGGAGTCCCGTAAATGGCCTGTTGACGTGCTTTGACCTCATGCACGAGCACTCGAACTTCTTCGGCGGAGAACCGAAGAGCCCTCCGTCGATTTGGGACGTCTTCAATGTCCGCCATCATAATAGCTTTGCACAGACCGCAGGTGATCAGCTGACTTTTAAAGGGAATGGCATAATTGGCTGGAAGGAGAAAACGCCCTAAACACTCCCATGACTAATTCAAGGCCGTTTTGCGCACTCCACGGGGTGTCGAAAGCGCTTCTTAACATGCTTAAAATTGCTATATGACTTACCACACGCCCCCAGCTCATAAAACTGTAATATTAGATGTAATATTATTGGAACAGGTTAATGGGGCCCCCTGTCTCAGTGCTGTGCTGGGTTTTGCTTGCCTGCCCTGCGTGGCGTATTTCTGTTATCACCAAGTAAAGTGTTACATTGGTTCATATCAATCTTGCCTCCCTGCATCCTCGTTCCTTCAGCCTAGTCAGAGTGCACCGTGACAACAATTGGGTCGGTTTTAGGGTGCAGGAGGGGCTGCTTTGCTTTCACACTGATTCACAAATCAAGATTATGGGACAAAAGTGGTTCGTTGTTGAGTCATTTTCTTTTGCTTCTGTTCCATGTGAAGATGCTCACCTGTCAGCACGCCTTCCACCTGCAGTGTCTCCAGGACAAGGTGCTCAGCTCCAGCCAGCCAGCAGTGACTCCAGCACAAGGTGCTCAGCTCCAGCCAGCCAGCAGTGACTCCAGGACAAGGTGCTCAGCTCCAGCCAGCCAGCCTGCAGCCCTGTGTGCTGCACGCCAATGGAAGGTGTGCTCGACGCCCTCCCGCGGAACATGTTCCTGGGGCAGGTGCTGGACTCCATAGCAGGTCTGTCCATAGGTGATTCATATTGCGGATTCAATTTTGGGAGATCTGAAACGTTTTGGGAGCCCCTCTTGATGCTTTTGCCTCAAGTGCCCCCCCCCCCCCTCGTGTAAAGTTGCTGAATAATAAGCAGAAGTTATTTCTTCTGGTGAATTCCACAGAGCACCACAGGGTGACTTCATCGGTGGCCTCCCAAACTGAGGGACAGCAGCGGCCTGTACTGTCATAAGTGGCCTCCCAAACTGAGGGACAGCAGCAGCCTGTACTGTCATCGGTGGCCTCCCAAACTGAGGGACAGCAGCCTGTACTGTCATAAGTGGCCTCCCAAACTGAGGGACAGCAGCCTGTACTGTCATCGGTGGCCTCCCAAACTGAGGGACAGCAGCCTGTACTGTCATAAGTGGCCTCCCAAACTGAGGGACAGCAGCACGTACTGTCATCGGTGGCCTCCCAAACTGAGGGACAGCAGCCTGTACTGTCATCGGTGGCCTCCCAAACTGAGGGACAGCAGCCTGTACTGTCATCGGTGGCCTCCCAAACTGAGGGACAGCAGCCTGTACTGTCATAAGTGGCCTCCCAAACTGAGGGACAGCAGCACGTACTGTCATCGGTGGCCTCCCAAACTGAGGGACAGCAGCAGCCTGTACTGTCATCGGTGGCCTCCCAAACTGAGGGACAGCAGCCTGTACTGTCATCGGTGGCCTCCCAAACTGAGGGACAGCAGCCTGTACTGTCATCGGTGGCCTCCCAAACTGAGGGACAGCAGCCTGTACTGTCATCGGTGGCCTCCCAAACTGAGGGACAGCAGCCTGTACTGTCATCGGTGGCCTCCCAAACTGCTGTGTACCCGGCCCGGCCCAATGTGGGACTAGGTTCAGCCGGTAAAGTACTCTGAAAAAACACCAAATAATTCATACAGGAGAGAAGCCTTACGCCTGTGACCAGTGTGGGACTAGGTTCAGCTGCAGCAGTACTCTGAAAAAACACCAGAGAATTCATACAGGAGAGAAGCCTTACGCCTGTGACCAATGTGGGACTAGGTTCACCACGAGCAGTCATCTCAAAGTTCACCAGAAAACTCATACAGGAGAAACACTACCACTGTGACCAATGTGGGACTAGGTTCAGCATGGAAGATTATCTCAAACGTCACAAATTGGTGTAGCGCGGTAGGACCAGACAAAGAGCAAAAAGGAAAACTGGAAAGACTGAATTATATATATTTGTTTTGTTTTTGGGGTTGGTTATTTTGCTTTTATGATGCCTGTATATCAGAGTGCCCCATGGCTGCCTAAGGGACCAGATGGTGATATAAAGTATTGGAATGGAAGGAACAAATGCAAGTGTTGCTGGAGACCTTAACTGATGGAAAGAGAAGGGAAAGAAAGTAGACATTTTGTTAGCCGAAGGCACTGTTAAAACCAGATGAACTGTGTGTAGTCTCTTTTTGGGTTGCAGTATCAAGAAGAAGAGAAGGCACCGATGTTGACTGTCCCCACAACCGCACCTCCTCCTGCATTTTGCACTTTGCTCCAGACGTTTTAATTGGCACTGCTCATTGTTTTGTTTAAGTTTTTAGTTTAGTTAGTTAGGGTTTTAGGGTTAGGGCGTTTTTAATTGTATTTTCTACTGGCCTTTTAGCGTGCCCCTGTCTAGATAAATAAAGATTACTTTGTTAATTCCTCCCCAACAACCTGGCTCGACATCAGTCTTTTAACAGTTTTCCTTTAATTTATATGCTCTTTTTAACTGTTTTTTAACTCGAACCTGGGTGTCCTTTTATTGTTGTTTTAAGAGTATAAGGGCTTACACCTCGCCAAAAAGCAAGTGGCGTAGTTGGCTACATTTTAACTTAATAAGTCTCACAGTATAATGCACACATGCACTTTAACTAGTGCACTTTAAATATTACTGTGTTTCTTGTTTTTGTATTTTACTTAACCGGCTCCCGTCACATATACATATATGATTTAATTTGTGTTCATCAACAGATTATAATGAAGCCCAACACACTGCAATATGCAATGTTGTGTGCTGAATCTTTTTCCTCCCCCACAGCATCAATTCCTCGTCAGTTATAATTTTGTTACTTTTCGTCGTTGGATAATTACAATTGTCACTTGTTGGGGGGAACAACAACAACATGAGGCCAGTCCACATCAATGCAACTAGTCGCTACAAAACTGTTTCAGAGACCGTTGCGGCGGTGACTGTTCACTGACTAGCTGCAGTCTGCAGACATGGTGCCATTTGGAGATAATGGATGCTTATTCGCACGACACCGCGTGGTAAAAGTATAAATCTCGTTTCACTCAAAAACCACAAGGTGACCAAGACAAATGTGACGTTTGTTTCACATGAATCACAAGTTAACATCGAGTACACTGTAGATAATATCGTTTTAGGCGAGCAATAGCATTGTAAAACTATAGAAAGATAGATTATTAGCAAGTGTGTTTGCCCCAAATTGTAATACAAGCGTTTATAAGTGTAGATGGCTAGATGCTGATGTTATAATGTCAATAACATAACATAAACTGACAATAACAACATTTGCCCTGTGGCCAACCACAATTAATTTAGCTTTAGGCTACTCTGTGTGTCAAAAGTGGTGGAAGAAG
Source organism: Protomyctophum bolini (assembly GCF_963924005.1). NCBI lineage: Eukaryota > Metazoa > Chordata > Actinopteri > Myctophiformes > Myctophidae > Protomyctophum > Protomyctophum bolini. The sequence goes on along the minus strand of NC_137880.1, from coordinate 5,185,291 downwards.
TAAGGTTGCCAAAAGTTTTATTAAACTTGGGCTTTGGTAGTTCTGGTCCATAATGTTAGCAAGTTCCATGTATGCAGGAAGACTGGAAAAATCTCTATTCACTCAATAAGGCCACTATATGGATCCGGTCAATGGCCTTTTCTATTGAGCGGATCTGTAGGTAGGTGCCATTGTCAACTAGGGAAAAAAACAGTTGTAAAGGGGAGAGGTGAAGCGCCCAGGACACCCTGGTATGGAGTTAGTAGTCATAGCTTCTTTAGAAGTACAGTCATGACCTTGTGCTTTCAGTCTGAGCTAACCTGTTCTCCCTCTTGTCTTGTCCAAACGTGGAGGTGGATCCTGCTATTTGGGTGTTGTTGCCTCGTCAGGACAAGATCATGCAGGCCAATCAGGCCAGACTCGCTCAAATGCGTGCAGCCCCCTGTCAGGACCCTCAAAAGACGCCTGGATACCTGGACACGGTGCTGGGGCAGCTGGGAGACGGCTTCTGAAAACATGGAACCAACAGCGATTCCCAATCTGTGTGTTTTTGTGGTGCTGCAAATGCAAGCCCATAAATAATTGCCAAAACATTAGGATGGTAATGATGATACAATTATCAAATCCTAACAATTAATATTACAAGAAATGATGTTAAATACATGGTACTTTTTCTTTAATAGTCTTTAATAGTTTTCATTGTGATGAATAGGAATACTGAATTTGCATTAATCCAAAACTGGAACACAATCAATTGATTGATCATTGCCCTCAACATTGCCAATATCAATATCAGATCACAACAGGTGCCGTAATGTTTTCTGAGCTTGTAGATCTGTACGACTATACGTTGGAATAGGCTCTGTGCTTTTCTTGCTTCACCATATAAATTAAATAATACAATTTCATTGAGACACTTCAGCTCAGATTGACCATAGACCATTTATTGTATGTCAGTATGGCGGTGTGGCTCTGCTCATGTGATATCAGATGATCTGCGTACCTAGACACAGGTCTGATATCACATTTGATATCTCTGATTATCTGTGCACCGAGACACAACTCTGATATCAACGATCCCCCAGAGCAGAGCCAAAGATACAATAATCCATGAACAACAATACACAGTAATAACTATATGATGATTGATTGATGATGATTGTTTATTTATTTTCGTGTCATGCACATCTTGTGCCCAACCCTCATGGGTTTATAAGACACCATTTCACATTTGCAATTTACAGCATGTTTTACAATACATAATTTATGCATTTTACAGCATGTTTACATTACACAATTCATTATATTACACCTCAGATGTATACAGAGTATACTCTGTCTTCTTTCCCAAGCTTGACAAATAAAATCTGCTACAACGAAAGTCCCTTTGGCAAAACCATTTTTACATAGTCATTTAAATATATATTATATATACACATATAATAACCATCTGCCTTCCGTGCCGCAATGAACTAACGCTACGCTTGACCAGCTCAGTGGCCTTGTGGTTAGTGTCCGCCCTGAGACTGGGAGGTCGGGGTTCGATCCCCGGCCGGGTCATACCAAAGACTCTAAATAATGGGACCCAGTGCCTCCCTGCTTGACACTCAGCATCAAGGGTTGGATTGGGGGTGGGAAGTGAGGACGCTGGCGTCGACTGTTCGCCGCTTCACCTCCCAATGTATGAATGAATGAACCATTGTAAAGCGCTTTGAGCACTTGGAAAAGCGCTATAAAAATGCAATTCATTGATGTGTTCTTCCCAGTAATACAGTATCTCTTCCATCTCTCTTCTGCTTATTGTGAAAATTGAACTACATTTGAGGTGTGTGATGGGTATTCCCACTGTTCCTCACTACATGCCTGTATGTTTCTGTGCTACAGACTGCCCATGAACGCACCATTGTGATCCAGGCCAATCCAAGGCAGCTGGCCACTGACTCTCATTCCTGATCTACCACTCACTGCTGAAAGTGAGTGTACAAAGTGGAGCCCCGGATCACCATTGACTCCAATGTGCCCAATGGTATGGTGTCCCGGAAAGCAGCCACCTGCCTATATGCAACCACCGACCCTCCTAGGGTCGACGGCATCGACCTGAAACCAGGATCGGACCTGCGCTTCCACATCAAATGGGCAAACGGTAAGGCTACAAGAAAGTGACTTATGAAGATGCGTGTGTTCCCAGGTGTTCAGCATTGCTTTCTGAAGCTGGGCTCGGGCACTGACTACAGTAGTTTCAAAACCTTAAACGATTTTGAGATCTGGTTGCATATTATAGGGTTGGGACCCGGAGACGGTTCTATTTCAAGACACGGTTCCGAGATTGAAGAACGGTCAGACGGAGATATGAGTGTAGTAGTGAAAACAGCAGTATGTGGAACGACCACAAGTCTCAGAAGTATGTGGTTCGACTTTACCAGTGGGTGCAGTCCTTCCGTGTAAAGGTGGTATAGCACATGACTTTAAGGAAACCTCCACAGAAACACAAGGTTAATCTCAGAGATGCTCCGATAATCGGCCACCGATTGGTGATCGGACGACATTCACTCCAAATGACTCGATCTGTGATCGGCAATTTATCTGGAGAAACCGATCGTTTACACCATTTAAGTCAGTGGTTCCCAAACGTATTGATATTTATTAGCCTGCAGACCCCCATTTGAAAAATATATGCCAGAACAAGAATTGTAAGCAGTGATTCTCAACCATTTTAATTTCAAGGACCCCCAGTTTGACTTAGTCTACGCTATGGGCCCCCATTTAATGGCATTTCTATCTCTGGGACCCCAATTTATATTGTAAAATCAAAGGTGATGGTTATGCTAGCAGATTTATCTCAACTTTACAAAACCACTCCAGTGAACTGAGACTTTACTCTTGCAGGTGTTCTTGTGTTTCACTGACTGGCTCAGTTCTTGACCATTTTACTCTCTGCTCTACCATCCAACAGTCCGTAGGGCGAAGACCATTGCCTTCAACCGGAACTACGGGGCCAGCAGTCCAATTGTCAAGATCGAGGGCGAGGGCAAACGTGGCACGCTACCTGTTCCGGCCTGATGAACTTATACACCGGAAACGCGGCCCACGACGCAATGCTCGACAGCTGGGTCGATAAAGGGTTTCTCCAGCTGCGCGAGGGTATAGCGACAGGGAGAAGGCTATGATGTCATCGAAGAACTCGACGACGACCTCCTGGGCCGCGAGCCGTGGGTGGCGGGATCGCCACTGTCACTGCCACATTTTGCATGCTACTGTTGCATGCTGCAGAGCAGGGTGGTGGAATGATGAACGCACACTATGTTTCCTGGATCAGCGACAGGCCTGCTACAGATCTGTTCAACTACTAGGGTGGCTGAAGCCAGTTGTGATGTGAGATGAGTTGCTCTGTTAAATATACAAGACACCATTACATCATCTGACCATGCAGGAGAAATTGCCTACACAACCATTTTGTTTTTGCAGACTATAGGCTACGGTCTGTGATGGTATATTATTGTGTACATTGGTTTTCACACAAACCATTTTGAGTATACGACTCCCATGCTTCAATGTTGTTGTTTTTTTTTCTTTTTACATAAGTTGAATTTGTTCAAATTAACATCATTTTATAGTGAAATAATTTTCACATTTCTGAGAGTCTGTGGGTGAGTTGTTCTTCTTTAGCAAATTTAGCATAATAAACATGGCACTGCATATAGTATACTGTACATGCATTTGTTTTGTTTCAGAATGTATGTGTGTGTGTGTGTGTGTGTGTGTGTGTGTGTGTGTGTGTGCGCGTATTGCACTCACAATTAATTTCCTCCGGTCCAGTGTAAGCTGAGCCATGCAAGTAAGTGATCTACTGATACAGTTCAGCACCACAAGCAGCTCCCTGTTCTCAAGGTTGGCGGCCTTTGAGATTTGAGATCCAGCACCCTCTGTTGGAAGATATAATGAAACAAAACTGTTTCAGAGACCGTTGCGGCGGTGACTGTTCACTGACTATAGTTGCAGTCTGCAGACATGGTGCCATTTGGAGATAATGGTTGCAAGCAGTTGGTTTGGTGTAGACTCCTTCCCTTTTCACTGTAAACACCAAGAAAGACCATTGCCGAGTGTGTCGCATGATCTAAAGCCATCCGTCTGTTTAAAACCCTTTGAGTGGCAAAACATGGTGGGATGATAAGCCCTGCTGCTGCTGGCAACTTGGCAACCCTGGTGAGAGGCGAGGCACCACGCTGAACACTTGGCTCCCTGTTGCTAAACTAACAAACCTAACCCGCACCTGTCCAACCTACTGTAACAAACAAGCTAAGTTTGAGGGGAACAACGCCGAGGGTTGCGGCTGACCTGTCACCTAAGGGTCGGGGACCGCCGTCCTCCAGCCTGTCCTGGAATCCGGGACGGGCTGACTACCGCGTCCTGGTGCGGCTGACTTTGCGAAGCGTCGTCGTCGCCGCCGCCACCCGGCAAAAGCAAAGCTACAACAACCGCCTGCAAACGCTGTGCGAGAGAGACGCTACAACCATGGCACCGAAGGCACAAAAGTCAGAGATTGATGACTTAAAAAAGTCACTTGAGTACATCTCCAATGAAATGGACATCATCTCAAAACAACAAAGGGACATCCTGGACCTGATGGGTAAAAGAGCTTAAACAACTAAGCATGGAGAAGCTTGAGAGTCGGGTAGATGACCTAGAACAACACTCCAGAATTAACAATGTAATTGTGAGTGGTCTGGCGACCAAACCACGGTCCTACGCTAGGGCTGTGGCCTCGACCAGCGGCGAACCCACGGAGGAAGAAAGTGTTAAAGGGATTGTGACATTTAAAACACATTTTTGTAGATATTTTGTGTTCTTTGGCTTTTCTTGACATCAATTTCACCAAAAAAACCCAAATTTGAACATTCAGTGTATTCTCCGCTGTCTGGACTTTTGTGAATAATTATGCAAATATGACTCGTGGCTTGGACGGCGGAGGCCTACGTAATGTAACGCTAAACCCCGCCCCCTCTCCTCTGCTCCCTGTCCACTTGCCCTGTCTACCAATTCTACTACCCGCCCCCCTCCTCCTCATCCCCGCCCCTCTCCTCCACCTAGAGCTCTCCTCTCTTCTTCCTCATTCTGACCACGACTTTGTTTCAGTATAATAATAATAATAATGGCTTCTAGAGAAAAAGCAATCTGCTCCGTTGTCGGCTGTGTCAATCAACACAAGTCCTTGCACTTTCCACCAACTGGCCTAGATGAAGATTCACGCTCTAGGTGGATGCATTTTATTTTTGACGGTAACGTTCCAACCAAGTTGTCAAAGAAGCGATTCTTGGTGTGCGCACATCATTTCACCCCAGAAAGTTTTTCAAATCTCGGACAAGTTCAGAGTGGATTTGCAACCAAACTTTTTATGAACCCAGGAGCAATACCAAGCATTCGTGTCCCAATCCCAACTATAAGTATTTATACTGCAATGATTTGTGTTAAATTGTTGTGCAGTACTATTTGAGTGGACTCACAATAAAAAATCAATCGCCTGCAGCACTCCGAAGTGCTTAAGTTCATGGTAGCCTACTTTTAATTTATAGTCAATCACTGCCACTACCCGCATTAGCTGTGTGTTTGACTATTATTAATCTTTGATTCGTGGCGTGCACCATGAGCTGTTGTAGATTGCATGTGCTCATTATTGTTCTTGTAATGCGATACAGTGGAATAACAACGCAGGCATACGCAGCCAACGCTCGTGTGATATAATCCACGTTAAAAGTATGGCGAATAATGATAGGCTATAGTCATTGAGTATGATATCGATGACGATGACATTACACAAGTTTATGTCGACGTGGTCGTGGGGTGAGATATTGCAGGAGTTTCATAGGCGCGTTCGGAAATAGCGCACTGAGCCCACTGGCACTGTGCAATGCAAACTAATAGGCGAGTGCGCTCCGGTGCGGTATTTCCGAACGTGCCTTATTTGTTTACCAACTGTTGCTCGTACGATGACGTTGAATAGAGAATACATGTTACAAAGGGAGTCTACCAACGCGCCTCAAGCCTAAAACGGCTGATCCGGTGCTTCACAGGTGCAGGGACATCAAAGTTGCAAAAGGAGAGGAGACTGGAGCAACACGGACATTTAGAGCCTTTTACGTTTCGACCTTGCGGACGGTCTTCATCAGAGTGGACTCTGATGAAGACCGCAAGGTCGAAACGTTAGTCGTTTTGTATACTCAGCACCTTAATAAAAGGCTCTAAATGTCCGTGTTGCTCCAGTCTCCTCTCCTTTTGCAGCAGAGAATACATGTTGTTGTCCATCCCCTCAGTACATACATGCAGTGATAGTCTTATTATAAATAACATTTTATATAAACTATAAACAAATAGTTATAAAAGGAGAAGAAGTTGCGTGCGTTGGCACTGGCAGCGTTGCTATGGCTGAGATGCTGTGAACTTGTAAAGGAAAAAAAAAAGAACAGTCCCTTTCTCTGAGGGGGGCGGAGAGGTATGGAGGGCTTGAGGGGTGGGGGGGGGGGGCGGAGCTGGGTAGTGATTGACAGGAAAGGGGGAATTACCGACATCTACAGGCTAAAATAATGTGTTTTTCTATGCCTTCTCAGGATGCATATTACATACACACAAAAACTCCTGGCAAGAAATACTGGAGTGTTCAAAAAAAGTTCAAACTTTTTAGACACGTTTGAAGGACCATGGCCAAGACTTTTAATGTTGTTAAAATTATGTTAAAAATAATGTCATAATACCTTTAAGCGACCCTAGGTTAAAGTGACCCAAGCCTGCTTGATTGTACCCAATTGATTGTCACCTGTGTAAGCTGCATTGAGGGGTAATCAGTACAATGAGACTCCATGTGTGTGAGGGCGAGCAGGCAGAACAATGTTTGCTGTGAAGAGAGAGGTTAGCTGTGCTGTTTGAGACTACGGAAAGAGCATTGTTTGTAAGTTTAATGTTTTTTTCCATTTAATGCAAGGAGCGTAACGCGTATTTGGATTTAGACAGGATTGTTGTGATTTTGGTTTGATTATTTAAATGCCAATTGTTTAACTGCTTTTTGATGAATTACATGCTGAGTTTTGTAGAAGTTTGATAGACTTTTTGCAAAGGTCTGTATTATTTCATGTGACTCTTATTAGTCAATTGTATTTGTACATTTTACTGTGTTACAGTTTCACTCCTGACAAAGATCAGTAAAAAAGGGAGCAAGACGCCTCATTCCTGACTCCTGTCTCTTTTTTGAATGGAGTTTGGCTGGCTGCCTAATTGTCGTTACAACACCTCAGTGGGGGCAGTACAGGTTCCATAATTCTATTCGGAGTTGATGAACACAAAACACGCTCAAATCATTCAACAATGTCTATCTATGCGTATATTCTTTTATTATTGAAACTTTATACTCAAAACGATTTGAAAATGATTAAATGTGTCAGTGCTTTCTTTGTATATTTAAGTTCCGATGTTCAATGCAACAAACAAAAAAAACACCATTTAATCGCAAGTATTTGTGACAATCATCAACTTGTAATGGTGACGGCTGTGCTCGTGTCCCTATTAGGATGAAGAAACGTGTGTTCCAGATCTCGGGGATCAGGATCTCCAAGAAAATGAAGCAGCTCGATGCCACGCTCGTCAGAGGCAAGGTGAGTGAAGCCACGGAAAGAATAAAATAAAACGAACGCTCCTTGAAAAGTCACGGGAAAAGGTTACTTCCAAGTAGGACTCCCAAGAGATTTGGAAATATTTTGGGTGAAAGTCTGGCTCAAATTGCATCAACTCTAAACAAATGTTACATCGTAGGCCTGTGAGTGACGGCATCTACGATAGTTATTGCAGGACAAAAAGTGTATTGTTTTTAACCGTGTCTTTTCTATATCAAAGACCCGGGGGAAGGGACCCCGGCAGCGGTGCTGTTGGCCGGCCTCAGGGAGGTGAAGCCGGTCTTCTTTCCCATGATCCGTTACTGGTCAACAAAGAGGCACGCAAGTGCAATTTGGGATTCTCCAAATGCCCTGACCGTCCACGATGAGGGGGAAGCAGAGGTGCTCAAGAGGCTCCCCAGCTCAGTGGTCCATGGCACCTCACAGGCCCGGCAATGCAGACTCACCGACGTCCTGACGCTGATTTTTTGTGTGGGCCTGTACATGAACAACGAATTCGTTAACAACAATGTGGTCAGAGGGGGTACCTCAATTCATTCGAGCTTCTCCATGAGGGAACTGCAGAATTTCGGAATCCTCTGGTATTTTGTCTGCAGGAGCTCCGGCAACTTTCACAATTTCGCGAAGGGAATCCCCCTGGAAGATGCAGAGCCCAGAGGAGATGGGCAGGAAGAAGAAGGGGGAGGGGGAGGAGGAGAAGGAGCCAACTATCGTCGAAGGCCTTATGCCTGAGGAGCCCAGACCAAGGCCAGAGGACGATCCACAAGAATTGGACCCAACCACGGAGTCCAACCCTCTTCCGGACAGGGCCTTCTACCTCCCGGCCGGGTCCCGGAAGAAGTGGACTGAGGCTGAGGAGGCCCTCATAACCCTAGAGGGAAGTCTCCAAGTGGGATACACTCACTACACTTTGGAGTGTATGTATGAAACAAAACATGGCCATAAGAACGTTTAAGGCGTTCAAACACCGCCAGGCCATTCTGCTGAGTGAAGGATACCGTTAGTCTTTTTTTTGTTTTTTTTGTTTTTAGAAGTCACCTGAAGCAGGTCTTTTTTGTTTTTGTTTTGACTCCACATGCCCCATGAGGCAGGCTTTGTCGCCCCCACATTGTTCAAGGGTGAGTGTTTGTGAGGGGCACGGTGGCACAGTTGGTAGTGCTGTCGCCTCACAGCTAGAAGGTTCCTACAAGGCCCTGATACACCACCAGCGATTTCGGAGCCTCCGTTGTCACCTCTGTATCCCCGTAGTGACGTATCGGACGTTGCGGAGCGGACGGATGAGACGGTGTCTACTCCTGAGGCACCCGGGACCATGGTGAGGCCTGAGGAGGCGGTCGAACCGGCGTGTGGCCCAGCTGCAGGGCCTCGCCGATCAGGGAGTGAACGCCGCCAACCAGAGAGACTTCAGCTCTTTTTCTAATGTGTATTTTGTGGGGTGTAGATGCACAGTGTGTGGGGTGTGCATTTAAAAAAGGAAAAAGAAAAATGAAAAAGGGTGGCGCCAGGAATGGGTTGGGTATTGTCATGGCAACAGTGTCATGGCAACAGCATATAGGCACCTGAGTCCCAGGGGACCGGATCTATTGTGTACCGTCATTTCCTCCTGTATATGTTTACCATTAAACGTTCGTTACCATTCCTCTCGTGTCTGTGGCTCCTTTGGATATCCCTGTGCCTAAACTGGCGCTGGGTTCGATTCCCGCTCGGGAAGCTGTGGGTGCTGGCGGCGTGTTTCCTCCTCCGCGTCATCAGTGCCCATACCTGAAGGCGGGGTTGGCGAAAGGGCCTTTCTGTGTGGAGTTTGCATGTTCTCCCCGTGTGTCCCCTAGGGTATAGTACCCTCACAAAAAACATGCAGTAATCCTGGTCTCTAAACTGCCTCCCCCTGGCCAGCCGGGGCGCCTGATGGAGGGGAAAGGAACAGCAGCCTGTACTGAAGTTGCACCGTATACGTAAGTATACTGTTTTATTTAATGCTGGTGTAAACCTGTAGTCAAGTTGTACAGGTTAGCAATAGTGTTTTATTTAAATGCTCGGGTCAAATGGCACATGCACTGTGATCTGTCCTTCACCTGTAAACCTGTCAATCTGTAAATTGCACTTTCCCTCCAGTGGCGTTTTGAGGAATTATATTTTGGGCAGGCAAGATGTGTTAATTGTCGCCCCCGCGCACAATCAGTAGCACTAAAGGTTTTCAAAGAGATATACCTGCTAGACAGTAGGATACAAAGGCTGAAAGGCTTGCATGTACATTTGAATGGGTGATTGAGGGTTGCACTCTATACGCACAACGGCCAATCCACTGTCCACTAATAGTTCTCAGGTCTTGTTTTTGTCCTCAATGGATTTTATTTTTGGCCAGGCATGAATGGATTTGGACAGGCCCCGAGAATGAGGCACTCCAGTAGAAGCCAGAGTCCAAGTAGTGCAAGTGGATCCCCGAGAATGAGCCAATCCAGTGGAAGCCTGAGTCCCGGAGAGTGAGACTCTGTCCCAATTGCATTGGTCAGTTAATTAGTTTATGAAAAACTGATGGAGCAGATGGAGAAACATTCCGAAGATGTGAGAGTGATGAAGACTAATACTATGTTAAACCAGGTACTGAAGCAAACAGGCTCTGCCCGTGCAGGCTGTGCAGTTGCTGGGACCACGTGCAGGAGCGGACTTCCCACTGAAAACGAATGCAGATGTAGATTCCATGAACGAGAAGCTGGGTGCGTTTATATCTGTATTAAGTGTAAATGTGTTAAAGATGGAATGACTGCTTGGCATTTATATCTGGCTGTTCACTGTATGGCTTTTACGATACACTCAGGTTTCCATGGTCCTTTAGGATACAACGTGAGTGTTGGAATTCATTCTACAGTCTGTAACTACCCTGGATACTGCCACCAGACGGATGATATCGTACCTGCTCTCACCTGATCTGGCACTCGGGTTCAACCTCTTTGGACGTCACAACAAAAGGTTGTTTCCGAGACATGCGCCTTTATGGTACGTTGAGTGTCGAATTGAAGTTGAGTGTACACATTCTGGGGGGTACACACATTTGAATGAAATGGAAACGGGCCACGAGAAATCTTTAAACATTTAAACTGATGTCACTCGAGGAGGTTTTGTAAGGCTATGATTTCTAACAGTTGGTTTCTTGTCATATCATTTTAGGAGGACTAAAGAGAAATGCCCTCACGCAAGGCACCAACCACAAGGAGTCAGAGACAGCTCCCCGCAAGTGGTTCACTGGAGCTCGCGGTAGAGGTGGAAACAGAGCTAGAGCTCAGAGAGCTCTTCAAGTGGATGATGCACCGCTCCAGAACAATGCTGCCCTGTGAATGGCTCGGTCACTGAATAAAAAAATGGAAAGGCTCAATAGACACCCACAGCCACCACCACTGCATGGAATCCATTAGAATGATTGGAAATGGAAGTTATGGAACATTAATAGCCTATTCTAACGTGAGTTACATACATCCTTTATTTCGATAAATCCGTTGATCTCCGTTCTCACTTTCACACTGAAAGGTCGCTGCCGTAACTAATGGCCGCTGCCATTTAGTGCAGTTTTTTTTTCTCTCTTTTTTTTCTGTCGGGCTTTTGTCGGGCTTCGGGCTTAACATTATGGCAATTTTTTAGGGTAGGGCCGAGCCTCGGGCCGACCCAGTTAGGGTAGGGTCGGGCCGGGCCATCATTTTTGGGCCCGTTGAGAACCCACACGCACAGAACTGGATCTCAGAAAACCTTTGTTGTAATGTATACAGTGGAAGACTTTGTACCTTAACTTTGTGGAAATGCACATGTGAAGATAATGAGCAACAAGAAGCATAAATTATGCCTGTTTCAAATTACCATTCTGAGTTGACACTAACTATATCACACGCAGACAGATGCATTATCGTTCAATTTAATTCACATAATCTGAAAATCAACATGAATGAATAAAACAAACTTTTCTGTTGGTGTGTGTGTGTGTGTGTGTGTGTGTGTGTGTATTTATTTCCTTCAAGTCCATTATCTTGTTGACATCACTTAGTTCACAAAGTATTGTTTGTAAAGCCAACATTTGCTGTTAATAGGGAGTTTTTGTGCTTTACCCCATTTTCGCAACTATAAGGGTGATCTGTGAGAACAACATGCCCTAAGATCCTGCTCTGACCCGCACAGGATGACCAGCTGGGCCTGCAAGTTTTATTACCGGTTTTATAAATTGACATGTTGATCAGTGTAGTGTTGTTCCTACTCTGTTGTTCTATAGACTTGAAAACTTCTAGTAAATGTTGTACCCTGTAAAAGGGGAGATCTCAGTAAGAAAACTGGACACAGTGTTTCCTCTCTGTCAGCAGTATGAGAATGATTTGTCACTTTAGCTCAGACATATTAACATAGTCACAATGTTTCATTGCAATACCAACTTTTCTCAGAATAACATAAACACAAAATCGTTTTCTCTAAATTATTTTCATATGCAAATTGCAAAACCACTCGTTTTCTCCTACTTCTCTTGCCTGCATGAATGCATGCAAGTTACACCCACACACACACACATTAGCAACATCATGGCCAAGTTGTGCTGCATTGTGCACTGAATCCACATACTATATGATCCAAACTCTCAAAATAATACTTTCAAAACACTTTATATTTGGTCACAAAGTGACTCAAGATATACACAACACATTATGACAACACTGCAATCAGTCATGAACAGAAATACTCTTATACGTGTAAAAAGGGAGGGTTCAGTAAGAAAACTGGACACAGTGTTTCCTCTGTCAGCAGTATGAGAATGAAACAACAAGCCCGCGCTCTCTCACTTGCTCCCTCTACAGACATGACCAATCGATTACCAACACCAAGTGTGAAGTATAGTAGATTACAGATGCACTGATCTATTCTGACTCTGTTCTCCTTTTAACTATTACATCTGAATCACAGAACATGTTTACATTTATTTAATGTCACAAAACGGTTTCAGTTTTCAGAAGGCTTATTTATTTGCTAAATTAATTGTCCAACTAGATCACTGCCATGGATCCCAGCTATATCACACTATCACACAGGCAGCAAATCATCTTGTTCCCCCCAACAACCAGTAGTATTTCTTTTCACATTTTACCCTTTTACTTTGTTCTGTGGAGCATTGTACCTTGATACTGCATGCTTTTACATTTTATGGAATTGTATTTTTAGTATCTTATTGTAACGTTTTATGACAATTTTGTCAACACAATTTTCATCCTGCTAAAAAAGACATGTTAAATGTTCCCAATTTATATTTGCTGTGTGTTTACAATAATTAACACAGTTCATGTCAAATGTTGCTTAAAGTCTACCATTTAAATCCCATCTGGTGCCCGCTGACATTTCCATATGGGTCCCATATAGTTATCCCACATTCCCACCCATGGCTCCCACATAGGTAGCCCACCTCTCTAAACCATAATGGGACCCATGTTGGGCGTGCTGGCTGGGTAGTAACTAATGTTGTCAAATAATTGTAGTGAAGTAAAAAGTACAACATTTGCCTCTGAGATGTAGCGGAAGTAGAAGTAAAAGTACGGAATGTTTTTTACATGTACTCAAGTAAAGTGCAGATAAAGTCAAAACAGTACTTAAGTAAATGCACTCCGTTACTTTCCACCACTGTTCAATATTATGGTCACCAAAAGCTGGGAAGCACCAAAGACAAAGCTCATTAATGTCCCCGTTTCCTCTGTCAGGAAGTTATAGGCTACCTTATACCCCTGTGACTGACTCCACAATATCCTGGACTTATCTGTCATGATCTCTTCATATGGAATCTATTGTATGGGCCTTATACTCTCCCCCCCCCCCCCCCCCTTCTATGCCTATATATACGCATAGAAAACAAATTAATGATGAAACCGATTTTTCCTGTTTCCCATGGGGTGGTTCTGTCCGTGGAGAATTTGAAGGCTATAGCATTCACACGGTGGCGTCTGGCCCTCCCCTCCCCTCTAATGTACGGGACATATCCTGGTCAATTATAGCAGACGCTCCGAGAAGCGTTCTAAACTATACTCTCCCTCCTTCATGCTCCTTTGTGTGACCTGGCCTCCTCCCTCCATATTTGTTTCAGTTGTCAAATGTATTTACTATTTACAAACCCGTCGGCCCTTGCCACATGTCCCTCCCCCCCCCCCCCCCCATCTCTCTCCTCCTTTCCTGTCAAATTACCGTACCCTCCCGTTAAGTAAATAAATACAATAAAAACATCAGAAAATGTGTTTCGGCAGTATAGCCTTCTTCAGAGCAGACTAAACAAGTGATACTAGGGAAGTGATACTAGGGATGTGGGTACCTCTTTTAAAGCAAACGCTTGTTCTTTCTCTCTTCTCAGACTCTCAGATGACTCTGTTCTTCAAACTGCAAAACATTGGTAATAAAGTCACCCACTCTTAAAACGACGGTAAATGTGTGTGATGTGACAATGAAAACTAGAAATTGCTAAGTGGCGGTCTAAATTGTTAAATGCAATTGAAAGGCAGTGATCCCTCCATGACGACAAAAAGCAGCATAGGCTATACAGAATGATGATGATGATGATGAGGGTAATTTCTTTGGGAGGAAATATAAGTGAATGTTGCCAGGAAATAATCTCCTCTCTAAGGGACTGATCGTTATTTATCCACCAGGGGGGGGTGGTGCAGATGTGATTTCATTTTTTTATTTTACCTCATCCCCCCCCAGCCTCCAAATATTTTTTTGGGACCCCCCCTCAGGGACTGGAAGAATATATATGACCTCCCCCCCCCCCCCAACACCATAGACCATATTTATTTTATATTCACACCAACAGTATAGCAGCATAAAGTAAACGCTGATCGTTTATTAGGCGGCGGCCGTCTGGGGTTCATTTGGTTCCATATCCGTCATTACATTATGGTCAACACTCAACACTGATGATATGCCATTGCATTCTTCCAACTAAAGATTTAAATATGAATCTGGCAGCTTCGAAAATAGCATACGCAGACCTACAAGCTCACAACAACACGCTGATGACGCGACGCAAATGTATGAGCTTAGATTGGCTATTTTTAAGGTGAGCCTCGTGCGTAAAGTCATTCTAGCCAAGCTGCCAAGGCAGTGGGCACCCCTCGCCTCTGTGCCCAAGCCCAGGATGATGAAAATGAATGAATGCTAAATAAATATGTCACGCAGTCGCATACCATAATACTAGTTATACTACAGCGTCATACTCCACAGAGAAAAGCACAATTTGCGCAACACCAACGTTCAACTGCCTGCTCGGCTCATTTAGCCAGCCAGGCACCACCAAATAGTATAACTCTTTCTTTAATCTATTACAACCACATACGCAGACAAAAGTACATAAACAAAACACAAGTAGGCTACTAAACTTGTGGCTCATTTCCATGCGTCACACAGTCAGGGACCCTGCTGAGGATTTGGTCCACTGTTTACCCTCCTACTGCATATATCAGCGCTGCATGCAGATCGGCTATTTTTCCGTTTGTGAGGACGCACACATGAGCGCGCGTTATTACGCGGCGGAGCCGCGGAGATTTTATTTATTTATAATGCGTGTGAAATCAAATGGCATGTGTGGCGTCACTGGCGTGGTGCGTGGTAAAGGGTTTAATGTTACTGTCACACTCAAAGGGTGAGACATGGCAGCCCTGGGACGCACACACGCACACCAACAATCCACCATTGCAATGCGAGTGCGCAAAGATGCACATGATATGATAGCTGCATGCTTTTAGACCAGCCCTACCGTATTCTGAATGAGAATCTGTCTCGCCTGCATGCCACCATGTTGACGATGCGTTGTCCAAAGACGGTAGAGTCTCTTCCATCAAAATGTTCCATCTCCATCAACATAAAGGCCTCAAGGTGTTCCTGTGATGTTTTGCTACTTTCTATGTTCGTTCACAATCAATTTCAGTCACAAACAGTAACTTGTGAGAAGTTTATATCGTAACATCATCCACGACCTCAGCCCCAACATTATTATTATTGTTGTTATTATCATGCTGCGCTGATGCGGCGCTGGGTTTCACCGAGACACCTCACACCACCACCGCAACCATAGCAGCTGTGCTGTCAGCCTGCTCCTCGCCTTCCTCCTCTCTGACCGACAACACTCGCTCTTTACAGCGGCCTGCTGCTGCTGGCCCACAATTCAAACATCGCGGTTCATAGCTTGAAACATTTTTCGCTTTTTCTACTGGAAATGTTATGAACGCAGAATCAATCTGTCCCGCGCTGTTTTGAAGTGGGTACACGTCAGACGTAAACTACATCAGCGGCCGGGGGAGGGACCTTTGCTGGTAGAACAGAATCAGATCTACAAGCTAACAACGTGTCACCAAGCAACACGTTGTTAGCTTGTAGATCTGTTCTATTTGCATGCGCAGTTGCGCACACATGGAAGATACCAAGTACACTCGCCACACAGGGTAAACTTTATATAGATATATGAGTGAAACACTATGAAAAACAAAATAATCAAAACATTTTTTAAATACAAAATTCAGCAAAATAAAGTTGTACAACCTCCCCCAAGCCAAAATAAAAATAAACATATCCCCCCCTCAGGCTCAAAAAATAGTTTAATGACCCCCCCCTTTTTTGCACCATACCAACCTTTGATAAATAACGATCAGTCCCTAATCACCGTTTGGCGCGGGTTCGAGGAAACTCTATTGTCTGTGGAGGAGGTCACTGTTCCACTCTATGGTCCATTATGTCCCAATACCGGGGTCCGGTCTGGGTCTCCAGGTGTGTGTGTGTGTTGCTTTCATTCTTTTCCAACCTGGCATCCCTATTTTGGCATGTGATATTTAAAAATCACACCCGTGTGAAGTGAGGGGCGCTCTTATCATCTTACATCAATTACAACATGTTTGTTTAAGCAACGGGTGCTGATGTTTGTTTTAGTCCTCAAAACAAACATTAAAGCTGTATATAGGAGGGGCTAGTGCCCCTAAAAATCACACCTGTGTGGAGTGATCTTATCACACATCATCATGCATCATTTCATATTGGCCAATCACAATGCCTGGCTGTTGCCTGTGATTGGTTAGCTGATTTGCTCGTTTACATAGGACGTCAATTAAAAATTTTCTCAATATTATGCACAAATATTCCACAATTTACAAATGTGTTTCCACAATTTACAAATGTGTTTCCAGGATTTACAAATGTTTTTTCCATGCCTTACAAATGTCTTTCCATGTTTTACAAATGTATTTTGTATCTTTACAAAAAAAAAGATTAGATTTGTGTGTGCGTTTATCCTAAAATACCATTTGTAAATCCTTGCGTGTGAATTGTAAATCTGCATTTGGCATTCCTTTTTCTTGTTGAATCATTTTGAGACAAACGTCACGCTTAAAACATCCATACGACGGAATCGTCATAAGCAACCCGATGGTAAATAGGAAGGATAGGGTGTGGGATTGGGTACGGATGCTGTGTTTTTTAGTTCCGGGTTGTTTTGGGTGGCGGTCGCATGTGGTTGCATGCAGGGACTGCGCTTCAGAATATTTTTTTATTTTATTTTATCAGATAATAGCCGTTATTGTTTGTCGGTTATTCATTTCTTAAGGGATATGGAGCTCTATAGTCCAACGTTATATTCCGAATCAATGCTTTGGTCATGTAAACAATTGAGAAATATAGGAATACTTGTATTCAGGTTCCATGTAAACAGTTGGGTATGAATCTCTGTGAATGAATGAATTGCCGAATGAATGAGCTATTTGAATTCTGTGTACAAACACTGGAAACCTTTAACTGCAAACGTGTTTGACAAGGCATAGTGTTGGGACTAATGTTGCTGGGTCTGTGTCTGCCTTGACACTGAACTGGCTGGCTTTTATAGCAGAGGGCTGCAGCAGATGACAATTAGGGGAATCTGCTGCAGGTGTGCCAGGTTGGGTGTGTCAGTCTGAGTGGAGGAGAGACAGAGAAGATTATAGGCACAGACAATGATTGAATGACTGAGTGTGTGTGTGTGTGTGTGTGTGTGAGTGAGTGAGTGATGTCATGTGTGCACGTGCGTGCATGCGGGGGGATTTCCGGATATAATAATAATATTAGCCTACTACTACTACTACTACTACTACTACTACTAATAATAATAATAATAATAATAATAATAATAATAATAATAATAATAATAATAATAATAATATGTTACTATGAAAATGTAAAAGATGCAAATAAAATGCAATAATAAAAAAAACACTATGAAAGTGCATAATATAGACTGCACAGATTTTATTTGTACTTAAAATGTTAAACCCTCAGATAAATCGCTGTGGTTGTGTTGTATCGAAAATGGTATTGAAATATCAATACTTTTCCAAATAATATCGTATCGAAGTTTAAAATCCAGTATCGTGACAACACCATAGTAAGATGTATACAGGCCATATATATAGGGGCGCATCAGTGATTGCTGGCCCTATAGGTACCTGGCTTGTCAGTTTGTTGTTTGTTTGTCTTATACATAGACTGTAAAATATATGGACAAAGCGTTCCCCGGGTCTAACATGAACGTAAAATGAAGCCTGTCAGTCCTTGCAATGGAAGTCGCCATCTTTCTAGATCCGTTTGGGCCCAGCTGGCCCATTGGCTGGCCCAGACAACGAGGCGGGACTTCCCCCCTTCTTCTTCGTTGGTTTTTATTTTGACTCGAGTGGGTGGGGGATCCCGTTCATAGACTGTAGCGGTAGCCACGCCCCTCAGAACATGCGCGACTTTATGGTAATAAATGGGGCCATAATTTTCCAAAAAGAATATTACACATTAGAAATGAGACTTTAAACTAGTGACTGGAAGCAAAAAGTATTCATGACCATGTTTATTAAGGTAATACAGTCTAGGTCAGGGGTGACCAACCTGGGGTTCGCGAGCTACCGGTAGCTCGCGGGAACGTTTCACGTCGATCGCGAAGTGACGGGCAGCCAGCCATCACTGCCAATACACAGCAGAATGTCGTACGCAAAAAAGAGCAGATCTACAAGCTAACAACGTGTAGAGGCTCGATGCATTTTAGCTTGAAGATCTGTTCCCCTTGCTTCCACCGCACCGCCCTCGGCCCTCCCCCTTTTAGCACTATGTGCTCATGTGCTGCTGTGTCCTGTGTGTCTGTTGTTCCCTCGCAGTCAGCACACAGCGTCAGAGTGAACGCAGTATGATAGCGTCCCCGACACGTTGAATACTAAACTTATTTGTAAAGTTCGAACGCCAACTTTTAACCAAACGTGGGAGAAACACTGTGCACTGACGGATTATTATCGATCAAAACAATCCTTAGCGTCGCTTACAAAAACATGTGTTTCACAGCATGAATGATACGTAATCAGTTTAATCACCGACCTGGCTGGATAAATATCACTATGACAAAGTGTCAAAATGTTTAGTGCCGCTGTCAAAACATGACACAAAAAGCCACAGTTTTTTTTTATCCTGCTGTTCTATCATGGGATATTCGATACAGGGCAAGATGCTCGATTGTGAATTAAATTGTAACATTCTCCTTGGCTTTGACTACTTCAGACAGAACATCTGACACACAGCTACAGTAGACTATTAATTTACTAAGCTGGTAACTTACTCGGCTGCCTACCGTTGCTCGTTAAGCAGGTCACACAATGGATATGGACCACTGATATTTATCCAGCCAGGTCGGTGATTACTTATCATTCATGCTGTGCAACTGTGTGCAACACATGCTTTTGTAAGCATTTTGTAAGGATTGTTTTGATCGATAATAATCCGTCATGTGTGTGCGCGAGTGCACTCTTTATTTGCGTGCAGCCGTGCAGTGTTTCTTCCACGTTTGGTTAAAAGTTGGCGTTCGAACTTTACAAATAAGTTTAGTATTCAACGTGTCTGGGACGCTATCATGAAGAACTCGTATGACTGACTCGCATCTTAATGACACCCTCAGACTGGCAATCACTAAATATGAACCAGATTTCAAAACGCTTGCAGATAATGAGATAAAGTGCAGTCACTGAGTCACAGCAGTCTCATAAAAGGTGGGCTGACCCTGAGAGTATGTCACCATATCTGTGCAAATATATATGGTCATGTTATGCCTATTTGAACATCTGCCAATGTGAATATTCATTGAAATGAGAAACAAAATATTGTGCTGTAAAAGCAATTCATGTCCTTTGCATTTTGTTTTATTTAAAAAAAACTCAACAAAGAAGTTTATTTGTATTTCCTGTCCTAATATTTTTTTTGTATTTCCTGTCCTAATATTTGTCTTAATATTATTTGACATTGATAATATAACTTACTATAAGAATTTATTCTAATTTAAGCTTTAGTCATTGAGCCTGTCAGAAATAGCAAAAAAACAAGTGTTTTTTCTAACACGTTTTAGTGGTAGATCTTGGCTTACAATTGGGAATAAAATGGGCTCTTGGTGAAGTTGGGCCCAAATACATGGACTTCTATGGGGCTATGGGTTTTTTTGGGCCCAATGACAGCGCCACAACAGGCCATTATATGAATGGCCTGTTGTGGCGCTTTCATTTCCTTAGTGGCTTCACAAAAAATCTGTCTGACTGCCCCCCTGGTCTTGTACTAACATTTAGTCACTGTTATGATTCTATACTAAGTACTGGACCCTCGTCTGGTTCTGACAGACCGGTATTGTGTGTGTAGTCTGGGTGGTGTGTGACGACCCGGTTGAATCATTCCTTGGTTCGGCGGACGGACGGACGGACGGGCCGGCCCGGGAGAAGCATTAACATGACACCAGACAGTATCACGCTAAGACGTTCACAAAGTTTATTACATACCGGTACATACAGAACATATATAGCTTGGATCCTCATGTCCTAATGCCGTCACTGACTAGACATCACAATCACTGCCAGCAGCACGCTTGACCTTGCTGCTGCTCTAACTGTCTCCACTCCAGGAGCTGACTATAAAGTATATGTCTACAGTTCAGGCAGTACACAATACATATCAAGTACATTGTATATTCACGTACAAGTGCATTGTACATTGTACACAGCATGTTGTATACTACAACAGTCACTATAACAAACACTGTGCCTAGTGAACATGTTGGGGAACATGTTTGGCCAGTGTGTAACTGTGATCTGTGCTCTGGTGATTCTGTTGGACATTGTAAACGCGGTCGGAGCAACGCCACGCAAACCACCAAACAATGGATCCTGTTTACACCCAGAAATATCCGCGATAATCAGCGTCAGCCGCGCCCTATATAGAGACGCTATTTCTTAACAGAAATAGCGTCTCTTTCTAACAAAACAGTCTGTCGTCTTTCACAGGGAATAGGCGGGGGTTCTCGCCAACTTAAAGTCTTCTTAGGGCTTCACCCGAACCTAAAGGGCCTGTCTTCGTTCACAGGGTTAAAGTGGAACATAACGTAAAGATAATTTCTTCGATAAACATCAACAGAGAGGGACACGGTGCTCACACGGGATTTCTTCATTCACAGTCTTTTTTTATCCTTAGCTTCCCAACCGTCTGGGAGTGCCTCTTCTTAAACAAAACGTGTGATAGTGAGAGAACGTTTTCCTTACGACCTTAAGGTGCGGTGGACTGCCAGGCGATACGAGGCTCCCTTCTGCTGCTCGTCTCGAACCAAGCCAGGTGGGTTTCCAGGTAAGTGCGGCTTTCCACGCGTCACTTGTTATGGGGGGCACACGCTCCTTGTTATGGGGGGCACACGCTCCTGCGTGTGCTTTCAGCCCCACTCATACAAGCCTGATAGAGCGGAGTACAAGGCAGGAATGAGTTGCGGTACAAACAATCAAACAGTGACTTCCGTTAACAGCAAGGGATCCATATAGAGAGGTGTGCGGACTTACCATCCAGAGCCAATCTGTAGACGTATGCTGCCCGAGCGTCTTGGGTGAACCAGCCAGTGTCACCGCTAAGTTTGAGTGTCCTTTATATAGGGCACGGCTGACAGGTCGCGGCTGTCGCTGATTGCTAATGCGGGCGGCGGCCGCATTAGGCGCAGCTGTCGCAGGACCGTACCGGGGTAATAGACGAGTCTATGACGCGTCCGTGGGGGGAGCGCGTCAGCGAGGCCGATGTTTGGCTGGTTACCATGGGAACGCGCCGATTAGTCTGGTGGTACCGTGGCGAGACGCCACAGTATGTATTAACAGTTTTCCAGAATGGGTACATTTAACATGAAAGCACAACTCAATACAATTACTGCGGAGTGGACGACACACTGACAAAGCATTATACTTGTTTACAACAGGGTCCACGTTTAAATGTTATTATGTTTTAAGTTATTAAAGTCTTTCTTAATAATATATGCTTCATGTCCCGTATTAATCCTATGTTGTCATCATTTGTCTAGAAAAAAAACCCTGCTCAATTATTAAGAAAACACAATGTGTGATAGCCGAAATAACCCCGGCCATGGTCGTTAACAAAGTTATATAATTATTTACTCCCTTAGTAGAGTGTTTAATATGGTAATTCCCACAGCCACTTTTCAATGTAATCCTATGGGGGCCCGACCAGATCCCCCCGTGACGCCATATTGACTCGTCACTTTCCGAGGTGAATGGGCGGTGCTTCGGGAGTTGTAACCTCCTTCTTCGGACAGCTCCTTAAGTACACACAATGACACTATAGTTGTATTGACCATTGTGTTCACAATTATTACACAATTAAATTGGGGAATGTAGTGCTAAAAATGTTACCTATACTCTTTAAAGTATGTTATTTACTTCATACAACAATAACGTGGGCGTTCTGGTTGTAACATGGGTTGTTTATTCACCGCTGGTCTGTCACATAACTGAGATGCCTTGGCTCGCATCGCCCTCTAGTGGTTATGCAGGTTAGCACATGTTTAAGTAAAGTGCTATCCGATTTGGTAGTGATATTTTGTTTCGGTTTAGCTTGAAAAACTCAACAAAACTCAACCAAAAGGAAAGGACAATCCACCAGGAAATTGTCATAGCTCACAAGCGGTGTGTCTGGCATTGTTGCACGGCAGTCAAGCGCGTCCGACAGGCCCCGAGACGTCATATTCACAACTCTTAAGTGGCCGCGGTCCCCTTCGTTATTCCAGCCTGACTTGGCCGTTAAAAGCATCACATGTGACGCACAAAAAAAAGTTTGCACACACACAGGCGCACACGCACACACACACACATACACATACAGGAAGATCCTGAACATGCCACGTGAATCACGTGAATCATGAAACGACCAATGCCCTGAGTGATCTCACTTCCTGTCTCAATGACATCCATCTTTGGATGTGTAATAACTTTTTAAGACTCAGCCAAGGGGCCAGCTATGCACTCCAATGTTGAAGCGCTGGTCCCTAGTGGCCAAGTTTGGGACTGCAGGCGGATGAAATTCATGCACGAGCACAAGAAAGCGCGCCGCTGGTTTGCTTCGTGGACGCGCACAGGGCAGTTTGTGTTTACATTCTGTTTTCTGGAGGATAAAGCAGCCTTTTTGTTAACCACGACTCGAGTGCTCGCATCATTTACCACATCTCAAAACATAACTGATTTATTATATTACAGATAAGAAGCCCACCGTAAACCGGAGTTTGGTTTGGTTTACCAGCTAATAGTACTAAAACTGACACGTTGCTGTGTTGTGGGAGCTCGTGTTTTTCTGACTCTCGTCATGAATAATGACGCAATAAGGCTAGTTCTATAATCTATACATTCCTTTTTATATTATGTTCTTAATTGTAACTGCTGTAATATGTGCGTCTTCCAAATTACTGTCACCAAAGCGAGACGTTTTAAATAGTAGCAACAGTAAACTTAACCATTTTATATGGTTCTATGGTATATAATCAGTTAATCACACCCCAATGTAACTCCCACTGTACCTTCGACAGGCAGCCTGTGACATTTTTAAAGCACAGCTGTCAAAGATATTTTTAGAACTCAAATCAGAGTCATTAAGAAATACACAGGGCAGAGAGTGGACTGAAACAATGATACTGTTTAATACAAGGGATCACCAGCCCAGGGAGACTGCACGCATGCAAGCCTCTCGAGCCCTTTACATTGCTCTCCTTTATACACACATGAGAGCAGAAAATACATTGAAGGTGTGGTCAGTAGTGGTCAAACATGGTCAGACATGGGCCTCCTGTAAGAATAGGTCCTCTGACGGACAGCCAACAGGTGGATAGTATTCTCATTTAAAAACTTCTCTTACATTCCATCCTTTTAGTTTTTTGTCAATGAATCTAAATATTAATTTATATGAATATGAATATTAATTGACACCAAGGAACATGAAATACTATACTCTATGCAAATTTACTATAAAAAGATGACTTTCATATATGGACTATATCCTAGAATGAGCAAGGTTTACATTCAAGTGTATCCAATGTCACACGATCATTTCTTTTATTACACTCAGGACACTTCTGATGGCTGGTAGGGGCGAAAACCCATTCTCTTGGGCGAAAATTCCAATCCTACGATCCTCGATTTGTCTTTTGTGAGCGATCACTTCATATAGCCAGCACTTCAAGTGTATAGTGGTTGCATGGTTTTCCTCCACACAAATGTTCGTTGTGTCACAAGTTGTAGCTTCATGGCATCTAGTCTTTTTCCCCATGGTTGGCACAGCATTCCTTCTCTATCTGGCTCTCCTCACATCTGTCACTGGGGGTTGACCGGGGTTGAATGTGAGTGGGCCTTCGGCCTTGGGAGCCTTGTAGGATGGACATGATGATGTGACTTCACGCATGGGTGTCACTAGCCCATGTGACATATTTATATCTGTCAGGTTCCTCAGAACTATAGAAGGGAAAAAAACACCTTGTGCACATTATTTGTTCACTTGAATTATTCCCACCATGATTAAAAAGGTGGTTATATAGAATTCATTTCATTATTATTATTTATTTTTACATTAATTGTTTTCATAACACAGTAGACTAATGTCAATGTATGTGTATATTTACCCAACATACAAACCCAGATTGCGTTCTCCTTGTTTCCATTTGGGGTTTTTTTCCCTTTTTTAAACACATCTCCTGATATGTTTCTCTGGATTTCAGAGCTGGAAAAAACAAAACAAACCCTACACTCTATACTAAAACATTTGTTCTATAAATTTCTCGGATGGTAATTCCTAATTATTTAAGACCTATCTTGATCATGGTTGTCCAATTTCTGGTTAAAACTCTCCTTTATAGTTATTAACTTTATAGACATGTTGCACATTGTTGAATCTTTACACAGTATTTCATCAGATTATTACACTATACTTCTAGTTCAGTATGCCAATCCGAATATTTCAATAATGTCTGAGATCTGTAACATTCGTGTCTCTTTTGTGGGATTGGTTTCTTACCTTGTCGACGTAATGTGTTAGACAGATACTAATTTCTCCCTTGTAATGTCCTCCTGCAATTGCATTTTTTTTTTTTATCACAATACCACAAACTCTTCCTAGACAAGTTAATCTAAGGTTTTAGTGAGTTAGTCGTGCCGTGCACAATGGGAAAAAGATAATATTCATTAAATCAGCCATCCTCGCCACCTGGAACAATTGAATTAACAGTGACTTCCATCCTGGAAAGTAGGAAAGAACAATTTTCATTGCATTACAATAATTTTACCTAAAGATAACATTTTACATTTTAACACTTATAAGCCTACTCAATAAACATCACACACCACACAAACATACCCGGGTCATTCATCCTTGATCACACTCATAGCTGTGGCCTAACCAATAGGACAGTACTTGAGTCACTAGACTCAGCTTACTTTTTACTGAAGTTGCCTGCATAAATGGCCAGGTGCCATTGACACCAACAAAACCTAACTCCCCATGGAGACAAGTTAATGTTGCTGTTTACTAATTACTCATGTACAAAGCTACAAATAAATCAAACATGATGAATAATTTCACTAATCACTCCAATTTACTTACAAATAATTAAAATATTTACAAATACTTAAAATGAATTAAATCTAAATGTTCCACTGCCTATCAAATTAATTAAATTACCTATATGTTCCAATACCTATCAAATGAATCAAATTACCTAGCCTATGCAATGAATTAAATTAGCCTATGCGTTCCCCCCCTGTGAGCATTTATTTCTGATTCAGACAGAGAGAACTGCTCACAATCGCTAGGGATAATATTATCAAGCTATTTAAAACACTACCAACCTATTACCACTAACTGTAACATTCTCCTTATTTTCCACTCTGGGAATGCCCTCAGAGTATCAGTTTACATGACAGTGTGAAGGAGTCAAGTCAGCTGTTTGATTGACAGCTGCATGACTCAGACTGAGCACATTGGTGAGGAAAGACCCTCCATGGATATATACACAATAATACATATACGTATCTGGCCCTGTAGTTGGGATCTGCTATTTCTAAAAATCCTGTTCTTTCAATGGATATATAATATATACACAATAAAGCATAAACGTATCTGGCCCTGTAGTTGGGATCTGCTTTTTCTAAAAATCCTGTCCTTTCTACCGACGCACTCAATTCTGAGCGAGTTTTAATAAGCTAAAATGGGCCATGCCAGGATCTGGTCATCCCCCCTTAATGGGATGTTAAAACATATTTAGGACTACCGTTAAGCCGATACTGTTAATTTACATAATTCTTTCCCTAACTTCAAATAAACTCATCTCACATTATCTAGAAAACAACAAATCGGAAAGATAACATCTAGGAATAAATACAGAAAAATCAACAAAACAAAACACAATGTAGATTTGGTGGTTTTTTAACTGTTAAATCTTGCTTATTGAAAATAGCTGATCTGCAAGTTCTCTCCCGTAGATCAGACCTGGCCAAAATACAAAATACTACTAAAACCGGATTGCTTCCACCCCCCTCATTTGCGTAAATCATCAACTCACTCAAGATCATCAACTTTACAAGACTTTACAAATCTACAAGATTGCAACCTCACAGCTTGACACAGTGGGCCCAAAATTGGTCAAATTGGTACAAGTCGAGGGCCGGACTGTGTTTCAACACACGGCCCATCTTTGTGTAGAGGGGTAGCTGAAAGTTGACCACAAGTGATATACTTTCACTGCTGATCAATAGTGAAGAGAAGACGCATGATTGCGCTTGTGGGCCCTCGATACGTGACAATGCACTCGCAGTGCATTGTGGGACTTGTAATATTATGGTGGTCCATGCAATATACCACAGGCCCAGTTCTAATACTAATTAAATATCATCCTACGGCCCAAAGATAATTCCTTCATGGGCCTAATTTGGCCCCGGGCCTTGAGTTTGAGGCCTACAGGGAGCCATGGTCAACAACCTGGTCAATGCTGTCACAATGTCACAACGAAAGTTATAAAATTGACACCGTTAATGACACCAAGAGACTTTGCACACACTCATGTGGGTTGTGAAAGTTGGCACCTCTAATGTTCTCATTGATAAAATAATAATGCTAGTATTTACATGACTCGTAACTTGCATAAACCATAACTTCCAACTAGCAAGTAGAAAATACAAAAACCACACCTGCGAAATGAGGGTTGTTCTATTGTACATCCTCATAAATGGCCATTTACTGCTTTCTATATAGATAATATAAGTGATATTATCCATAACTAAACCTTTGGCCTCCTGGGACAAATTATATGATCAGCTAGACACCCAATTCAAATTGAGCCTCATAGCTTATCCTACAAATGTGTATGTGTCTTAATGAACTGATCAGCATGCTTGCTGCCTTCTGTTATGGCATAGAAAAATCCCTGTCTAACACAAGGATGCAAGCTGGAAATGACAACTGTTTACGCCCCTTCTTGGGATATTTTGCAAGTTTACTCTACTTACAAGGACGAAGCTCTCACTTTCAAAATTGACGTTACTGGCATTTGTTGCTACAAGTAATACAGACAAATCAGATTAAAATATTCTGACCATTGTTTCTCCCATAGGGAAAACATGACAGTCACAGACTGATTGCAATGCAACAGCGACTGTTAAATCTAACACCTGAGGTGACTTCTAGAAACATGCCTTGTTGTTGAAGTGGGACTCATAAATCCCTTTGACTTATAAGGAGTACCCTCTTACAGACTGAATCACCGGGGTGTCCAGCACAGACACCTGTTACTTAAGTGACATGATGTCATGCTATGAGCCTCTCACGTAATTTAAAACCAGTTACCTAAAAACTAAAACAATGACCAGCTCAGTGGCCTTGTGGACAAAGTGTCCGGCTTACCGCCCTGAGACTGGGAGGTCACAGCTCGACCCCCGGCCAGGTCAATCAAAGATTCTAAAAATGGGACCCAGTGCTGCCCTGCTTGACACTCAGCATCAAGGGCTGGACTGGGGTTCAATCCCTGCGACATACTAGTGTCATGTCCAGGGGGTGTACTTATACATGGGCCTCATGGCTCGGCAAGGCCACTTAAATAGGAATACTCTAGTCTGCTGACGATTTTAAATCTTTCGTATCCCACAAATGACATATCTCTTAATGTTCTATACCGTTGTACATTATCTATTTTATTTAAGGGTACAATATCGTTTACGCATTTCTACTCCACCTATACTCAAGTCAATCTGTAGAGTCGAACTTGCCTCTGACTACAGACCACTATTTGCATGTTATATCTGAGTGGCAATTGACCACTCTGCACAAAATCACATCCCCTTTTGGGCTGTAGGGGTTTCTGATTTGAGCGTAATCTTATATAGGCCCCTACATTTTTGGTTCCTCTCAAGAAATCATTATGCCTTTTAAAACTATCTGTTCCTTGATATTTATTCACATCAGGATCAACTTTAATTCCATTTTCTGATTAGATTATTGACTATAGGAAAATGGTATGGTCATATTTACAAGCCAGCACTACATACTCCACATTGAATCAAAAGTATATTCCCTAAAAATGTCAAATGTCATCTAGTGTAGGCCTACTACCAGAAGTACCAGTATATAAAACTATACGGTCACCTCAGCTCACAAGCTCAATGACCCCCCCTTTGAAGGAGAGTGTCTTGTTACCTGTGTCTCGAAACTGCTTAATTTAGGCATGTATCGTAGCGGAAATAGCACACTTGGCTCATAAGCCACTTTTACTCACCCACTCATTGTGAGATCACCGACACACCACCACCACAACCGCACATCGCCCCTGAGACGCTCAGTGTTCAATCACATGAAAAGAAAAAGACAATCATTAGTTCATCAAGCCCATGGTCCATTGTTCATCTGTCCGAGTGCACGCTGTCACTCACATGTCCTTGTTCCCAAAATGTCATTTCCTGCCATTTCCTGCCGTGTTGGGCCCCAAACCAACACATGCAAATATTGTTCAGAAATCCAAGTGCAGAACAGTCTACTGACAAACCACTGTGCATGTGGCTTGTATTGTCCTCTCTTTAGCAACTGTGCGATGTGATCAATGGTGCAATCAGTGGTCGAACAATAACCAGGTTACGCAAAAACACAGTACTATTCATTTCTATGTCTGGTAAATCAACTCTGCTGATAAGACTCATGTAAGAGTTCCGCACGTTTCACTTTAAGTTCATATAATACCATTACTCAATACTCCAATGTGGTAACTCAAGTTTCTGCTTGTTCATATATGACCAACACAATTCCAATTTCATTATCCCTAATGGATGGACCTATTAGTATATTTAGGTGGGACTGCGTCTCGCGCTCAATTAAATAGTCCCAACCCACATACTCCAGTCCTTCATACATTTTAGCCATGTCGAAATATCTGTTCTCCATGGGCACACTTTTGTGAGCTTGTTGATCTGCTAAATTGAAAGGATTTCTTAAATATAGCCACAACTAATATCAATTTACTCAAGTAAGCCTATGTTTGAATTCTACAATTACTTACAGAGTATACTTATAGCGATTACGTAATACATCTTAGAAACTTTCTCCTGTAATGCTGTAAAACACTGAACTTAATACTAGACTCATTAACACTCACCCAAAAATCCTCCTTGCTTGCCTCATCTCATCTGGTGTGTGGCCACTCAGGACAGCTGCTATGGAGGATGGGGGTGAAGGAATCTCTACACTGCCTATCCTGACAAATGTCCATTTAGCTAAATCTGACTTTAGGTTCCCTAAGGACCTTCTAGTATTTCTCAAAAATGCACAATGATATATTCTGTATAGTAACAAAACAAAACGGGAAATCTCCCAGGAAAAACACACAGGGGTTCCTGTCTTGACTAGGTAAAAATATGATGATAGTTACACACATTACCTTATTCTATATGGAATACTATAATCTACCTATATATATATATATTTTTTATGCTTCGAGTATAATCTTGCCTATCGATTTAGTCCAAATATAAGAAGCGACAAAGCACAATTACTCTATATATACATACATATATATATACACATGTATATTTTTCTTTTCCCCTTGCTTCACCTTTCCTAACCAGCCATAACACTGGAACATTGCTATACTGTCATTACATTTATGATAAGACTAATAGCATACTATATGGCCAAAATAATTAGTTAATCATGTTGCTGTTAGTTAATTACTTTGAATACTTGAATTTTAACCATTTCCTACCTACTTCTCTGCTATCCTGCTTGACGCATGCCAACAAGGTTTCACTGCTGTCCCTTCACTCTTTGTGGTGACACCATGGAAAGTGCTATTCCTGGCTGAATACCAGGAATACATTCTTTATACTATTTTGTTCAAAATGCCACAACTATACTATAGGATCATCATTGATTTTTACAAAATAGTATTTTCGTTCATTCATACGTAGGTGTACATTCTACATTACACATTCATACTCAGCTGCTCGAGTCTTACGCACAGAACCTATGAATTAATCTCATACAATTTGCTGTCTCACAATTCTCCTTTGACCTCCCCGGTGAGCTTGTCGGTCCCACACGGAGAGAAATGAAAGAGAATTTCAGTGGACGCTATCTGTATGATATTCCTATACTTGCTCCATCCCATTTACATTTTATTTAGTTTTTTTCTTTAATATAAATGCCTAACTATACGGGCTTCATTTTTCGCTTGCTACTGGACAACGATTTTGATCCTGTTCTATTTTACGAGCTCCGACATCTGCAATTATATTCACTTTACATTACTGCTAACGTATTAATTATATCGTCTGTAATGTGAAGATAATTATTTAAACGTGTAGTTCAATATCACGCCTATTTTCCTTTGTCCCTGTTTTAATGATCGAGATGTTACATCGGCATATCGATTATATGCGCAACATAACTATGGACTTCAGTTGATTTATACCAGCCATATACCGATAAAGGATTATAACCTGCTTACTTATCCCAGTGATATGCTGATAAAGGACTTCTAGCCTATTTATTTATGCCAGTGATATACTGATAAAGGACTTCTAGCCTATTTATTTATGCCAGTGATATACTGATAAAGGACTTCTAGCCTATTTATTTATGCCAGTGATATACTGATAAAGGACTTCTAACCTAGAGTGGATTATTAATACCACATGGCCTTATAGCCAAAAACATATTTACCAATACAATTGATAAGGGAAATGTCACCCTTGGAGTGGACTACTACTACCACATGGCCTTATCGCCAAGACATATATTATCAAAATACTTGATAAAGGAAATGTCACCAAACATATTCACCAATATAATTGATAAGGGAAATGTCACCCTTTTAGTATGGACTATTAATACCATACGGCCTTGAGCCAGACATGTGTACCAAATAACTTGATAACGGAAATGTCACCTTAGAGTGGATTACTACTACCACATGGCCTTATAGCCAAGACATGTGTACCAAATAAATTGATAACGGAAATGTCACCTTAGAGTGCTAGTATCTTGTACGGTTGTATCTGTAATGACACAGCTTTAAAATACGAAACCCTAAATTAAACATTGAGTCAAACCACTCTTACCCCAAAGTCCGTTTTGATGTTATCCCTGTCGATCAGCAACTCAGATTCATATGTACAGCGCTATATCCTGAAAAAGAGAATGCTGACGGACAGTGGAAAAACCGTGCTCACACAGCGCCATAATTGTCAAAGATATTTTTAGAACTCAAATCAGAGTCATTAAGAAATACACAGGGCAGAGAGTGGACTGAAACAATGATACTGTTTAATACAAGGGATCACCAGCCCAGGGAGACTGCACGCATGCAAGCCTCTCGAGCCCTTTACATTGCTCTCCTTTATACACACATGAGAGCAGAAAATACATTGAAGGTGTGGTCAGTAGTGGTCAAACATGGTCAGACATGGGCCTCCTGTAAGAATAGGTCCTCTGACGGACAGCCAACAGGTGGATAGTATTCTCATTTAAAAACTTCTCTTACACAGCTCAAGACCCACTTGTACAACATTGCTTTTAATTGATCTTTTTTGTTGTTTTTTAATGTCTTTGCTTGCTTTTCTTTTTTTTCCTCCATTGCTCTGTAAAGCACTTTGAGCTGCATTTCATGTCATGAAAGGTGCTATACAAATAACGTTTTATTATTATTATTATTATTGGGAAAAATAAGCCATATATACCGGTAGTCCTTTCTTGGGTTCAATCCTTTTAGCATTGTATTTGTATTAAACTGTAGGCCTACTTTATGTGCTTTAATTTACTCGGCAAACTGTTAATAAATTAAAGAAAAGTAATGTATAGCCTATTTTCTGATGGGAACGATATTTTCCTGGGATCACTACATGGTGTTTTTTTTAAACTACCGTAATTTTATAATTTTCCCACATTGAGTTTGTTGATTGTGTTGCATCTTTACACAACTGGTGAGGTACTGAGTTTAAAAAACAGAAGATGTTCAAAGATTGTGGTTTTAATTTAGTCTGTAATTTATGAATTCATACACAGTAAATGTCTTTTAGTGTTAATCTAATTCAAGTCAGTGTACAATGGAACCAAATGCACCCATCATGTCATGTGTACAGTACACTGTAACATTAAACATTGCCCAGATGGAACTGTTTTTATTATATTGATACATTTTAGGGGTAAAATAGACCACCTAGTTGCTAAGTCTTTACTAACATTTCGATATAAATCCCTAGATAATGTCAGAATTCTCAAGTTTCTGGTTCAGCGCCTGTGCGCTATGTAAACAGACGAAAATCTATGTATTGTTTTTTCTTTTTTGTCTTTGCTCGTACTCGACACGGAGCGCGTTCATGAATGGATTCAGGCTTCAGGCGCGTTCACATGGCGTTCACGGCCGAGGTGCACTCTGGGTGCACTTCCGCATTTGGACACCAAATTTTGGTGTCCAAATGCGGAAGTGCACCCAGAGTGCACCTCGGTGAAATGCTGAATCAGCGAAAAGACGGTACTTCCGGCAGCCTTCCGGGTGCTTCAAAACGCCACTGAGCAACTTCCACTGACATGAATAGCAGAGGGGGCGGAGCTTCGCGTTAGTTTAGTCTCTATCCTTTTAATACTCTATGGACTCAGCGAAGGGAAAACCGAGATCCTTCTCACTGGTCCCCAGTCTGAGAGAGAGAAAAAAAAAGTACAGCTAAATGCTTGGATCCCTGGCTAGACATGTCAAAACAGAGGTCACAGACCATAGGTTCGACTTTAGACTCAGACCTACATTTTAATTCTCATTTTAGTGAGGTCACAAGAACAGCTTTTTTTTCCATTTAAGAAACATGGCTAAAGTAAGACCTGTTTTTAAATCAGAGAAATGCAAGAGTACTGCTTTTATCACAAGCCGACTATTTACAGGACTACCCAAAAAAAATCTATAAAAGAATTACAGTTAATCCAGAATGCGGCAGAAAGAATATTAAGAATATTAAGGATTCCATACATTTGTATGTTACAACTAGAACACTCGCCGCCATCTGGGTCCATGGTCACAAGTTGTGGAACACACTACCACTGCACCGTAACCCATTCTGACCTGAGATCAGATTCTAACGCACAGCAAAATGGTGGTTCTTTAACGCATTTTGACCTGAGATCAGATTCTAAAAATGCCTTAGATCCTGACAGTTTAAAAAAATAGCAGACCTACAAGCTCGTAGCAGCTTGTAGATCTGCTATTTTTCAAAAGCTGAAGCATAACGTAATGCTAACACCAAAACGGGTTCCCACCCAAAATGGGTTAAAAGGGTGACCTCCCTTGCTGGTTTTAAGAGCCAGTTGAAAACGTATTTTTTTCAACTTGACATTTGCTTAGACTGATCTTGTGTTCACACTCAATGTTCTGTTACAATTTTCCTTACCATTTCTTTCTTTTCTTTTTGTATTGCTATTTTTAGTTTCTAATTTGTATTATATTTTGTCTATATTATTGACCTGCTTTTGTTTTCTGGCATTCCGCTGCTTGTTATTTGTTTTATGTGAAGCACTTTGGGTTGCATTTTATGTGTATTATTTTATTTAAGTGTATTATTATGTAATAAAAACCTCAATTCACACATGCGTCTCCTGTTTCTTATGAATCACACACACACACACACACACACACACACACACACACACATTGAAGAGATTGCAAATATTGTTCGTGTTGCAACACAAGGTTTATTCAGAGCAAGAGATGCCAACACCAGCATGATTAAAAATTGTACAAACTTCACAATGGAACTGAAATATCACTTACAGCAAAAATATTCATCATCAACAAAAACTAAAAAAAAAACATGCCATGTATGTAACAAAACTTGAGAATCATTTTGCAAGAAAGAGAGAGAGAGGGAAAAAAAAAACACAAAACAGGTTTAGGCCTATAATGGGGAGAATAAAATGAATGTATAAAAAAGAATCAACCCCTTTATCAATGCAGTACTCCAAAATAAACCGTTGTTTTTACTTTTTTTACGGTAACAAAAGGAAATCGCTTCACATATATTCATAGGTTTCTTTTTCGCATTCTAGCATGTCACATGCTAGTGCTGAGAGCTTACGTAAATACATTACAGGTTTAGTTTTTAACATCGGTACAATATGGGAGTCTATGCTGACCATTGGAAGGTGGCAGATTTGTGCTTTTAATTCCCGTTTCCTTTCGTATATTTCAGTACAAGAACAAGTGAATACAAAGTAGAGGGTCGGTTCCATAAAGGATCCTCGGGGGTTCCTTGAGGGGGTTTCCAAGTGTACCTAGATGGAACCAAATGGACCCTAGCTTACCCTAACCTCTCAGGGTTATGGGGGCCATTGAAATTAAAAAGGTTCTAGAACCAATGGTTTATCTATGCAGAACTCTACAGGGCATAGCATGCAGTGGCAGACATTTTCTGTTTCGTTCCAGACCCCATTTATTTGTCGGATAGAGATTTCCCCCAAACGATATATAGCCTACATGTAAGGCTATAGATTCAAACCACCCTGGTGAATCACGACCATGAAACGTTTGATTTTGTTAAAGAAAGAAAAAAATAAAATAACTGAAAATTCACGGAATCAAATGGTCAATCAAATGCTTTACGGCCGGATCTCTGGATTCTAGCCTTAGATTATATAGATTTTTTTGGAAATCTCCGTGAGAATAATTGCATGGGGTCTGCAACAAGCCCCCAGTAACGTTGAAGCTGCCACTACCTACTGGCGAAATGTGGAATTGCAGCACTTTCATGGAGGTGGACGGACGTTCATGACGTGACGTGCGTAAGCCCCCGGACCTCAAAATTGAGGTCCGCTCGCTCGAGCCATTGAGTTATAATTGTACTTCCGGAACTCTTTCCGGGTGCTTCGAAACGCTCCGGTTCGGTCGCTATCCTTTTATTACTCTATGGTCTGGAACGATGGACCCAGAAAATGGCCGCCGCTGCTATACGTCATATTGGCAGAAGCTACACATGAAGTCATGGAACGTGTGCCTTAAATAGATCCCGCTGGACTCATTCAACACTTAACACACTATATGTACTGTGCGCGCGCTGACCGGGGTCTTCCAAGGGTCTGTCTTTGGCACCCTCATTCTCTCCCTCTGTACAGTACATCAAAATCTCTTTGTCGCAAAATAGCCGACCTACATCATGCCTGCTTGTGGATCATGCTATTTTTCGCCAAATCTTAGCCTATTTTCTGCAAATGTTTGCATCTTCCAGAATAATGTACACTAAAGGGTTAATGCGTTTGGTTAGTAAATCAATTCAGGATTACATTTATAATTGTTATTATACAATGCCAACATTTTTGTGTTTTCACTTTGTATATTTTCTGTACAGATCCCTATAGTGTCCCTATCATAATAGGAAGAGAACATTAAAACGGAAATAGGCAAACATTCGATGAAAAGGGCTGTTCTACAAGCTGTGGTGGCGTTTTGTAGATTGGGTATTTTTGGCCAAGAAATGTGTTGAAGGGGGGAAAAAAAGGAGCGGGCCATGTATTGTATAGGTTCCTGGGGACCCCGGGCCAAATAAGAATATATAGGCCTTAAGTGGACACTTCACCCTTTTTGCAAAAATATATATGTTAATGACGTTTAGGAGCTTTAGAACACTTTCCTGGGGGTCTTTATGTGTGTAATATGTGGTTTTAGATATTTTAGATTGTAGCAGTGAGCCTGTTGTCTCTGATGTCATGGACACTGGGCTCACTTCCTTCCTGGACTACATGTTTGTCTCAGTAAGACAGCTCTCCCCTCTATCCACAAGGAGGAGCAGTGCACCAAATAATTATGGGAATTGTAGTCCAGGAAGGTAGTGAGACCAGTGTCCATGACATCAGAGACACTGTGCTCACTGCTACAATCTAAAATATCTAAAACCACATATTACACACTTAAAGACCCCCAGGAAAGTGTTCTAAAGCTTCTAAACGTCATTAACATATATTTTTTTGCAAAAAGGGTGAAGTGTCCCTTTAAGTGATGACATTAAAATCCCCAGCATACTGGGTTTTCTTGTGTGCAAAATCAGTGTCCACTCTGTACAAATCCTATATTGTTCATTGGATCGTATATATATATATATTAACTGTCTACTATGACATATTCAGCCAGATATTTTAAATCCCTTCATAAAAAAAAAAAGTTTATTATTGAAGAGGAATTGTCAACATTATATATTATTTGTATATGTTCTGAAATCACAGTTTCAATAAGTTGTAACAAGTAGAAACCACAAGTGACACTTTTTAACCAAATACTTTGACTTTGTCGTTCCAATGAAGCACGTCGTGCATGTTAATGATGATTTTACACCACATGATTCTACCTGCACCGCGATCTCAGACAACCTTGTTGTAACACATGAAAGTTGGGCCAATTTGGATCAAACCTTGTAAAAAGTATGTTTAATTAAACGATTTAGTGTGTGTTACGTCGAGTGGAATACATCACACTTCATTGTTAATGTTCTACTCGGTGGAAGTACACTCTTTGTATTTCCCCACAGTCTACAAAAAAGGCAGTCAAATAAATATATATATATATATATGTATATATATATATATATATATATATATATATATATATATAATTCATGGTCATATTGTGGCTCAGAGAATTATGCCTGATGCATCAACGCACAGCCAGGTCGCACCACTACAATGACGAGTTAGGAAAACATCTGACCAAACGTATATGTCAGCATCAGTCGACGTATGACGTTGGACAAGAACAAACATGATTTAGGATTCGAACATCCTAAATGTGTCGACATTGCACCGCTCGGCACGGGCGCCACACACACACACACACAACAAGCGTCAACCTATTATGAGTTGGGAGGGAGGATGTCTGTATTTCGGCGTATACGGCGCTGACTCTGCAGAAGTGAGTCGCGTGAATCGGGACTATTCCAAGGAATGTTGAAAAGGTGGAGCCCGCCAAGCCAAGTGTGTGACACGATAGTATAGATTTTCCCCCAACTCGTCATCAGCATATAGTACGATCTGGGTAGTGAGAATGTGTTGGATTGAAACTATGTATACTGTTATGACTGCAGGCTTTATTATATAGATGCATGGTTGTGGAAATACAATTGTACTGAGCAGGTTGCAATATACACGTACTACTGTTTGCAGTTGTGACGTAAACCCTGTATGTCCTGTGGATTCAGCAGCTGTCAAAAAGAAAGCATTTATCTACAAAAGGTCGTCTGCCCCTCTGAGCTCAGAGCTTTTTCCGGTGTCGCTTACCGTAATAGTTCACAACAAACATCATCAGAGCACGGAACCAAGTTGTTCCGATGTGCAAGATCGTCCAACACAAGAAAGACCCCCCCAAAAAAAAAAAAAAAAAAAAAAAATTAGTCATTCGCCCCTCTTTCATTTTGGGAACCAATCACCCACATTGGATTCCTTGAAACATGATTGTATTAAAAGGTTTATACAAAAACGCAATACATTTATATTTAGTAAAAAGATCTATCAGCTCTTTGCTAGATCTAATTCATAAGAAATTGCATATACCCAAACATTATTTTTTATATAGATTGCATCCCATATCTAAACAAGTGATTTAATATTACCGTACCAATATTGCTGATAAGTCATCCTAGTAGCTAGTAGTGATACATTAATTCATAATGACAGATTGTCTACCTACATTTTTAATAGTCGATCTGAGCTTCATTCTCTGAATGAAAAGCAGAAATATTCTCATCGAAAGTGCAGAATAGTAATGTTTTAAACTACAGGAGTCTAGATCTATTTGGGGACAAGGGGAATTTTCACCAGTTGAGTTTCCTTATATGTTTGAGATTCTTTGTGTTTGTAATAAAACATCTTGTCTCGTCATTGTTTTTTTTAACTCAATCATAGACAGTAGTATTTAATGTCTACACTGAAGACAGAGCTGTCAAACATCGTTTCCGAAAAAAAAAAAGAAAAAGAAAAAAAACATAATTAACTTTACAATCCAATCTTTATAGTCTCTCAAGCCAGACATTCTGTTCCACAATATTCAAATTCTACCGAGACTCTGCCAGGCACAATGTAAAATCATGAAATTATAGTTACGGTAAGAATGGGAAAAAAATATATTTTTTCTTCTTTTCTGCTAAGCTCTACCTAGCAATTGGCTTCAACTGAAGCCTGCAGCTCACATCAAACAAAGTCGGGTGTTTTGGGCGTCGGGCTGAAGTTCAGACCGAAACAGCTAGACCAGAGTTCTGAATAAGTACCTCGGAGAACTCCGAGTTCTCCGCTGTTTGTCTTAACTCATACTCCAACACGCTTTAACATTTTGTGTCAGATATTTCATCATATTCTGGCGACAGATGCCGTGGTGCTATCTCTGTCCATTGTTTAATATTGTCATCAGGTTTGTAGACACTGGGAGAGGGGGTTCTAGAGGTTTGACAACCTTTCTTCCAATCTAAACTACGGTATTGCTGGAAGATTGTGGCTGTGGAAATACCAAATCTCAGGACGGAGATTAATCACAGGACGGAACATTAATGATATCATAACCGAGCGCACCGCTCCACAGGCTGAGAGCGCCTGTTGGGCAACATTCGATGTCATTTCCGGTTGGGACGTCATCCAAAGTTGTCCCCCTCCATTTTAGTGGATGAGAGGAAAAAATCTTCAAACGTGAATAACTCTTGATCTGAATCCATCCGTCCAATTCTAACCAAAGATTAGGTTTTGCTTGTCGCGTTTGAAGTAATCATACCTCCCGTTGCTGTCGATCGCCTCGGGGGTGTTTTGGCTACATCTAGCTACTTCAGCTACATCCAAGATGGCGCCTTGT